>NC_046186.1:27503469-27820760 GCF_011004875.1 Balearica regulorum gibbericeps
TTTTAGGAGACTGGCCAAAAAGAAGATGCCAGAACTCTCAACAGTCAGGGCTTTGCAACAGTATAATAAAATAGAATAGGATAAAAAAACACCCAGTGAGGAGAACAAAGTCCTGAACTTGTAGGTGATATAATCAGATCTTTGAAAACCCCGATGTATTTAGTGGAGGATTTATTCTTTGACTGCTGGACCAACCCCATTTAACTCTTGTGTTACAATCACCAATATTTATGGAGAGCTGCCAACGCGCACAGTCTTATACAACATACAGGACAAGGCATAGCGTCTGTCTTGTCGTATCTTTCAAGAAAGAAAGAGATGGAAATTCTGGTACAAATTCCAGTATAAAGAGCAGGTGTTTACAATTTTAACTTCAGGAGAAGTAAATGCAGTCTTGTTTTCCTCCTTGGTTGTTTGACAGAATTATAATTGCAGTTCCCTTGATGATTATTTTTTTAAATTTGTTTTTGCAAGTGAGGTATTTGCAACTCTGACAGGTTGGTTTTTGTCAAAATTAGCATATAAGTTTCAATTTTTATTCTTTAGTATAAACTTACTTGTCCTTGTCTATTTTTTTACTTGACTTTTTAATCTTATTCAGTCTTTTCAATCTTATGTTTAATAATTCCTAGCAAACACCTCAGCTACATATTTCTTGTTTTAATATATATATCTTAAATTATTATAACTGGCTACAACTATATAGAAAAGTTTCAATTTAAAATATCATTATGATTAATAAAGCTTTATAATTACACCTTATGTAATTAATGGTGTGCAAGTAAGAACATGGTGAATACTATTTCCAGAGCAGATTAATCTGATGCAAGTTGACTGAGGCTTCAAATCTAAAACCAGTTGAGTTATTACTGTGCTGCATCAGCATTTATTGATTTTAAGGTACAGTGTTAGCATTCACTTATCACTGCATATTTTTCCCCATTGCACATTAAAAGAGCTTGCCCTCATCTGTCACGATCTTATACTGCATAAATCATATAAAATGGTTACCTGTTTCTGTGATTTATTTCATTTTTATGTTAATTATACTGAAACATAGGATTGTTTAATAAAAATGTTGAAGCTAATCTATATCAGTCATCAATATTTCTTACATATGTTAAACGGTGGAATGTGTGATAAACCAGAATATCCAACATGTAAGGAAGGGCATTTGAAGTGAATTAGGACTTAGCCTCACTTAGAGCTGAGACACATTTTAATTTTACAGAGACCAAACATAACCTGGTATTTACACGGTAATTTTTTTATAAGTTAATGGTGTCTATTAATCATAATCACTAGAAAAATAAAGCATCTCACCCCCGGTTTCCACAGCCTAGAAATGTAAGGTGAAAGATATGTTTTAACTTCTCACAATTACTGTCTTAAGGCAACCCTGGCTTCCCCAAAAAAATGAGACAAATATTAGAAACTTCCCAGTCAAGGTAAGACACTCAGTGGAAACTTGTGTTCTTCCAGAGAGGGTTTTTGTCTGGGGAAGCACAGCAGGATCAGGCTAGGACATATCTGACACCGAGCCTTCAAAAGACTTGTGCTCATGCACTGCAAGAAGTCCTCTTGAAATCAAAGATGTTTCGTGAAACCAAAGGCTAGGTCCCATGTAAATAGTCCTCAGAGCCGTTTATGAAATGGTCTGCAGCATATTTACTGAGGGCATTTCTCAGCACACACGAGGAAAATTTTTGCAGGATCAGGGCCGTGACTAATCTTTAGGAGATCAGAGCATTTCCTATTTTCCTTTATAACATTGCCATTTTAAATTCAGCTGGCTCCAGATACTCTGGGTAAATCGAGGCATACAATGATAACTAAAACGTAATACACGGATAATATGTCACTCTTTCTTAAGGATGAGGAACATATTTTCACGAAACAGAGATTGCATTTTTTTCTAGTCTGCTATTTCAGGAGCAAGAGCAACAAGCAAATGCATTTAGAGTTGTGGACATGTTACTGTTAAGGAAAAAGATCTCAGAATTGAACACCTCCTGATCTGCCAAATAATTAATGAAAAGTAATTTTATTATTATGACAACTAAACTCTAGGGTGTCATTTTCCTAGAAATTCGAGTTGTTGAGGATTTTAGTGTTTGGAAACATTTTTAATCCTGCAGCAAGGATTAACGACCTGGTAGGCATAAAACGTACAGAATGTGTGTGATAATCTGAAGGTATTTCAGAACATGTGCCGTTGTTTAAAAAGTTTCCACTGAAAGTATTAGCCGGGAAAGCAAGAGTCCATCAGATTTTGTACCAGCTTATTGAGAAACTTCAAGTTTTAATTAAATCTCTTGCCATTCAGATCAAATGAGAAGGGATTTTTTTTAGCTAGCTTTATGAGTTCTGCAGCATTTAAAATACTTATAAAAATAGTAAATACATTTCATGAATTATTTGCAGCTTTCTTAATGAGATTTAAGTTGCCTTCTATTAAAGAAATCTGTAACTGCTTTTTCAGCCACAGCATAACTGGTAAGCATGTTTATTATACTCAGAAGCCAAAATAATTTAGTTTTATCAGTTTTTGTGTCTGAATTGATATCATTTTCAAAAGCATTCTTTGCTTGCATGTTTCTGGTGTTTAAAACTCTACTTGTTATTTAATTTATTTATGACACAGAAAATAAGAACCATTGCTGACTCTGAGCACCGTGGCAGCGTAATAAAACACAGTCTGTGGTTATTAAATAGAAATAACAAAGAAACAGCAACAGATTATTTAAAATCCAGTCATCCAGCTGAAAAGATAATAAAACTCTGACTTTTATCAGCAGAAAAAAAAACCTAAGATTTTTTTTTCCCCAGAAATGGCTTAACTTTTCCCTTTTCATAACATTCTAGGCTTTAAACTATTAACAACTGATGTTTGTTCATGTCTGAGCTTTAAGGAAAACAGTGAGGGAAATAACCGAGCAGTAGGCATAAGTGTTTGATTTTTTGCGATTTAAAAAAAAAAAGGGTTAGTTGGCCTAAGGCTAGAATTTTCATTACATCAATGAAAGAAAGAAAACAGAAGCCAGCAGAGGGGAGTTATAGAAATTGACTTCATATAAACAGTGAGAAAAATCTTTTTCCATGGCCACCTACAACGTAGCTATTTTACCATCAGCACGACTTTTCTTTTACCAGTGGCACAGCAGCCTGGGCCCAATCCTGCCGGTTTAGAACAGGTTCCCATCCGGCCAAGAGGCTTGTCCCTCGCAAGATCAGGTTAACAGTTTGTCAAAGAGAGCAGAAACAAAAAAAAATTTTTTCCACGTACCTAAATTGACAAAGCTCATGACCATGTCAGCATCATTCAGAAAGTTGGTGTCGTGCAGGCTGGCTAAGGGAGGATTCTGTGTGGTCAGGGGGGTCATGCGAGATAATTGTATTCTCCGTGAATATCCATTTGGAGAGGCAGGGTATCCTTTCCGTATCCCTCTGCTCTCCCCTGCCATTGATCCCTTTAGTGAATACTCCAGCTCCTCAGTATCCTCTTCATTTGTCATGGCATTATACAGGTCCAGCATGAAGAGGGGTGCAGAAGAAGCCTGCTTTCCTGGTGAAAATGGTCTGGGTCTGTGAGGTAAACCCAGGATAGAGAGAATCTCTCTCTGAATCTCCCTTCTCTCATGGTTCCGCAGCCTCCTGTAAATAAAACTCGAATGGACATGATTGTCTCCTAAACCTCCCTGTGCGTGACCCACCAGAACCCAGCAATTCCAGAGCAAGCCCATGAAAGCTTTGAGCACAGTTAGGTTCATCTTTGGAAAGAAAAAGAACAAGGAAAAAAAAAAATAATAAAAAAAAAAATCTTTTCTCCTACTTGTTCTGAGTTCCTATGAGGTCTGCTTTCCCAGTGGCTGAAAAACAAAATTTACCTATTCTTCATGTCAATGTCATCTCTAAACGTAACATCTTTGATGATTTGTCTCCCCCCACCCTGTTTAAATATTATGGAATGTGTCAGGTTGCAGTTATTTCTAAGAAAGCTGAAATTCAGACTTCCAATTTTCCACTGTTGTTATCGTTTTTTCTGCATTTATGGAGCAGAAGACCAGTATTTTGTCAGCTGACCTAGGCATTCCTATATAAACCTTAGATAACCAGGTCTTTGGTGGGGAGCTGTATTAGCAAGAGCTGTTCTTCTGACACATTGTAGTTCCCAGAGTTATCTTCCCTCGTTATTCTGAGTTCTTCGTACACCTTGCGCTCTTCCCAAGATAAAATCCTGAGTCACAGATTTGTCTTGATCTGTACCTTGGTGGTGTAACACATATTTGTCCAGCAGCCTGGTGATAACTTTAACATCTTTTGAATCGCTGGAGTGTAAAGTAATTCTAAAGCATGTACTAATCAAATTAATGTGTTGCCATGAATTTACTCAAAAAAAAAACAAACCCCAAAACAAAAAACAAACCCTTCTGTAAATCCATTCAACCCTTTTCAGCTTCTGAACTGTTATTTCCAACTCTAGCAGGCACAAATATAACAGTTCTCTTCAAGAGAGATCTAAAGACTAATGTAAGCACAACCCTGCTGGGAAAGAAGAGGCTTCTCATTGTAATTTGAAACGGGTATAGCAAAAAAGTCCTTAACCCTTCTCTTGCCAAACAGAGCTTTAAACCTCTTCCCCCCCCCCCCCCGCCAATTTACAGTAATATCCCTAATTTTGGCTATCTGCTGGTTTTTTTTTCCTAGCAGCTTGCAGAATCAATTTTAACTTTAACAATTTTAGGATATATAGCTAGCTGAAGGCACGGCGTAATGTGGAAGCTCTTGTGAGTCTCCTTATGAGTCTCTAGTTAGTAAACTTGAATAGGAAACTCTCATAACAGACTAAAATAGCATCTCATTAATTCAAGAAATGTTTATATTTTAGGTTAGTTTAGCAAACAAAGGTGACCTTTTTAATAAACTCTGTAGGAAATTTTGTCGGTTAGGCTTGATTCGCTCTTTTCTAAAAATGTCGGGAATGCAATCCGAATGAAAACAAATTTCTTCAGCAAGCGAGATTTCAAGTTGGGCATAGCCAATGGTGTAATTATGGTTATAGTCACAACTTTCATAAACTTCAATTTGCAATGATAATTTATTCCAAGTACATTTTGACTCATAAATCTCTATATTATATTTCCCAGTAAATATCCAAAGCTAAGATTTAATCCCACAGCCTATTATTAACTGGAGATAGAAACAGCTTAACTCAAGAAATAAGAAACATTAAATATATTTTAAAGCTGCTGCCCATGAAATTAAGGTTCAGCTTAGAATTTTATGACAGCCAGCAACTGGTGTTTTCCTCTCATTAAAACAAAATCACATGCTGAATTTCATATTGCTCAGATTATTGGTGGTTGTTTTCCCCTCCTGTGATTTTCCTTCAATCTTGAGGAGACATTCCTTTGATGAAGGGGAGAAAAAAAAAGGACAAAAAAGGTTAATACATGACATTGAGGAAAAAACCCAGGTATATAAAATGCATCCCGTCGGGTTTTCCCTTACATGACTAGCACCTACTCAGCAAATCACACAGTTCTTGAGTAAACTTGGGAGTGTGACAGCAAGTATAGTCACACTCTAAGAAGCCAGGAACAATTTATCTAGTATATTAAGCACAAACGAGCTTTTCTCGTATATTGTGAGTCCTAGCCTGTATTTACAGTCTAGTCCAGCTATTATTAAAATATAGCTGATTCTCTCTCATAAATCAGCACGCGTAATAGAGAATGTTTCTCCCAGGGAAGGCTATATCTCATGCTGGACCTGCTGAATTAACACTAAAATTAATTATGAAGCCATTTAGCAAAAGTCCTGTTCTCAGCAGAAGAGCAATACGCTTTCTTTCCTCATTGAGGTTTTCCCTCAAAAACCATTTCTTATAAGAAAAGTATTATTTCCTGTTTTTGTTTTGCTTTCACTTGTCCTGCTCAGACAGTTGCAATGATACATGAGACTACCACACATATGTCTTTTTTTAATTTGGCCATCGCATATCCTGCAACAAGGTTTATTTCTCTTTTCCAGTAATATATTTCCTTTTTTCCCCTAAGCATTCATAAAAGCCAGTGGATTGATTGCTCAGAGGATTTAAGTCCTCAGCCCATCAGTACGTCCAGCAATAGAAACTTCCTATATTATCCCACTAGAGTGTCTGGAGTCTTTTCCCACTTAAAAAGCCAAAAATGCCCTCAAGTTTGAGGATGCTTTTATGTTGTAAACAGTTTTCCAGACAGAAATTGAGTAAGAAAACATATAAACTAGTAATCATATTTTTGCCGAAAACAGCTCCTGTTATTTTCAGACAGCCACAACCAAACATGTAACCTAAATACAAAGGATTTATTTTACATTGACCTATCCTATACTGAAGCACCGAATGTCTTTGACTAGAACATGAAAATAAAAATAGTTGTTATTAATATAAACACAGTGTCCTTTTGTAATAAACCTGTGTCCCATAAACAATCATTTTTAACATGGATATCATACGTGGGAGATATAGTCAGCTCTAAAAATGAAAACCTTTGCTACAGAAGTGAAAAGGATCTGCAATAGCTGATAGTCCCATTTCGTATTTCCAATATGAATCAATTTACTTCTAAAGAAAAAGTACCACATACAGTTTCAGCATGGCAAGTTATTTTATTTGATAATATATAAAACTAGATGGGCACAGATATATGGATGTAGTTTAGGTTAGGGTTCAGTTTCAAAGTCACCTTAAATGCAGGTTTCAACTTTTACAACAAAAAATCATTCTGAGATGTTTGTATAATATGGAAATTTAAAACAAATGCCATGCTCACACCATTTTTAGATGCACTCAGATCTAAATAACAGTTGATGTCAGTGTAAAGCATTGACTCAAAATCAAAACCAGGGATTTGAACATGATGCCCCAGAGATTCTAGTTTTACCCTGCATCTAAAACTGAAATTTTGAAATATAAAACCTTCACACAGACAGACCTTTCTTCCCCAGATGCTCAACCTGGAAGCAACATAAGAAATCACCTGACCAGCCCTTATCCAGTCCTTTTTAAAAAAAAAAAAAAAAGAGAAAACTAAAATGACTCCAGAAGTGAGCTCCCATTAGGGATAGATGTCTGGCAGAGGAGCACCTAAGACGCGGATCACTGGAGAGCCGGAGCCTCAGAGGCAGAAGAGCAGCAGAGCACCGTGGAGGCAACCCTGGCAGCGCAAGGTAGGAAGCAGTTGCATGAATTTCTTAAACAATGTGGCATATATGTACACGATGAGTGAATTCAGAGCTCATTACATTTGTACTAACCTGAACAATGTTAGAGCAAATATCATAAGGGAAGTAATGAAACCTGGGAATCCAGCTCTCGCCAATCTCGGATTCCAATGGGTCATAGCACTGCAACAGTGAAAAAAGGTAGACCCAACAGGTCACTGCAATCATTGGGGGGTGCAATTCTGTTCAATGACCACTACTCAAAAATATATAAAACTAGTGGATGGCTACTGAATGCAGAATCCCTCTGGGTTCTCAATATCACATCAACTGAAAGTGATTTCCCGCAGCAATGGTTCTCTGTAACTGTCTGGCAAAACAGACTGAAACGCAGACCTTCTCCAAGATATTTCCAGTCTAAATCTGAAACATGCGCATGCACGCTGAATGATTCTGCTGGCTCTTTCCCTCTTAATGACCAGCTAAATTTGCCATTCAGATCAATATTATGCATAAACAGATGATCCAGCATTAAAAAGGTGTAAATGTGTAAAAAATGTTATCTCTGCAAGGCTATGGCTGCAAAAGGTATATGGAGAAAGACTTTTATGAAAAGGTTTCATGAAAGCAGGAAAATCATTAGAGGTTAAAATTACAGATTCCTCAGCAAAAAGAAGGCGAGACTTCTGGACTCTTCCCAGGACAGAAATGTTACACAGGCACCATAGTTAGGCATACCTGATATACTACCTGTATCTAAGTTGGATTTACGATGGTATGGACTGCATGAGGTGTACATATGAGCCTTTGCACGTAGGTATGCATATGTTCCAAATATCCAATCAACAAAACATGTATGACATCTTTCACTTAGGGTTCTTTTCTTTTCTTTTCTTTTCTTTTCTTTTCTTTTCTTTTCTTTTCATTTCATTTCATTTCATTTTATTGAGTTGGATGTTGAATGAAAGTTGTATTCTTACCCTGCAAGCATATAAAAGAAACACAAACATATTTTTCTGTACTGATGAAAGATACATCTCCTAATGCAAAGGGAATTCCATTTGTAATGGACACTGTGAAAATTTGTAGAATTAGCTGCAGAAATTGGCAGTTGAGACATAAATTGAATATGATATTTGTAAATGTTGCATATGTATATAAACCCCTTTTATTCTGGATAATCTCACAGCATTTGTTAATTAATAGATAGAAACCATTTCAGATGCAGAAACACTGCCATTTTTGGAACAGAAAACTTGTTCAATGTTATTACTTTATTTAACTTCATATCAGGACAGAAAGATAGCTGTCCTGAACCACAAAGATAGCTGTGCTCCTCAACCACAGGGGAATTTTACAATAATCACTGGGGTTTTACCCAACCTCTGTACGCTTTACACGTATTCCTGGGGATCGTTAAGCATTATATAAAGAAAGTACTTCTATTTTATGCTGCCAGCAGAGGAATGCATTGCAAAAGTGTTCAATACTTAGATTATAGTGCAATTTATTCAGTTACCCATCAGTTTCCTGTAGCAAAAGAGTTTTTTGTCCAGGATTTCAAAAGCTCAGGCAAAATCACAAATCAGCCTAGGAGGTAAGTCATCAAGCATTTTATAGATGGAATTTAATAGAACACTTTGTTTAAAATTTACAGAAAGACCTCTGGCTTTAAGTATAATCATCTGTGAAGTTTGTTCTATTCATAGTACATGCACACTGTTGTAAAACTATCAGCACAGAATAGTCTGTAGCATTAAAAATATACCCTTCTTTAACATTAAGAAAATGGAGAAAAATCATTTTGTAATCTGCCTGAAGACTTTTTTTTTTTAACTTACTGTGTTCAAGGACTGAAAAAAAAAAACAACCAAAAACCAAAAAACTTGTTTCACACATACTCTTCAGAATACATGAACCACAAAATATACAATTAATAATATGATCCAACATCAGAGTGCTGTCATTTGCATAATTTACAAACCCAAAGAGCTCCCAGAAATCCCCTTTGGTTTACAATAAGCCTCTAATTAGTTGTTAAAAAAAAAAAAAGGCAAAAAAAAAAAAGCAACTGCACTGAGGCAAATACAAAACACTTGGACAAGAGCAACATTTGTGAGTAGCAAAGCATAAGAATTTTAAAGAAGATTATTCTTGGCTCAGCTTGTCGAAGGATTTTAGTGTGCCCCAGCTGCAGACTGGTACCTGCTAGTCTCATTGCTCTCTGGCTGCAGTGCGGCCATAAGCATTTTGTTGTGTTCCCGGGCTGGCCCCAGCGCTTTTTCAGGGAACCTCTTCTGCCTCTTGCTGGCTGCCTTTCTGTTTTCAACTACAAATACGTACAGAAATTCATCCCTAAACGGATGTCTTCCAGGTAGCTGCATTGCACTGTTGTTCATGTTGTGAAATATTCTACCTACCTAAATACAGGATTTATTTCTTCCCTTGAGCATTTTGCTACTAAGTTCTATAGCCGTGGCTTTAGCACCTCTACTGGCAACTGAATGATGCAGCACTCTCAATCTCTGTAAGTTAGTTTTGGGGGTTTTATACCTTTTTCCTGTGCTTTGTTTTATACACATTCTCTCTCTCTTTCCTATACATCCTCCCATTACGTCTCTCTAGGTTTGGTCTACCATTTGGATGTGCTGTCTCTGATCCCACATGGCCTTTATTTTTCAGCTTTTTAAACTCCCCCCCCCATCTCCATTTTCACGTTTCTTCTTTCCCTCCCCACATATCTGTAGACAGATGTTATTTTCTTCTTTTAAAACGACTTCCTTTGTTTAGCAATGTTTCCCATTTTGTAAGAGATCAGCTGGCCTCTCCGGCAGTAAAAGAGGAGCTGCTGCTCCAGTACTTTCAATTAAGTGAGCACTACCATGAATCACGCAGTCCTTGAGAGAGCAGTCATCTCTTGCTGTTGGAGGAGGATTGCGAAAGAAAAAGATGTGCAGGGGACCATGTAAGACTATGTGCATCCTAAAATCTTCAGTGTGTGCTGATGGATCTTTCTGCATGGACTTTTTCAGGCGTGGTGATCCATCAGGGAGGCAGTCCAGAGCCAGCTGAGGAACTGGCAGCAACCCAGCTACAAAATGCTGTAAGGTCTTCACCACAATGGCTTTTTCAGGAAAACAGACAGTATCAGAGTCAGCTAAGAAGCAGCAGTACAATACCAGGGATTTTGTGAAAAGTTCAGTAATATTAGCAAATCATGTTCTGCTGGCACCGTTTCCATACTAGCTCAGGTCAGAAAGGCCATTATTTGTATCATCTTGTGTGTTTGTACTAAACCATCATCACAAGAACCCAAAAGAAGGTAGCAACCAAGCTGCACTGAGACAGGCAAGTGTGTGAACACATCACGGAAACCATTTAAATTCGCCAGGGTTGGGTCTATTCACCAGGGTTGGGTCTTTAGCCAACATGCGGTAACAGTGTGGTGGCAATGGCTGTAATACAAGTCAAGAAAAAGTCTTCAGAATAAATATTGGTTTCCTGAATTTCTCTCATTAGACCATACTCCCTTCTAGCACATAATGGCTTTATCTTGCAAAATGATTACAATTGGCTACAGCTGATGAAATTTATTTAATCAACAACAAATAATCGTTGCCAAAATTTACTACAACAGTCTGTTCAAGCCAGAGTTTGTTAAGCTGGCAAAGCAAAGGAATAAATTGAAAAGCCAATTTATGCTGTCGACCCAGAAAATCCATTTGCTTTTCTCAGACCTTCCTTACAGTGGAAACACTTAAACCTGTACATCGAAGTGGAAAGATCACTTTAGCTGCTAAACTTTCCTTTACGTAGCCAGAGGTCTGACAAAAGGATCTGCATAATCCATGTCCCTCATAAACCAGGCTTAGGCATGGGGAGCACGATTTACATCACAACCTCTTCATCTGAAACTGCACTGTAATCTAAACATGGCAGAGACACACAAGCAGTCCTTCATTTCTGCTTCTTTAGCTTTACTACCTTGTAGCCATGTAAATTATAAGACAGTTACAGATGCAGAACTGCAAAGCAGTCTTTTCCTTTGGAAAGTGGATTCACAATGATATTTTCATAGGTTTTACTATTTGTTGTTCTTTGTTACTCATCAAAAAATGTATCTGCTTATCTAGAAACTCAGCGTTGGATCGTAAAAATAAACTGGATTTGTTCATTCATAGCTTAGATTAGAGTGATACACGGTGAACTTCTTTAGTTTACTCAGTCGTTATATCAACAGTGCTGAACAGTGCTGGAAAATGGGAAACATAACCCCCATTTTTATAAAGGGAAAAAAGGAAGACCTGGGGAACTACAGGCTGGTCAGTCTCACCTCTGTGCCTGGCAAGATCATGGAGCAGAACCTCATGAAGTTCAACAAGGCCAAGTGCAAGGTCCTGCACATGGGTCAGGGCAATCCCAAGCACAACTACAGGCTGGGCGAGGAATGGATTGAAAGCAGCCCCGACAAGAAGGACTTGGGGGTGTTGGTTGATGAGAAGCTCAACATGAGCCGGCAATATGCGCTTGCAGCCCAGAAAGCCAACCGTGTCCTGGGCTGCATCAAAAAACGCGTGACCAGCAGGTTGAGGGAGGTGATTCTGCCCCTCTACTCCACTCTCATGAGACCCCACCTGGAGTACTGCGTCCAGCTCTGGGGGCCCCAGCATAAGAAGGACATGGAGCTGCTGGAGCGAGTCAGAGGAGGGCCACAAAGATGCTCAGAGGGCTGGAGCACCTCTCCTATGAAGACAGGCTGAGAGAGTTGGGGTTGCTCAGCCTGGAGAAGAGAAGGCTCCAGGGAGACCTTACAGCAGCTTTCCAGTACCTGAAGGGGCCTACAGGAAAGCTGGAGAGGGCCTGTTTACAAGTGCATGTAGTGATAGGACAAGGGGTAATGGCTTTAAACTGAAGGAGGGTAGATTTAGATTAGATATTAGGAAGAAATTCTTTACTGTGAGGGTGATGAGACACTGGAAGAAATTGCCTGGAGAAGTTGTGGATGCCCCCTCCCTGGCAGTGTTCAAGGCCGGGCTGGATGAGGCTTTGGGCAACCTGGTCTAGTGGAGGGTGTCCCTGCGACTGACAGAGGGGTTGGAACCAGATGATCTTTAAGGTCCCTTCCAACCCAAACCATTCTATGGTTCATGAGGTACAGCTTACTTCCACATAGCCTAAGCATACAGGTGTACTTTTTCACGGTGATTTTTCAGAGTAGATGCCTAATATTTTCTGTGCTCATTTTCTGCTATCACCCTTTGGTGATAAAATGTGCACTAGGACAAAGTAATGAGAATTTTCTATGACATTTAGACAGATGTTTTCCTTATCCTCCTTTGAGCCTTGCTAGAAGAATCAGATGCAATGGGCTGCTGGGAAAGCTTCAGGCTCAGCCTTGTTGTTCACCTTTTAGATGCTGTTGCCTCTGGCTCTGGCCACATGTTCCTCTGGCATGAGAAAGGGGCTGCAAAGCTGAGGTCAGTCTCATGGAAGAAATATTTTGCAACGATTTATTCTGAAGCCCAAGGTTAACAAATTTCTATTTGTTCTCATTTCTTCATTGTAATTCAAAGTTAATCAATCTTCACTATTTCTGTAAAGAACTGTGAAGATTATTTTCCTGTATTTACAGACCTTCAAAGAACTAAAATCCTCTGCTTTCAAGCAATGAAGGATCTTCTTGATGCAGATGAAAAAAGAAAATATATTATAAGATGGCCAGAAAGCTTCAAAACCATAAAAATTCTGGCTTGTTTAGTGCTCTCCTAAAAAACATAAAGATGACCAAACAGATTATTTGAATAAAAAAAAAAGAAATGAAACTTTTCAGTCTAAGAATTACTTTGCCAAGTTCAATCTAAAATTATTTTTTATGGCTACATTATAAATTGCTTAAAAATGGGGTTTATAATGGAAATGGTGACAGACTTAACTATGGCGGCACAAGCAGGCGCCAGCATAATTACAGTCTTCTCAAGACACAACTTATTACAAGCTACACAGCAGAGCCAGTATTTTGTATTTTAATTAAGAAACCTGGATTTTGTTTGTAATAATTGACTGTTATGCCGCCCCTCTTGCCAGGACACCCTTGTAAAAGAGACTCTTGCCTCTAGTAGTCTTTCTTGGTTAAATATTTTAAATAAATTTTATATTGTTGACTGGAAGATTGCATGCATTTTATAGGTCATTATTAACTGTCTTTTGGTGACTTCAGTTGTTCTATATTTTTTAATGGAGATTTTTGTTCCTCTCATCTGTGACCAGAAAAGGTTTACAGTTTAGGTCTCTGAGAAGTATAATACCATAACATCTGTGTTATCTGCCTTAATCTGTACCATGCAGGCCTTCCATAAGAAAGCATGTTCTTTAGCCATGCTCTCCTAATGCCCTAGGCAGGTACAGCAGACCCTTATGCTGTGACACTGAAACACTTAGACCTTCTCTACACAGCCCTGACAAGGACATCACCACAGCTCCCGCCCTGTGGCATCTCTGCTGAGACCTTATGGAGAATTTCAGTTCCTGGACACCGAGCCGTATTTACTACTTGGTTACAAGCTCCTTTTGTTGTATGTCGCTGGGGTAAAAACCACGACACGCAGTGGCCCAAGAAAAATCAGCTGTTTGCAGGCGGTGGGGGCGAGGACCCGGCAATGCCGCATGGGATGCTGCCACCTCCCGGCACCACCGCCACTGCCAGCCGTTCTCCCCTCACCTTTTTCCTCTGCAATATTTGCTGCTACAAACATCCTCTGTCAGTTTTCGGCCTTTGCCTTTGTCTCTCGAGTTCTTTTCAGTTGTTCTTCATGTTGCTGGAGTGTGTGTCCTTCCACAGCCAAGAGTGACAAACAGCATCAACTCTTTACGGATATGGTCTGCAAGCATTGCTATATAATTTTGACAGGAAAACTATGGTGGTAATTAGGTATTCAGAGAAGGACCTTGATATGCACAAAATTAAGTAGGTCACAGCAGCTCATGTGTAGTTTAACATGCTGTAATAGTAGTACCACACAGGCACATACACAAATGAGATCGATAGAAGTGTTTACCGAAAAGCAAAATATGAATTGAAGCAGTGCAGGACTAAAATAATATGTTTCTCAAATTAATTTTTTTTTTTCTTTACCTGACTGCCACTGGGTACAGCAGAGACTCGGCTAAAAGCATTGCTTGCAGTCCCTTTATTTCTCTCTGTTTCGCCTCACAACGATGCTGCTCTAACAAACGTTATTCGGTCATTTTCCCCTGGGACTATTTACCAACCAGAGAGATTATCAAAGTTAATTATGTCACTTCCTTTCTTTTCTCCAATACACTCCCAGGCTAAGAAAAGAGATAAAGGAGTCAGCCTTACCAGCAGATCTCTCCCTGCTTCCTCTGACACAAGTTTGCCTCCTGCCTAGAGGACCTGCAACGAGTCTTTTGCTGCCTTTGGCTCTTCCAAGTGGAGCACAGGGAAAAGAGTATAGGAGATAATCTACCACTACAGGGGGGGGGGGGGGGGGGGGGGGGGGAAGCAAGAAGGTAATGGTATTGTCTTGTGATTTTCTTTTGGGTCCTGAAACAGCTATCGGTATTACATTACTGAAGAGTTATAATTTTGGCCAAACAGCTGAATGAAAATGAAAATACAGTATTTGTTTTTATTTTGTGTCCTTGGAGAACAAATGCAAAGTGAAGAGAAATTTAAGGGAAAAATACACAGCAAGAAAATTGATAGAAAATGCACAGAAATTATATCACAGGCCTTTCTCAAATATCTATATTTGAGGTTTTAAATAGCTCAAATATCACTCTTCACCAGCTATTTATTAAGTGGCATTGATTTCTACTGTGTGAGGAAAACAGGCTGGAAAATATGCTTCAGTGATAATGTTCAGGCAGAAAAACTGGTGAACAAGCAATGATCTGTGGGATGACTGGAAAGGCTGGAGTCTGAGCCTAGGATGTCCATGTCTAGCCAAGGTCCAGTGAGGTCCCTAGGAACCTCAAAAAATTCAGTTGATGCAGTGGTGGATCATGTTCTGGATGCTGACTTGCACTCTGCTTTTAATCATGAAAAAGGTGAGAATTCAAGCAAGTTCGAATCAGTTGATGTCATGCGAGGGAACGAGCACCCTCAGCCGGGTTGTCCAAGGGAAGAGGCACCCAGCACTGCCCAAGCAGGACTGTGGATGCGACAGCAAGGAAGCACGGTGGAGTGGAACCGTGGGGATTTAGAAAAGCCAGTAGATTTGAGGACTGATAATGAAGAATTATTGCAGTAAGTGCTACTGTAGGTCCAGTTCCATAATTTTTTGTCTGTTTGGCTATATGAAAAAACACCTCTTTATCTGATCCTCCAAATACAGCTCAAGCAATATTTCATCACACAGGAAATGAGAGGGACCAACAAACAGACTGTGTGTGACAACGAAAAAGAAAGAAAACACCAGTCCTATCATCTGACTCCTTTATCCAAACTGACTGGTCTGATTGCCTTGACATCATGTTTATCAGTTCCACATGTTTTGGGGGGCTTGGGGCCTTTTTCTAATTCCCAGAAAAGGATGCCTACAAAGGTGAAAGCAGAAACCAGTAGAGTCCATCTCCTAGGAGTACGTATTTGACGGCAGCATTTTGTTATTTTGTGCTATAGAAGGGAAATTAATAAGACCTTTTAAAAACAGCAAAAAATGTGAAAAGAAGATGTATTTCAGAAATAAAATTTACAAAAAAAAGATAATGTGGCAGAAAAAGCAAATAAAAGAGGATAATTCTGTCTTCTACTGCCAAGAGGAGGACAACTACAGACAGAGAAGACCTTCAAAACCAAAAGCTTTTCCTCTTGAAGTGTCTCATAAAGTGAACTTGAGTTATTGTCAAGACTTAGGCTATTCAAGAAGAAAAGAGAGATAACCAAAAATACTGTGGAGAGTGATTGCTAGAAACCAGAATTAGGTATCAGTCTCACAAGAATGGTAAGCAAATAGGAAATTAATTAAACTAAATCTCTGCCACTAGATATCAATAGCAGAAAAAATACAATAAGTACAATAAAAGATTGTTTCTATTGGAAATAAAATACTAGTTTCACAGTATTAGTCAAAACAGAACTTCCTATACAAAATGTACAAGAGCTAAGAGCTAAGGCTTCATTTTGTTTACCTGAAGCAAAACTTTTCTGTCTCATGGCATTGTGTAAATAGAAGGAGCATTAAATCTGAGAGCTCAACAGGAGCTGAGCAACAGGATTATGTGGTATCATTAGCTATTGTCAATCTGTGTGCAGGTTCTGCAGTCATCCTCCATTTGTTCCCCAAATGAAGTATAGAGCATGACTATTTCTCAGCTGGAATTGTTCTGGTGACTTCTGTCATAACACTGGAATGATAGAAAATGCTGGCCAAATCATGCAGGCTTTAGTCAGGCAGTGCACCTAATTAAGTCAGTGGGAGATTTTCCCTTCATGCAAGCTGTAGAATCGTTATTCACTCACAGATCATGATTCGTATCTTTTTTCTTTTTTTTTTTTTTTGTTGTGCAGCACTGGAAGATGAACACTGTCTGGCTGTTTAACGCGATAACAATCCAGTCCATGATGTACCATCCTGTGTAGGGATGGAGTCAGATTTAAAGGTGTGTGTTACAGCGCGCGAGCAAACTCACTCTAGCTGGCAGTAAAATGTACTCTGGCCCTGTTCCAGCAGAGCACTTAATCATATGCTTATCAGTTAAAAGGATGACTCAAATACTTCAAATTATGAACACGCTTTTATGCCTTGTTGCATCACACCCACAATGTTTGCACCATTAGCCCGGATTAATATTAACCAGAGGCTGAAAGAGATGAAATGGGAGAGAGAGGTTTAGAGCGAACTGACATTCCAAACACTGCAACACACAACTGTGATATTTTGATCCTGCTAATACTTTTCAAATGGTTTGTACAACCACTCACTTAACAGATGAGATCTCTAATTAGAAACTTAAGTCTCTGATCTTTAGGAGTACTAATTTTTAAAAAAAAACAACTTGGTTTTAAGTCAGCCCAAACCACCCTACTTGCATTTAAATTGTGCCATCAGTATTTCAGCTTCCTGAGCTGCATACTCACCATGTCCTAAGGTCTTTCCTTTTTCTAAAACAATGACACAGTATCCAAAAAATCAGAACCCCAGCTGCCTGCAGGTGATGATGATGACCAAGTAAGGTTACCCACAGTGCTACCAACCAGGCTCCAGACTGGCAGAGCTGCTTTTTCGCAGCCACACACCTTTTGCCTTCTGAACCACTGGCATGCCCTACTTTTACACATCGACCTGCTTCTAATGAAATAATACAAGAAGCCTGAGAAAGATTTGTATGATAAAGTAGTAACGAAATGAGTGCTTTGGGTGGATGATATATAATAAGTCGACTTTTAGTTACTGTATTGTTTGATAAAAGGTAATAAAAGGGATGTACCAAATCAGATAACTTCAGGCATTGACTCAAAAGACAGTGGCTACAGAGAGTTCTAGTTGCACAAATCCATACGCAAACAAGAAATAATGATCAATACTTGGAAAATTACTTCAAATGGGAGAGAATCAGAAGTCTGATAAAAGCAAAAGTAGCAGACCAAAAAAGAGGAGGGACTTCAAGGACACCTAAATGAGAAGATGATATTGTACAGAAAGTTTTTCATTGTAACTCGAGAAAATACAGGGAAAGTCCGACTGTGTAAATGATTATTCAGTGTAAGTTTCTCAAGGGGAAAAAAAAAAAAAATCACAATTGATATTTTGGCCCCAAGCTTTGCGATTACTATCACTCTATAAATATCTTTAGATTACAAACTGGTATTTTTTTGCATACCCTTGAAAAAAAAGTTAGCAATAACCTGTAAAAGCAAATCCACACCATCACTTTTAATGGTAGCATGAGGCAGATACTAATGAGAGTGTGTTCACTCCCATGCTCACTAGACATATTTATCGAAAGAATGAAGAGTAAAAGCAAAGATATCCACACACCATCTTAATTAAGCCAATAAATGAGAAGTGAAAAAGTAGCACCTGGCTTTTACATGACATTTATACTTGTGAATGAAATTTGCAGACACCATCATTTACATTTCCTATTTCACCTCCCATTTACAGCAATGTGAAACACCTGCCATTTTAGTTAGATTATTACTAGCTAAATAAAACAATCTACAAATACTGTCCATTACTTCATCTCCTCTTATTTCCCATGGAGGTGGCTTAAACAACTGGAAACTGATATCTGTTATTTTTTGTCTTAACTTCACTGTTAGAGTGCTCAAACTGGTTTGACAGAAACAACCCAGGTCCCCGTTGGTGACTATTCAGGAACTTTGTAGGACAGGCAGCAATGCCCACTGCTCGGTCACCTGCGGGAAATGTGATTCTTGTCATTGGGCCACCATCTCTCTGGAGGTGGCCTAAGGTCATATCCATCCTGCCTAATGGCAAGCACTGCATGAGGCTCCAAATTATGATCGGCATAAGGCTAAGGCCCTTCATAGTCAAAAGACAGAAATGGGTCTAGCCAGGATACATTTCATGCGTCAGGTGTCCTCACCTTTCTGAGCTCCATAATTCTCCTAAAAGGACAGCACTGCTCCCCAAACACTCTTCAGCTTTTTCTGTTTAACAGGAGGTAGGTGTGTGAATGATTATGTAAAATCAGTTGTGCATGGATTTCTATCATGTGATTCTTCCATAAATACAGAGAAAAGGGAACTAATGAAATATACCATGTCAACAATCTGCAGCAGCAGAAAGCTTCCATCTATCTATCTATCTATCTATCTTTATCCAATATATCTAGAGATCATTTTCAGCATACGCGTGCCATTTATTGTTCACAGTACAAGTACTAATGCATCTCTTAGTTAAAATAACTGTGGTACACTTACGAACTGGATATGTCTAGAACACAGTATAATACTGAAAATTAACTATCTCTCATAAAAGTCATTGATATTTTGATTAAATCAATTGAAGAAATTATTTACTAAATATCTCAGTGAATTATTAACCCAAATACATCAAATATCTAAAATGTATAAATAATGAATTTTAAATCTGTCAGAGTATGGACTAAATATATGAAAAATATTATTCAGCCCCACTAATAAATTTTCTTAAACAATCTTAATCCTGCTTGCTGGTTTATGCTAGAGTAATATATGTCAAGCTCTGGGGTTTCCCTTAGAGCTTGGTTTTGTATAATAACAGAACTCACCTTTTTGGAGAAACACAGATTTACTATCAAGGAGACAGCTATATGACAATCTTGATAGAGAAGCTGGTCATACTGTGGGCAAATTTAATAAAGAAATAAATCAAACATTAAAATAATTCTCTGAGGAAACTTACTTCATTTGAGGGGAGAAATAAAGGTTCACCAGTAACCATAGTGAGTTCATATTATTGCCATTGTTTTTATAAGTTGTTGCCATGACTTTTTTGACTTTTGGGCTAGATTGGACTTAAAACACAACAGATGGCTACAATTATGTGTCTGTAACTTTTTTTTTTTTTTAGAATAACTAAACAGAGCACAATAAAATAAACAGGCTTATATTCCAAAGAGACTCTCAAAGTTTAAGAGAGCTATACATGGTTATTAAAAAACCCCCAAAACCCCAAAACTCTCTAGACTCTCTATACAATAGGAATAAAGCATAAATGAGAAATTAGTTTCACAAATGTGCTGTTTTCAGTAAGCACATGATTCATTCCTATAATCTAATTTCTCCAATTAGCAATTTCAGGAGCACTGAATAAAATGAAATCGCATTATAATTTTGAGATTATTTGGGGTCCAAGGGTGCATTCCTTTCAACAGCACAGCTTCCACTGGATTTTGTCTTAACAAGAAGTGCTAGCTTGGGCTCTTTGTAAGGTAGTTTTTAAATAAGTACAGCTTCATTGTAATATTTATTATCTAGAATGAGTGTTGAAGAAGACTTTGGATCAACTGCTTTTTAGAAAAAGAAATTTATTTAATTACCTCATGGTACTTCAATTTTTGTATCAGTGGACTTAGTAAAGGGCAAAAAGAGACTTTAATAAGGAGGAGGAAACAGGCATAGAAAGGATGACAGTACTGACCAAACACCCCCCCACTAAATCACCAACACAGTGTGAGGTGAGCATCCTTGTGTCTTTAAGGCTGTGTTATGTAACTAGATTACTTTAACACAAGGTGGTTTGAAGGTCATAAATGGCTTCAACTATATCTGAGTATGACGTGGAATATCAGCTTAACCTTTGAACGTTCTAGCTTTTTTTTTTTTTTTTTTGCTATTTTATCTTTAAACAAAGTTGTTAATTTATTTCTTCTCTAGAACTTTTCAAGCTATTAAGGCAATTATAATCATACATTTTAGACATGTGTAGGTTACTGAAGACTTCAGGTATGATTAACAATGTCTTGGTCATGCACTGCCTGGGTAGGTCTGCAAGGAAACATGGCACGGGAATGAGCCTTTCTGCTCCTGTCACACCCCAAGCTGCTAAGTTCAACCCGTACAGCACAATCCCACAGTTCAGTTGCCCATCTGTGACTGAGGCAGAAAATGGACGGTTTTTTTCAGAAATCACTGTAATCTCTTCAGTGACTACATGACCATACCTGCAAGATTGACACGTCAAGCTGTTTTGCAACCTAAAGTCTTTAATGAGTGCTTTGCCCTCATTAACAACATAGTCTAGCTGAACTTCATGACCTGTGGATCCTGTAGACAAATGCAGAGTAGCAGAGACTTGGACAGATCAGTCTGCAGCACATGTAATCTTCTATTACTCCTATGAAAAGCAGCTGTAACTTGCCTGAGAAGAGTCCTGTGGAAGTCTGGATCACTAATGGTGCAATGTCTTCATTTCTGCATATTTGTGGAACTCTATTCTCATCCCTGAGCACATTTAGCACATTTCCAAAACCATCCAATAAGCTTTGAATGGACCACACTGGAGAGTTTTTGACATGATGGTGGCAGCACACTGAAGGATCAAGACAGTTTATAGTAAAATGCCTCCTTACCTCAGAAGATAAAAAAGCAGTTGCTTGATTTTGGTCCTGTTGGCTCAACAGTTCTGATGATTGATCTTCTCATCTTTTGTTTTTCCTCCCTGCTGTACACAGCTTCCATGGGACACTTTTTGCTTTGAAAAGTGAAATTTTACACTACTTATCAAAAGCAAAGAGAATTTTTAAAGTAAGAAATCATCTAAGCTGTGAAAGCAAAGGTGACAAGCATGAGTAACTTAGACAGCATAATAAAAACATGATAAATCACAAGACACAAGCAAGATGTCTAGTTCTGCAAAGCCCTCCAGCATATGCAAACCTTTAAACACGTGCTGAAATTCACTGAGGCCAATTCCTCTTAAGTACTTTATTGTATCCAGGATAAGTTGTAGAATACAGTAAGCAACAAAAAAGGTCAGCAAACATGTCATATTTTTCAAGATTTATTTCTACACATTTACTAAAACTCTGTATACAAAACAAGGTAATTTTGCCTTCATAGTGTCCACAACTTTTACTTTATTATGATATCAAGCTCACATTTGCTGTAGCAAATTTTAGTCAGAGTAAAATTCTTGGTAAATCTAAACATAGGCAATTTATTCAGTCTGGTTATATATATATATATTCAAAAATGCCAAGGAAAATTGGAAAAACAAATTTTCTGTACCACTAACACTTGTTTCAGAAGTGTCATGGAAAACTACAAACAGTGAGAGGAAATAGTACTGTTTAAGTCCAGCTAAACCAAGATGGACACTGATTAAGCTTAATCATGTGAGCATGGTTCATAGAAAAGGCTTTGCTGAAGGATATTCACATACACTGTACAGATACATTTTCTGTATTTGGTATTCCTTGAATTATGAAGTATAGCTTTTGCTTAGTTTGGTTCATTTTCAGTTTAATACTGATTTCTAATGTATGGAACATGTTTTGTTCCTTTCTTCAACAGTTCCTTTAAAGTCATCTCTTCATTTTGACTCTGGCTAGTTGAATGTTTCCTAAGAATCTTTATAAGTGGTTGAGGACTACATGAAAAAACACCAAAGACACCACATGAAAAAGAAAACTCTACTCCAGTTCCTTCAAACCAAATTCCATCAGCTTCTGTTGAAATCATGAACTCACCACTTTCTTTACGAGAGTAAAGCTGACACTCATGAATCCAAACACTCTCCAGAAGTTTCATTTTATAAGATCTGATGAAGGATGAAACAGTGAGGTCTTAGATTTGTTTAATAGGTGAAGAGATATGACCACACCAAAGTGTAAATGGGAATTGCTAGGTTGGTGTGAAGAGTTTGAGTTCAGTCTTGCAGCGCTATTTATATGAGACTTCTCTCTCCTACAAGAAAACTGATGGGGGAGTTTTCTACAACTTGCTCAAACACTTCATGGAAAGGAGATTAGTTTGGCTTTAATTTAACCAGCTAAATTGAGTGTTATTACTGGAAACAGCTCTAAGCTTTTCAATTCCCCTAATGAGGTCCAAACTTCTATGGATGCTATCACCTGAGACTACTGTAATATTTTATTTGGATTTAAATCTTTAACTTGGCAGCACTGCTGCGTCTCCGTGGACACCTCTCATTTTAGTTTTATATTCTCCCAGGTGGTTGATTACTTATCCCCGTAACAGGATTCCTTTTCATATCGAGGAAGCTCTGACCTCCATTCCAGCACCGTACTGAAATTTTAGCAGACATGGCATGTTGTTTTTGTTTGTTTTGTTTTGCTATCAAGACCAAACAATCCATTATATTGGATTTATTTGACAGATTTTTTCAAGGTACCTTAATTTGCTGAGCTTCTTTGATTCTTAATGTCATTTGGAACCAATCTCTTCTGCTAACATGAAAGCAAACTAAGAGCCAACATTTTTTATGGGAGACAGGAAACGTATATTTAAAGGAGTGCTGTGTTATCTTTTACAGCAACAACAAAGGGAATATAGACCCAAATATACCCCCAAATGACATGTAGTTGATTTTTTAACTGGTTTCAAGTGTAAGTCTTCTTGGAATATTTATATGGTATCAGTGAGAGCATTAAAACCTGCTTAGAACCACAACCACAAAGCAACATTACCGGCTACCCTAACCTGCCCAGAACTCTAGCGGGTCTCAGATCAGTTGGAATTGTCATCAGAAGAAGCTATTTCACAGAATGAACTTCCCTTTGTTTAACACTTTCCCTCTGTTTCATGTTTAGCAATAGAAAAGTGTACCTGTCACCTGCTAGGTGAGAAGGCAAGACCAAGCTCACTTAACTAATATAGTTCACAGACAGCATAATGCTTCAACAAAAGAAGAGAGACATCAGTTAAAACAAGGAAAGCAAGTTTGACAATGTTTATATTTTCTGCTTAATAAAAGGATGAAGAGATGAGAGTATCAAAAAAACCCAAACAACCAAAACACAAACCCAAACTCAAAATAAAGGGCAAATTCTAATAAATTACAAAATACTTTGCTTGTACCAGCACATCGTTTCAGCAGTTTAAAGCAATACAATGGGCTTCCTCAAACTACACAACAGAGGGAAGGGTGTCCTTTGAAAAAACATGTGTTTTGTTCTTCCTTATGCAAGGTAAGAATTCAGAAGTTTTGGGGTAGTGTTGGGGTAGTTTTCTCAGGCTTGATTCTGCAGGAGACAATTCTTGCAAGAACACGTTCTCCTTCCTAAGGCTCAGGACAAGCTGGAGAGAAAACAGCTTACTTAAATTCCAGCAGCATATCACTGTCCTGTCTTTTGGTAATTGTTTCCTTTCACCCAAATGAATCTTTAACCCTTTATCTTAAGAGAATAAAAGAGACTTCTTCCATTCTTAAACATTTGTGGTAGTTTAAGAATTCTTAAGAAACAGCAAATTCTTATTCAAGGCAGACCAGCATACTCCAAGCAAACTGCCTTTTTCAGGAACTGGGGGACAGGATTGTCACTGAGCTGCAGGAGCTACTCTGGGGACTGTGCCTGATGCCAAAAGTACAGAGGTGCCTTTGGGTACTGTTAGGAAGTCTCCTTTGTCAAGCAAAACAAGGTACCTGAAACCAGTTTATGCTGAGAATACACACCCTCTTTATGCTCAGCCAGCCCAGTTTCCTTCTCCAGAACTGCGTATCTGATTCTCTCACTGGAGTTGTCAGATCAGATTAATCCAGATTAAATATATATATATATATATATATCTGAGCTAGGTTACCCCACCCACTGGCAGCAGAGTTTAAAGGAGATAATGTGTATTGTGCCTAAGAAAGCCTATACAGGGAGCAGCACGCAGTGGCTGACACAGATGCAGACATATGGAATGGGGAGTGATGAATCCAGCCTGCTCCTTTCCCATCTCTGGCGTGGTCCTGTGGACTGGCATATGCTCAGTCGCCTGTGAAACGCTACATGGACCAACCTGACACATGCGGGAGCAGTGACGGAGGGCAGCGTTCTCATTCAGGCTGCGGGGATGGCAGACCTGCGATGTGTAAGTACGCTTTTTGGAGACAGTCACCACAAAAACCACAAACCTCATATGTGCAAGGAGCAGTTTTGCAAAGATCCATAACAGATTTTCCCATGAGTAGCAAAGGTCATATTCTGACTCTAAATTGTCTTTTCTTACCTGTTGCTCCTCAGTGTAATTTCAAATCCTAACTTCAGCGCATCAGACAGCAAGAGTCATTCAAAGAAAAGATCCCAGATTTTTTTTTTTAAAGGAATAAATAACTCATTTTCCCAGGCTTGCTTAGAAATGGCTGAACCTTCTCAGCCAAAAATTTCCATAAAGTTCAGCCTGAGGCACAGCCAGGATATAAAATACTACCCTGAAGAAGTGTTCAGTTCAGAAAATCATAAGGGCTTGAAAAATGGGGGTTAGAACTGGCAATATTAAAAGTATGGGTGATTGTACTAGTCTCAATAATATACAATCTACAGAATATCTAGGAAATATTTTAAGTCACAAGGACAAGTTAACTAAGTATCAGCTAATTAAAGCAAACTAACTGAAGTTTAAGTGTTTTTCTATTTGGAAATTTTCTACTGATGCTCAGCAGTTCATCTGTTTATGCAAATATAAAACAATAGGGTAAGTTTTGCTGGCGTTAAGCACCCTCAACCTGAGAGGTGGCTGGGTTTTTCAGTGTTTCCAGCCTGAAGATATTATTGAAGCCAAACTTTTAAGGAAAACATTCACAGTAAACAATGGCATTAGCAACTGCAACGTTGCTGATGGTCAGAGAAGCACTTAGGGAAAAATAAGTCACAGCATAGATACATATTTACATACATGTGTGTATGCTAGAAAGAGGGGGATTTCTATGTATATGTGCAGTGCATACTTGCTGCATTATTCAGTGAAGATTCCAGCTGCTGGAACTACAAATGTTCTAGGAAGAGCTGGGAAAACAAGGATTACTGCTTTGTTACAGTGTTGTACCAGAAACACATTAAATTGAACATCTATGAAAATGTTAGTGAAAACTGTTACTCGGTAAAAAAGCTTTCCATACAGCAAGTCAATATGCTACCTAATATAAAGAACTTAAAATACATAATTATATATACAGTCTTAAAACTTGACACACATTATAATGGAAACATAGTGATAGTATTTGCATCAGTTTCATTGCACCTTTGCAGCTTCTTTTGGATAGATTTTTTTCTATGTATTTATTTCATACAGAAATTTCTATAGCCCATGCATGATTTCAAAGCCATGTAAGTACAAGAGAATTTTGTAATCAAATCTTTGTGATTTAATTTTAACGTTTATTTGCAGAGAGAGTGGGCCTATACACTCAAAGGAATCTGGATAATGTATGACTAGATATACTTTTAATAAATAAAATCTCTGCAGTTGTGGGCAGAACCCAGTATTTAAATCCAGTAATTGTAATTTTTGTATAAATCACTGAATAGTCTGGTCCAAAGTATCTTCTGCCATCTAGTGGGCAAGATGTCTCACAGGCTGTTCTTCCATGCTGCTCTGAGAAGCAGAAGATAAAAAATATTTGCCTTGATTGGAAACGCAATTGTAATTGTTATGCAATTAGCAACAAAACAGGTTCACTTCTGAAATCTTCTCTAACATAAGTAGTTCTCTAGAAAATTTTTCATTAATACTAGATTCTGTGAAGACTTTAAACACTGGACATGTTTAATACCGTAACTTTATCTCTTGAAGTACTTCAGTATATACTTAACATTCAGCATATCTGTATACACCAAAGACCAAAGGCCATAATATCAGGCAATGTGAAGGAGGAATCCAAAGTAATAGTTTCAGTTTCAAGGAAAAGCCTGAGATGGTTTTCTGTCAAAATGCAAAGGACTAAAACCAGTGTACCTTTATACTGGTTAAAACCTCTTCCAAATGATGGCACAGTGCTTTCACTTGTAGATTATTACATTCAGGATGCCCAATTTAAAAAAACATTTACTCTAGTATATAATGAGATGAGAATCTTACAACATTTAGTCCAAATAAAACCAGAAGACATCATAAAAGTACCATAGCTGATCATTAGTTTTCCTCTTACCTGGGCTTCGAAGGAATTTAATAGCTCAATTAAGCACATCACAACTGTCAGTGCTAAGATGCAATATTATTGTATTAACAGATACAGTCCCTATCTGGACCTTGGAGTATACCTTGGAAAGCTATGTTGGGCACTTCTGTTGGAAGAAAGTGACAGGAATCCAAGAGAGCTCCTGCAATGTTCCTTGATGTTCCCACAGTCAAGCAATAAATGAAATCACAGCCTAAATCCACAAAGACTGTGCACAGAGAAAGGGCAATGCTAGATTCAGGAGCCCTGAATTCAGGAGTGAGGTCATTCTGATCCACATTCCAATATGAAAAAATCACAGTTCAGGCCTATCCAAATTGGACATTTTATCCTCATTATGCCACTGAGTAGGTAGGCATTATTCCTCTGAAATCCCTCACTGACGTCAGAACTGGGCCAAATTCTGGCCACAAGGACTTGCCTTCAGGATCAAGGTGTAAGAGATCCTGCTGTCACAGCAACGGCCATTACGAAAAAGTTTTGTGTGGTGAGTTGGCTCCGGCTGTCAGCTAAGCTCCCACACAGTCACTCGCTCATTCCCCCCACCAGTGGGGCCAGGGAGAAAATAGAACAAACAGGATTGAGAAAGCTCATGGGTTGAGATCAAGACAGGGAGACCAATTACCAAGCACTGTCATGGGCAAACCACATTCAACCTGGGTAACTTTACTTAATTTATTGTCAATTAAAATAAACATTTAATTACTGATCCAGGTATTGCGGAATAAAAAAGACAAACATCAAAGCACTTAGGGAAAAAAAACCACCCTTTCTCAGGCTCAACTTCACTTCAGGCACCTCTCCTCCCCCACTGATCTCCACTTCACTTCTTCCCTCCAGGACTTCTCCTTCCTCCTTTTTCTTGCCACTCAGTTCCTTTGGTGAGATGAACGGTGGCACAGGGAATGGGGATCCTGGGGAACCATAGTGGTTCCTCTACACCACTTCTCCCTTCTCTTGCTTTTCCTGTGCTCCAGCGTGTCTCCTCCATGGGCTGCCATGCCTCTGAGGGTGGTGCCTGCTTTGCCATGGAGCACCTCCTACTTCTCTGAGCTTGCTGTTCCCTCTGTTGTTCCTTCCTCCTCCTCTTTCCCCCTCTCTGCCTTTCCCTGTGTGTCCCCCCAGTATTTTTGCCCTTTCTTAAATATCTTTTCCCTGAGGCACCCCCACCTTGGCCACGGGGCTTGGCTACAGTGGGTGGATTGGAGCCAGCTGGAACCGGCTGCGTCCGGCATGGGGCAGCCCTGGCCTCTCCTCACAGGGGCCGCTCTGCAGCGTCCCCTGCCAGCGCCTGGGCACCCACACACAGTATAGCTTGGGGTCTAGGTGAGCTGATTAATATTAATCTAAGTTTTAATGAGTTTTTTTTATAATATTGAAAGTAGCAGTAAAGGAAATCATGCATCCTACATGGGAAGATTATTTATTACAGTAAAAATACCATTAATGCTAGAGTATGTGCTTGTTGCATTATTTGTTTTCCCTTCACAGGGTCCCTAGTAACTAAAAGCATCAGGGAAATATTTATTTACTGTTCCTGTCTGGCTCAAACCCACCTTTTTTCAAATGACACAATGGTCTAAGCATTTACACTAAATCTAGCAAACAAATGTAGAAACAACAACAAAATCAAATATGCTCACTGAACTAATTTCTGCTGGGTGATAAAATATCTCTGTCTTGGGTATGAAAGCAGTATCCAGCCCTCTCCTCTGTGGCCATCTTGTGAACTCTCTCCAATCCTGAAACAGAAGAAAAACACCTGAAACTCCCGTTTCTGAACTTTTGTCTTTATGTCCCTGTACATGCCACAGCTGTTCCTTCCAGGAGAAATCCTGTTTTAGGTGGTCAGGTAGGGCTGGGGGCAAGCAGATTCGCTGGAAGCACACCAGAAAATGGTTGGACTTGATGATCTAATGGTTGGACTTAATGACCTTAAAGGTCTTTTCCAACCTAAATGATTCTATGATTTTAAGATGGCTTTGGTTAGCATTGAAAGCTAGCAGTTAATGTTCAGATGAGGATTAACCAACTGCCCTGTATGCCAGATGGAAAGAAGAGATGAAACAAACAATTCTATATTCACATCTGAGCTTCTCATCAGACATTTCTTCTAACAGAAAATGAGCAGGAGAGAAAGGAAGAGAGAGCCGCAATCATGTCAGCTTAGGTCTCAAAACTGCCGTCCTCTCGAGTCACACAGGGAGGTACACTTTCCACTAAGGAGCTTCTCAAGCGATTTACAGTTACTGTCATTTACAGATGTAACATTATAGAAAACACCCAATTTGATAGTGGAACTCAAACCTACCGGCTTGTTCAGAGCATACTTGCAGCCAAAGGTCAGCACAGAAATATTTGGGAGATTCATCTGGCGTGTGAATACCTGCTACAGCTGGTACAGCTCATGCTTGATTTAGAGCAGAGACTCAACTGCCGCTCTTCCACATCCACAGTGAGTCTTTACTACTATTTGCTATTTTTCACTGCCTGAAAAAAACTAGACATTAGCTACCTAAGCAGCTGGCCTGAATTAGGATTTTAACTCCAGAAGAAGAAATATAGATGAGGAGCGATCTAGATCTGGCACAAGCACAGCAGATTAGGAACAGCAGTGCAACATTAAAGTTCTTTTTAAAAATATAGACCAAGATGAATTTACAGCTAACTCTACTAGCAAAACACAAAAGGGAATCCAAGTTTAGCATTAAGCCTGCGGGAAAATTACTATTATTTTCTTTTTAATGTCATCAGACTCATTAAGACTTTTATTTGATTGAAAATCCAAACACAAATGAACTGAACTACCTTGCCATTCAAGGCTGATTACAAATCTTTGACAGAGAAACACAAATAGCCACTATTCACAGATGAAGCAAGTAGATTAAAAATTTTTCCCCCTGAAAACTATGTAGGAATAAAATAATAAAATAATAATAATAATAATAATAATAATAATAAAAAAACAAAGACTGAAAAGAGTAAAAAACAACTAGTTTATTCCAAGATCTGGAAGGTTTTTTCAATTTATGCAACAAGATTCTGGATGGACATGTCATTTCATTTTTCTATGCATCTGAGACCATTGTTAAATGTAGGTGTTGCAACCATGTCTGATATGTTGCGAAGCTTCTTAAGATAAGAATTGTAGATTTTAATGTATTAAAATTGACCAACAAGAAAAGGGTGGAAATGGAAATCAAGACTTCAAGGCTTCCAGCCTTAGCCTCTGTCCCAGACAAAAAGGCAGTTCACTGAGAAAACAAAATCCCTTGATTAACTTGCTATGATTGCATGAGTATATTGGAAAAACACAGATTGCTGTCATTTAAAAATTATAATGTGATCATAGAATTAGAGATAATGCTGCAAATTATCCTGATGAGGAAGCAGAAATAAGGTCTCTACTTGATCTTAAACCTGACATTTTTTCTTGATTCTTTTGCCTAATCAGACAGCTTTAGCTTTTTCTTACTTACATTTATAATTAAACATCTCTAATTTGTAGCATGGGTTTTTTCCTTATTTTCCTGACTCACCATCTATCTAGTGCAAAGCATAGTTTAATAGGGATAAGATAAAGTTGTCATAGTGAGATGGGGATCTCGGGAGCCTTCCTTCTTTCATGAGGAGGTGCAAGCGTTCACTATCTTCTCACACTTGTGCAACCATATCTTTATGTCCTCATACACAGCAGGGACTAGCTTCCCTTGAAGTATTAATTATCCCAAAAGAGAATGTAGAAAAAATCAAAGCAACTCTAGCTTTCTGCAGCATGTGCCAAAATATTTCTCTGTGTTGAAAATTACTGTCTTTTTAAGGGTCAGCTTTCCACTGCGAGTTGCAGTGAGTAACTTCAGGATGAAAAATGGGAAGAGTTTTAATATGCAATTCACTGGAAGTTTACTTTAGACAATAATTTTTTGTAAAGGGACTGCAATAACTATTTTGTAGGTTTTTATTTGTGCAGTGCTTCCTCTAGCATACATGTAATAAATAGTAATAACCACTATAAGCAATAGCATAGATTGACCTTTAAGCTCGACAAGAGTCATACTGAACAAGATCTGGTCATAACTGTATTTTTAATTACATGCTCTTTTTAATTACCATTTAATCAAACAAATGTCTTTTATAATACTGCCCACATCCTCTTAAGCAATCAGTACATTTTTTTTTATATACAACCTTACCAAAAAGGTCACAACAAAAGTAAGCCATTAAGTTATCACAGATAAGCCTGGAAGTAATTATGTAAAGCCAAACAAATCCTGACAGATGAATTAAACAAATCAAAGTTCATTGTTAGAAGGACTAGAGCCTGACCCAGTAACCTCGTGTGTTTGTTCCTTAGATTCCATGAGAAGAGAAAAAGAGGTCCTCAGAAACCCAAGATAAGAAAGATTAGTACTAAACATGTTTATTAGCATGGCAGTCCTTCATGACCAAGGAGAGCTGGACGCCGTTGTACTAGATGTTGTAGAGGCGCAGAGCAGCAAGTATACTGCCACTGTCAGAAACTCTCTCTACTAGTTTACCTAAAATTTAGCCAAACTAGAAATCATCTGTTAAAAAAGGGCAACTTTTTAAAGCTTCATTAGAATAATTTAAAAATTCTTTACACAGAAATTCAGAACCAGTTCCCAGATTAAGTTTGAAATAGGGACTGCTCCATTGCTCATCTGACTGCGTGTAATTGGGGGTGGGGTGTAGACTGGGTTGTGGGTGGTGATGTGGTTTTTTGTTTGCTTTTAAGACACTTCAGATTTTTATTTACACTTCAGAAAAATGTATGCATTTAAGCAAGTCAACTTTTTTTTCCCCCCCCTCCAGATTGTCCGTATCTCTAGCAGGAAAAACATTGTGTGATGCCTACCATGTGACAAATGTAATATTTGATGAGTCAGTTTTACTAGCTTTAATAATACCATAATTGCCCTTGATTAACCCTTACAGAAGAGCTGAAGACCTATTCTAAAGAGCTAATAAAAACTCAGAGTTGCTTATGAGACCAAATTAAAGTAACTATCCAAAATCTGCTGTTAATCACGCTTTTTTTTGGACACATATACAATTTAATCAAACTAGGTATTAGGAATCAAACCTTTACTTAATTTAAACCGGTGAAATATCCCCTAAAATGTTTCTGGGATGAAGATCTGCTCCTTTGTTTTTAATCTTCCCATTGCACAAGGTACAACCAGTAAGAATACTTTACCTCAGTGCAGTGCCTGTCTTGTTAAAATAAGCACAATTTATTTTTGTAAGATTATGTTCAGTTTCCTTTCTTAGCTTCAAGATAAAAAAAGAGAAATATTTCAGTCACATAGGGAACCAATAGCCCCTAAATGTTCTATAACAATTTAAATGTATTATTTCCATTGCATGAACTCACAAATGTTCAGAAAACCTTTACCACACTCTTGCATTCCACACAGTTCATTCCAGGAAGATAGTTTCAAATGATGGAAGATTTTCTGCTCAAGGACATTAGTTTTTAAATAGTAAAGACAAAGAAATTCAAAATTTTGTACACCAGATGGCAATGTATTCTTAAAAATGGCTGAACAAACTGGTTCATAGAGATCATTAGATCATTGCTGTTTACTTCTGAGTACTGTACTGATTAACCTGTCACTGGAAATGAGACCAATCCAGAAGACATTGATCGGACTGCTCTGATGAGCAGATCTGACTCTGCACCTGAAACTCTGAGCAGAGACCTTCTTTTCAACAAGGTAGATTTTCAACTTCCTTTTATAAAGGGCAATTTTTAGTGTTATATACTCCAATTGCTTAAGTTGAGATTTCAGATTTATATGAGCAGTTGTATTGTAGGCACTTTTTTATTTGAGAATTTCTAACATAATCTAAAGAAAAAGGATGCTTAGAACAAAATGCTGTAGTAGAACAGCATCAGTGTTTAGTTGCAAGTCAGCAAGTCTACGGGGTTCATCTGTCAAACCTTGTCATCTCTAAAAAGTTGTCAAAGAAAGGTGCCTAGCAACGTTCAACAGAAGAAAAGGTCAAAGCATATGTGAAACCCTAAAAATCTCCTTCTATGTAAAAAAAAAAAGAAAAAAAATCTTGAATGCATTTCTTAGATTTTTCTTCTCAGCAGTAACACAGTTAACAGCTAAACCACACTGGCACAAACTTTGCATCGTGATTGTGTGTATTACAATCCTAGAAATAGAGGCTTAAACCTAAAAATCATATAAGTATTTAGTATATCAACATAATAATTAAAACTGTTTCTCATAGAAATTCCTTTCTTCATCTCCATGCAGTGAATTGTTTTTAGCCTTGATTTTCCAGTTGGGAAGAAAACTGAAATGAGTCTTGAAATACAGTAAGGAGAACACCACCATTCCCCATGGAGAGAAATCCAAACAAATGTTTATTCCAGCAACTGAAGTTTCACCATCTCAGACACAAACATTCCCTTGCAGTTCATGTGATCTTTGTCTCCCAGTATCAGGGATGTTGTGTGTCATCAGATATTCAGTGTGGATCCAATCTTTCTTCCAGGGTCTTGATCTGATCTCAGGTTTCTACAGTGATGGCTGGGCAACTTCCTGATCATCTCTTCCAAAGGCCCCATTTTAGTCACCCAGCTGGAAGCCAGTATTAATCCTGCTTATCACAACAGCTCTGTTTCAGTGCAATTGCAGGTTCCTGTCTTTCACCTTTTATCAGCTCCACCCAGCTAGACCATAGCCCTGCTTTCCACAGATTTGCAGGCTGTCCCATATCAGGGTCTCATTCCAGGAGAAAACAGAATTTCTGCTTTTTCCTTAGGGGATCACTGCTCAGAGCATCTTGTGTCCCAGGTGTTATCCTGAGTCATAGCACATCCCACGCCTTCATAGAAGAACTGCAGGTCTCATTTTCTTCCTAATTTATACCACAACAAGTACAGGGTTTACCGCTACTTCTGCTTCCTGAGGGATGCATTGCTTTCTGGTTATTTCAGGTCCACCTAAAAATACACCTTTTGTACAAAGAAAGCCTTTGCAGGGCACTATGTCCAAATATTCTTCATCCACTTAAGAATGCAATGGAAAATTGTAGGCCACATTTATTTGTCTTAAATTTTGAAACCAAAATCATGGGTGTGTGCTTGAAGTTAGGAGTAGAGCATCTGTCTATACTCAATGGAACAAGATAAGGCAGGCCCTCTGAGGCTCTCTAAAGATTTTAGTGACATGAATTTTCTTCTGAAACTGCTTTACTAGTAATCAGTGTCTCTCTTATATCTAAGAGTGTATATTCACCTCTTTTCCAAAACCCCTGAGAAATATGTATAACCAGAAAGTAAATGTTCATGGCTGTAGAGGAAAAAAAACAACCATAGAATCACAGAATGGTTTGGGTTGGAAGGGACCTTAAAGATCATCTAGTTCCAACCCCCCTGCCATGGGCAGGGACACCCTCCACTAGACCAGGTTGCCCAAAACCCTGTCCAACCTGGCCTTGAACACTTCCAGGGATGGGGCATCCACAACTTCCTGGGCAACCTGTTCTAGTGCCTCACCACCCTCACAGTAAAGAATTTTTTTCGTAATATCTCATGTAAATCTACCCTCATTCAGGTTAAAACAGGTAGTTAAATCCACTACAAAGAACTGTGAACCTTTCACTCACTTGGAAGATCATACAATGAACACCCACCCACCTCCCCCCGCCAAAAAAAGTTCAGAAAATTAAAATCTCACCAGCAACTGAAGTGCTCACCTATTTACAGTTAGTTTTAAAGTGTCTAAATATATAAAAGACAAGCTATATGAGTAACTTCTGGGTTTGATTCAGTGGCTGACCTCCTTCCCACAGCAGTACATACAGAGATGTGTACACCACCTGTTTTGGGTAACTAACTCCCCATTTTGCTGCGGGGTTTTGTTCTTCAGGTTGCCCACACTGTTTATGAGCTATCTTGCTCCTGATATGCCTTTAGGTGCTGACCAACCAAACCCCCTTGCTCCTCAGGAGCCTTTTGGCAGAGTACAAGTCAGTCTAGGGATGCTGGAATAGATTGCATGGGTGGGATGTCAGCAGTTCTTTCTCTCTCTGCATGAAATAGTTCGAGGTCATGTGAAACTGCAGCAAATAAAATAATAGTAAAAAATCTGCTAAGAATGACAAGGTATCTTTCAAAATAGATCGAGTACCCTTCAAATGTAATAATTTTGAGACTAATCTAAGTCAGGATTGATTATGTCTTTAAACTCATCTTCCTTTCAGAAGTAGTCCATTCCAGGAGTAAGATATCAGGAGCTATTGTTAAGGTCATGATGTACCTCTCTCAAGTCATGACACATTTGTAGGAGCCCCAGGTTGCAAAAAAACATCTATGAATAGAAATTGAAAAAACAAGGTACACACAGTGAGCATTGAGTGCAAATTCAATGCAATTTCACTGATTGTGAAGGACATACAAAGAGTCCAGGTCAAAGAAATAAAAGCTGTGACTATTTTTAAGCCAGCTTTAACTCCTTTGTCCTTATATACTTGTAGCAGTGCAAAATAAAATTTGACCATTTACATAACAGAGCCTGAGTCCAAAACAACAATATTTTCCTCTCATTTTGCAACATTTCTGACCTGATAACTTTTTTCATCTAGCATTAACAATCACAGCCAACACTGCAGGTATATTGGTATATTGAGATAAAAATATTGTATAACACACAGTATATTTTGATTATGCCCACCTTTGCTGCTATAGGTAAGACATTCCTGAATCTTAACCTGACTCACTCAAGTACTCATTACAGTCCAACCATAAGAAGAGGGAGATTAACTTAAATGGCAGAACCTGGCTGTGAACCTGCCTAAAAATGTTGGCAGCTGATTCATACTGCCATCGCTGCTGTGGCTAAGGCTGTTACTGGTACCCAAGCCAATTAATCTAAGCAAGCTCAGCCACGCCTGCACAGGTAGGGTCACATTTAATTGCATGTGGATTTTTAATAGTTTGACCATCCATTTTAAAAGTACTGGGGGATTAACTGAAGAATTGCTGAATAAAATTCAGAAAGCTAAGGTTGACAGGTTTATACTTGCTATAGCATTTCTCCTTTTTGAATTTCACTCTTTATTCTCAGGCCTCCTCCATTTAGCTCTTCTCAGTGAGTAGGCTTTGCCAAAAATAGCAAAATACTCTTGCAAATAAACTTGTCGGCTCCCATTTTTAAAGTGGGTCATGGCTTAGGTAACCTCCATTTGTGAATAACCAATGCAGAGTATCATAAAGTAACTTGATTTTCAGAAATTTTGTGCAGTTACCCACTCCTCCCACTGCAAGTCAATCCTCTTAAGAATCTGAAATTGGTTATGAAAGGTTATTAGTCACTCTTGAGAATCTTGAGAATATGGGCCTTTTGTACCTGGTTCTCCTAAATGGAGACTCTGTAGAAGAGGTAGAACCTGTCCCTTTAGAACCTGCCCATATCTTCATTTTATAGCAGATGGTAATTAGATAATTAGTTTGTACCAAAGTGGTGAGACACTGGAACAGGTTGCCCAGAGAGGTTGTGCAGGCCCCATCCCTGGAAGTGCTCAAGGCCAGGTTGGATGGGGCTTTGGGCAACCTGATCTAGTGGAGGGTGTCCCTGCCCATGGCAGGGGGGTTGGAAGTAGACGATCTTTAAGGTCCCTTCGAACCCAAACCATTCTATGATTCTATGTTTCTATGAAATCAGCATCATCTGCAATTTACCTCAGCTTATGGTGATCAGATACAGTCTGCAAAAAGAGAAAACCTTGTACTATTAAAATATGTGATTTTAATATGAGAGTGAAATTGTTCACCATGGGGTAAATTAATAGACCTATGTGTGCAGTGCCGATTCTGGAAAACGGTACTCAGGAATTTCCATTTAGATCAATGTAATGTTTCCTAACAAAACAAGGTTTTCTTTATTTCATAAATCAGATATTCAAGAAAGACAATGTGATATATTTAACCCTAAAAAAGCATGGTACTTTTCCAGTAAATGTTAGGAAATTATTTGAGGACTGTACTGTACCACACTGTGAGTTGTAGTTCATCTATCCTGATTCCTCTGACCACTGTGTTTTAAAGAAGATGTGTAAGCACAGTTCTAGAGCCCCTGGTGCAAGCCGGGCTGTAAACAACTGACTTTATTGCTGAATGTTTTACTGACAAGAAAATTGCTAGTCTCCTTTGAAGCAAAGGAAGAAAACATTTTGCTGGAAATTCTTTTGCATGTGAAATTTAAGTTAAATGGTACTGACAAGTTATTGCACTCTGACCTCCTAAGTTTGCATAAATTGTGGCAGTAGGTTCAAGTGATTGAAAAACACCTAGAATGAAGTGAAATTCCTCATTAACTGAATCCCACAGTCCTTATGAATGCTGTAATTTGCCTCTCTTTCATTTCTACACTATTCTGAATTCCCTTAGCACCTGCAAAAGAGTTCACAACACTTCCCTGAAGTGAGACCTTCAGGGAGGAAATTCACATTACCAAACTTCAAGTAAATAGCTTTGTTTTGCTAACATCTGTATACAGCTAATGGAGAGAAACAGGCACCTCCAAAGGTGCCTATTCTGAATAGGAACAATGGATTATCTCTCTTTGGCATAGGAATCAAATTTAATTTAAGCTTCTTTTTGAATACCTTCCTTTCCTTTATGTTTTCCTATGCATGTGAAGACAGAGAGACTGCCCTCTAACTTAGGTATTTGAGTTAGATACCTACAACTTGACAGCACAGAATGAACCATATGTTCTGCCCTCCACAAAGATATTCTAGTAATATAGACTATCTGTTGCACTTTGATGGTCTTAGCTCAAGACATTTCCATTGATTTGTGACAGAATTGTCACGATCATGTAACATAACAGTTCATTTTCTTTTACAAGTAAAATAAGGCATTTCTTTGGTCATCTTTTGTCTTTATGGATTGTTAAACAAGTGTTCAGATTAATGAAAAGTGGAAGAGGAGATCACGTTATAATGCAGTCTATAATGCCCTATGACAATTTCATTCTAGTCTTCAAAACCCAAGTGAAAAGAGTGACCTTCCTCCTCTTCTATGATAACATTATTTCTTGAATCTTCCTCTTAAAAACCTGCAGGATTGCTCTGCAAATGTGAGCTCAAACAAGAAACAACTTGATATAATTCAAAATTAACTCACTGTTGTACAGAAAAAAACCACAAAACAACAACAAAACCCCCACCCCCACCCCCCCCCAAAACCAAGCCTAAGCCCTCTATTCATCCTAATGTTCTTTTGGGACATTGCTGACATGAATGAGAGAATCTAACTGATCAAAATTTTTCCTACCATTCAGGCGCTGATTTCTTTATTAACAATGGGTACAGTTCCCTATATCCTTATTTTGCTGCATAAATAAAAAACCTAAGTTCTAAGCAATCAGCAATTCCAATTAAATCAGCATATCTGGGAAAAATTTTATTACCAAATAAAACATTTTTAGTAATAAAAATATTGATCCTCATGCTTATGGGCGTGGTTTGATAACAACAGCCTGCAATGCAGCTGCTAGTTCTGAGCTCTTGGCCAGAAAAAAAATGACCCTGGAGTCTGTGACACATTAAGTACATCATGCGGGTCAGACAACAATGTTTCTATGTTGCAAACACAAGTGTTTAGTGCATAATATATTAACTGTACATTGTTAAACACAGAGCAATGGAAACTTGCATCTAACCATGTTTGGTAAATTAGAGTTTATATTTCAGTTCATTTACAAAGTAAGGGAAGAGGAAGAGCCTACAATAAACACTTGTCCATTTTGTTAAATATCATCAATAAATGACCCGGCAGTGCAGTTCCTATTTAAGGGTGTAATGTTCTTACATATAGTCTCATGACAGAACAAAGTCAAATAAACTTGGGGCCACTACATGCTTCTCTTGTCTCCTGTCGCTCTTCTCACTGATGTCCACATATAACCACATTGGCTTACTGCTGGGAGCACCTATTGTCCAGGGTGTGATTGCTTCCCAGCACAGTAAAGAAATCAGTGTTATCACTCAGCAGAGAACACACTTTGCCCATAACAAGTATTTAAGAACCAACAAAAGGAAGTACTTTTTCATACAACACGTAATTACATTTTGGAACTCATTGCCACAGGATGTTGCTAAGGCCAAAAGCATAAATGGAGTTAAAGAAGAGACTAGACAAATTCATAGAGAAACAGTCCACCAGTGGCTATTAAAACATGATGGTCCAGATGCTGCTTCTAGCTCAGGAAATCCCTAACCCATTGATTACCAAAAGCTGAGGAGAGACGACGGGACACATAACAGCAAGATAAGGCTCAGCACTGGTGTGTTATTCTTTTGTCTGCTTATGAAAAAAAAAGTCATATATATATAAAAGATATATAATGTCAGTCCTACGCACAACCTTTTGATCTTAAGGTAACCAAAAGTTAACCAAATTTGGCGAAGAGCTCATGAAGTTGGTAGAAATAAGTAGATCAACAGAAGACAGATTTTTTTTAATGCCTTAAAGCTGCAGCATCAGCTCAGCTTTTATTAAATATCTACCCAAGACACAAATATATGGGAGATCCAACTGCATTGAAACTGTTCACAGAGCTATGTGCTATTATAATTTTTAAATATTGCATAACCTATTAAAATACTTGCAACTGAATGAAAGCTGTAGTAAAGCATATAATGAATAGTTAACACTCAACACAGATTTAAGGTCATATAAAAAACCTAAATAATCTAAAAAACCCAGAGTCAATCCAGCTGCTGAAATGCAATCAATACATGCCATGAAATAAAACAAGGAGAAAAACCACCCTTAAAACCAATAAGAAACAAAGTTGTTTACATTTCATAGTCAAAATGTACGTTTTGTAATACTATGCATTTCCAGTCTCATGCCATAAAGTCACATCTGCACCAAATGTTCTACCCCCTCTCTTTGAACTCCTTTGAAATGTTTCCTTGGTCTTTTTAAAGGAGTGTAAAAATGGACTCAGACAACTAATTCAAGATCTGTTTTGTTTCTTGCCAAGATTTCCTTCCAGATCATTAAGAGGGCCTCAAAATTTAGCTAAACAAAATAATAGTGTTGGAAAAAAATTAGTGATTCATTTGAAAAAAACATGCTGCTTGGCAAAAAGGAAAGGAGACTAATAGGAGACAAAGGCAATAACTGAAGTACTTCTTTATAGAAATAAGCATGCATAAATGTCAACACTGATTCCTTATAGTCAGACACGTGGTATGAAATTGTATTAACTCTTTGTGTGTTGTACAGTATATATGGCAGACCACTACACACAAAACCAGTCAAAGATGGTTCATGACTTAACCTTTTATCCAGAAAAACATCTTCATGGTATTTCTGAGAGAGCTAGAGTGTCTATAAAAGATAGAAATAAAAATCTGTCTTGTTAGAAGGTATTGTCCATTGGGAAAACTCTAAACCTGAACACAAAGCATCGGTATAGAAAGACTACAATGCTTGGCAGGGAAACAGACATGCTTATGGGACTGCTTTTTGGACTGATCCTGACTTCAGTATATTTATTTCTGAATCTGAGAATTTCTAGCCAGCAATAGTCCAAAACCACAATTTCATCTTTTAGTATTACATCACAAGTGTTTTATATACCGCCCAACTTACAGTATGTTATAAATGGAAATAAATCAATGAGAAAGCCCTGAAGACCAAACTTATTACAGGCTCAATCCTAAAGCTTTTGCTTGTAGTCTCACTGAGTTCAATAAGACAGTTCATATGTTTAAGTGCAAAGGCTCAGAACACCCTGGGGAAAATGAAGTGTGGATAATTGTTTCTAACATATCATTTACATGTTGTGTGTTATTCCCAGCTGGCCACAGGGAAGTCTGGACAGAGAGGCGAGGAGTCTGATGCTAACCTGGCATTCAAGGAATACAGGATGCTAAGACTTGCCTGAGATAGTAAATTTTTTTTTTTTTTTTTTCCCAAACTAATGAAAATTACATCTGCAATTGTCTATGTCAGATAATCAATTTGTCAGTAGAAAGGAAATTCTTTTAGTGGAAATGTAGTACGAAACTATTTTAGGAAAATAGCTATTCCAGTGCCTGGAGGGGTCAGTGAGTGTATCACTGAGTGTATCATGCGGTCTCATACCAGTACCAGCTCCCTCGCACTTCCACGCTGCAGAGCTTGCATCGCCACCTGACTCAGTTAGAAGGAAATATTTGATTAAACCTCGAGTCCATTCATTCCTTCATATTCATCAGTGGCAATACTTAGGGGAAACCACACATATGTCACTAAGATTAATATCTGCTGAGATACTCCTGTATTATTTTACATTGATTTCAAAAGAACTTCTACTTAAAGTAAAAGCCCATCAATTTCCAGTCCTCCAGCAATCATATAATTGCCTGATGTAAGCCCATTGGAGTCTGTTGGAGTCTCTCCAACTGCTTTAATATGTCTGGGGATCAAATATATCGACTGAACTGACTAGGTAGTAATGCTAGGGCAGATTGCCTAGGGCTCCAGATGAGCTTCCCATCAGTTTCCCACAGCTCTTCTCCCCAAACGGCTCTCTGATTAGGAAATAGCAACAGCTATACTCCGATGACTTTGGATAAGACAATAAGACCCGTAACTACTGTGCATACACTGTGAGTTGAAGGCTTCCTCTTGATAAGTGTTTGAAGGATAGCAGTTTAATTATTTTCCAGGGGCTTATGCTAAGAGTATAGATGAATACATAGGAATAAAAAATATAAATCAAAAAGTAAACCTGTTTTACATGATTCTGTTTCTCAAATAAGACATCTCTCTAAAATTAAGGAAAGCATTTTCATTCTTTTCAGTAATACAAATGGTTCAATTCACTTGTCCTCACATAGGCATCTAGGACCATTTGGGATATGCAGAAGTTATTGTGTGGTCTTGGAAGCAGAGGACTATTCTTCCTTTTGGAATAAATAATACATTAAAGATAATCATATTCTGAATTGCAAAGAACAAATGTTGGAGTAAAGTTTAAGTAAGCAACATTATCAGAAATAGGTAATCTCATCATAAGTACCATTAATTTAATATTGACATCCCTGAGACACATGCTGGAGAAAAACTGACGTACCGGTCACCTGTACTTTCCAGCATGTTAGTGCTGAACCTGAAAGATAATGTCAGCAGAGGTGATTTTGTAAACCAGGTTCTAGATAATAGAAAATTTCTCTCATTGCTGGGGCTACCTGGCCAAGTATTAAATTTTACCCAAGTAGTCTCTGTGTTCACATAAAATAGTAGATCAGATAACACCGTCAACATTTACAATATGTTTTAATTGCAGCCTCAAGAAATCTTCAGTTAATTACTGAGGCCCCAGCTGAGGCAAAGTCATTTAATGTACAATTTGGGTATGAATACGTGAATAACAAGGTATATTTCTCTCGACTAATAGGGAAAAAAATATAAATTATGAAATTTTTCAGCCTGATGGGACTCCATACAATTATTCAAGCCTATATATACCCCTATATGCATCTGTAAGCCTCTTTCAAAATTTGTCCTAATAAGATTAAATTCCATTGAATTTTAGGCTTCTAAAAGTTTATGTCCCTTTTGTAAGGAAATGGTTATTTTAAAATATCGTAATAGTTCATTTCAACAAAGAGGAAGTCAAGCAAAAACACCAAGAGGCCCCCATGGATGGATGAACAAGGAGCTCCTGGGCAAAGTCAAACAAAAAAAAGGAAGCCTACAGAGGGTGGAAGCAAGGGCAGGAAGCTGGGAGAAATACAGAGAAACTGTCCAAGCAGCCAGGGAGCAGGTTAGGAAAGCCAAAGCCCTGATAGAAATTAGTCTGGCCAGGGATGTCAAGGACAAGAAAAGCTTCTACAGGTATGTTAGTGATAAGAGGAGGACGAGGGAAAATGTGGGTCCCCTCCAGAATGAAATGGGTGACCTGGTTACCCAAGATATGGAGAAGGCTGAGGTACTCAGCGACTTCTTTGCCTCAGTCTTCACTGGCAAATCCTTGAGCCACACTGCCCAGGGCACAGAAGGCAGGGACTGGGAGAATGCAGAACCGCCCACTGTAGGAGAAGATCAGGTTCGAGAATATCTAAGGAACCTGAAGGTGCACAAGTCCATGGGACCTGATGAGATGCATCTGCGGGACTTGAGGGAACTTGAGGGAACTGGCGGATGAAGTGGCCAGGCCACTCTCCATCATATTTGAGAAGTCTGGTGAAGTTCCCACCGACTGGAAAAGGGGAAACATAACCCCCATTTTTAAGAGGGGAAAAAAGGAATACCCAGGGAACTACAGGCTGGTTAGTCTCACCTCCATGCCTGGCAAGATTATGGAGCAGATTCTCCAGGAGACCATGCTCAGGCACATGGAAAATAAGGAGGTGATTGGTGACAGCCAACATGGCTTTACTAAGGGCAAATCGTGCCTGACAAACTTGATGGCCTTCTGTGATGGGGTTACAGCGTTGGTGGACAAGGGAAGGACAGCTGACATCATCTACCTGGACTTGTGCAAGGCATTTGACACTGTGCCACACGACATCCTTGTCTCCAATTTAGAGACATGGATTTGATGGATGGACCACTCAGTGGATAAGGAATTGGCTGGATGGTTGCACTCAAGGAGTTGTGGTCAACGTCTCAATGTCTAAGTGGAGAACAGTGATGAGTGGCGTTCCTCAGAGGTCGGTACTGGGACCAGCACTGTTCAACATCTTTGTTGGTGACATGGACAGCAGGATCGAGTGCACCCTCAGCAAGTTTGTCGATGACACCAAGCTGTGTGGTGGGGTCGACACGCTGGAGAGAAGGGATGCCATCCAGAGGGACCTTGACAGGCTGGAGAGGTGGGCCAGTGCAAACCGCATGAAGTTCAACAAGGCCAAGTGCAAGTGGGTCGGTGCAATCCCAAGCATGACTATAGGCTGGGTAAGGAATGGATTGAAAGCAGCCCTGAGGAGAAGGACTTGGGGGTATTGATTGATGAGAAGCTCAACATGAGCCTGCAATATGTGCTTGCAGCCCAGAAAGCCAACCGTGTCCTGGGCTGCATCAAAAGAGGCATGACCAGCAGGTTGAGGGAGGTGATCCTGCCCCTCTACTCCACTCTTGTGAGACCCCACCTTGAGTACTGCATCCAGCTCTGGGGGCCCCAGTAGAAGAGAGACACGGAGCTGTTGGAGTGAGTCCAGAGGAGGGCCATGAAGCTGATCAGAGGGCTGGAGCACCTCTCCTATGAGGACAGGCTGAGAGAGTTGGGATTGTTCAGCCTGGAGAAAAGAAGGCTCTGGGGAGACCTTATTGCGGCTTAGCAGTTTCTGAAGGGGCCTACAGGAAAGATGGGGAGGGACTGTTTGTATCAGGGAGTGTAGTGACAGGACAAGGGGTAATGGGTTTAAGCTGAAGGAGGGTCGATTTACATGAGATGTTAGGAAGAAATTCTTCACTGTGAGGGTGGTGAGGCACTGGAACAGGTTGCCCAGAGAGGTTGTGGATGTCCCCTCCCTGGAAGTGTTCAAGGCCAGGTTGGATGAGGCTTTAGGCAACGTGGTCTAGTGGAGGGTGTCCCCGCCCATGGCAGGGGGGGTTGGAACTAGATGATCTTTAAGGTCCCTTCCAACCCAAACCATTCTATGATTCTATGTTTCTATGATTCTGTGCTTGCATTCATTTTGTTTTCAGTTTGCATCCCAAAGATTGACTTTAAATAAATATTATAGCATATTGATTGAAAGCATTTATTAATTACAATCCCAAAGCCTTGAAACCCAACTATACAAGATATTTTCAAAGAAACAGACTTATCATCTCAATTTAAACTGAAGCAGCTGTTAGTATCACACACTGCAATTCTTGCAAAAGTGACTGATCAACATTGATTTTACAAAATTACTAAATAAATATTCCATCTAAATCTGAGAAAACAATTTTTCACAGGCAAATTACAAAGCAAACTAAGAGACAAAGTTTGCATTAAAAAAAAATTCTTGAGAAATTTCCATTGTGTTAAGTCTGTTTCTGAATTAAACTGTGCTAAGTCAAAGAAGCCTGATCTTGCAAACTGACTTAGCCTGGCAGACAAGAATTAAATTATCACGTCTATACTACCTTCATGATCCTTTATGCATCCTTTGGACCAGCTAATGCCTTCCCCTACACTAATAGCACCCTCTAGTATGTACTGGCCCCAGCTCCACAGGTCCTTGTGCCTGCTCACATCCAAGCCTCTCCATCTCACACTAGGCACATCATGGACTCTTACACATACTACATTTTAGACTTCTGGCATCTGTTATTTCAAGAACTGTTTGCAGGCTGCATTGAAAACCTCCGGTGAGAAGTCACCCAGCAACATACCCATAGGTGACAATATTGTGGAATTCTGCAATTGCACAGCTTCCCTCCGATGTAGGCCTTCAGTCAAACTGTCTTTGGCCAGTCTATGTAACCTCTCTCAGAGCAGGAAACATTTTAACATGTAAGAGGCAAACGGTTCCAAATGTTGTGTGTGCGAGAACTACATGTTCCACTCCAAAATAGATCTCAGATGTTTTCTGCCATGTGTGCTACATTATTTCTAGATAATGTAGGAGGATCATGGAGAGATTCATACTGACAGGGTAGGTATACAATACATATGTTTACCCCTATAGGGACAGAACAATTTAAGATCACAGTGTGATCCTATTAGAGCATCATCTCACTTTTCCAGAAAACTATTATATTGTAATGATCTCTGAACCTTGTTAATTTTATAATGTAGAATGGAAGAAAATTAGTCATCTTGCTCTTTGGTTCACGGAATTAGGCAAAACCAGCTAGAACTTTTTGTTAAGCTAAGCAATTTTTTTCATTTTTTTTCCCCATAGGCATATGCATTCATCAGCTTTAGATTCCAATAGCATAGATCCATTCAAATAGGATATAAAACTAGAAATAAAACTCATACAAACCCATGAAATTCTGGCTGAATCAAAGTAAGTTTTATATAAATATTGTCCCAAACTATAAATTATTCTAAGGTTTGAACAAAGTCCAGTTTCCAGGGTACTTAAAACTTGGCCCCAACTGGATGGAATATGACCAAGAATCACCAAAATATTGGCAAAACCTAGGGAACCTGGCCTGAGAGTGTAACAAAAGCCAAAGCCCAGAGAGGTTCACATTGACGAGCTGTCAGTGCCTTTCAATGTCACCGAGACAGTGACTGCCCTCACACACACGTACTTTCTTTAACAGATTGCAAGCTGTGTACACCTGAAGAACATTAATGGAAAAGGATCGCTGGATGTTATCATAAAATATAATGTTTAATCAAAGCAGGGTAAAAGCATTCATATGATAAAAATAGGGTTTGTTGCGGTTATGATTATTTGGGTTACGAATGAAAGTGCCATGTTTGGAAATATAAGAAAACACAGCACATCTGGGATCTGAGTTACTTCTCTGTGCACGGCACTTTTAATAGACGTTCTGGTTCCGTCGGTTCCCACAACTCTTCTGCACACGCCTCTGACTGACAGCAATGCCCAAAGCAGCTGCCTGCTGCAAATCAGGTGACTTGGATGTCTTTACTGTGTGACACAAAGCAGCTGGACACAGAAACCTCATTTTCTGTAGGTGTGAATTCTGTTAGTCAGGTACTCGCATTACTAACCTATTAATATCTAAGCAGGTCACGAAGACATAGTGTAGCTTTAGTAGTGACAGGGTCAGACAATGTCTAGAATATCTAGCAATTAAATGATACTTTTTAATTCTTATATTAGAAAAAATACATAGATAAATACACTGATTTTAGACTGAAGAGAGGAATGTAAAGGTGACACAGAGTAATTCCAGAGTGGAAATTTAACCAGAATCTCTGAAGTGAAAGTCATGCACTAGTCATGGAAATTGCCTGGTTAGGGATATGTTGAGAAACATATACCTATAAGCAAAGACTCACTTTAAAATAGCCCAGTAGTCAGAAGGACTGGCTGGCCAGAAGTCCCACTAATTTGGAAAAGGGATGGAGTCACAGTCATTTTAGTGTGAGTTATTATCATAAAGAGCATCATCACCTTCACCATACCATCGTTATGTATCCTTGCATATCTTTGAACAAAGATATGGAGTCATTTTAATGGAAGAAGAGATGACATAGTCTCTTCAGTTTGGAGAGAAAACAAAAGGGAGATGTACTAGAGGTCTATGAAAACATGAAATACGTGGAGAAATTGAATAGAGAAGCACTATTCGCTGCTTTTCTTAGTATGCTAATCAAGAAGTACCAAATTTATTTACCAGACAGAAAGTTTAAAACAAACGAAGGAAGTCATTTTTCACACATAATTAAATATCATGCAAAATTAAATTGTGGATCTCATTATCACAGGATGTTGTGGAGGTGAAAAGTCCAAAAGGTTCCAACAGGCATTAAAAAATTCTCACAGAGAATAAATTCATCAGAGGCTACATAGCATGATAATCCAGACGAGACGAGCATTCAGGAAATGCTTACAACCGCTGACTGTCATAAATAAATAACTCGTTCCAGGGACGCGAGCAGGTTAGGCATACTCTGTTTCTATCAAATTTATATTAAGTGTCTGCTACTGGTCACTGCAAGGCACAAAATAACAGGCATAATGGATAGATGATCTGATTCAATATGGCATTACTTATGTTCTTTTCTAGTTGTTATTTATATGAATGAAAAGTAAATACTGAGTGATTGCCATTTCGACTTGGTGGAATCTTAAAAGTAAATTGAATTGGATAAAAGGCACTACAAGGTGCACAGTAATGATCAGATGCTCCCGGGAACACCATGACTAGAAGAGCAAAGAGTTCCAGTTTTCCTCTAGATTACAGTTTTCCTGTTGATTAAGAATTCAAGAGGAAAAATCTATGTTCCTTTTATGCTCCTCAAAAGCAGCACGTTTTGATTGACCTATGTATTTCTCTGCCTAATTCCACATAATCAGCTTCTAAAAGTATTGTATGTATTTTTCACTCTAGTAGTAAGGACTTGACGAGTTATCTATATCATTATGGATTGCATCATCCAAATAATCTTCCAATGGCATTAATGAAATACTGATGCTTGTTGGAGAGCACCAAAATATCAAAGAAACAGACTTTGCTGCATATTGGCATTATTGCAAGGAGTCTTTCAACTGCAAAGAGTGTATGTATAATTACATGTTTAAAAAAGACAGTGTACATGAACTCAGAGCACATCACGTTAAAATATGGCCTGAGGCTATAATAATGTGTCTTAGTAAGGAAATTTCCAGTTCTCCTTACCATGTTTACAGAAAGAAGTGCTATGATTTAACATTAGGCAGAAAAGTAAGTTTCCATAGGCAATGACCATAGCAACAAGTAACAAGATGCATTTTGGTAGCCAACACATGTGGTAGTTCTATTAGCTCGGAGTTTTCAAGTAAGAATCCCCAAAGATCAGCTGCACACGGGAGCTGCTTAATTTTGTGTCAGCTACATGTACTTTTTTCCAACCCAGCAAACTGTGCAAGTAATTTGGCTAGAAATTAGATGGTTCCTGGCAATTTTAAGTGCTTGGAAGAACATATGCTAAGTAACTTTCTAGTTTGTTTTGCTCTCAGTGTATTTGAAGAATTAAAGAAAAAAAAAAAAAAAGGAAAAGTAGCAAAGATTAGAATACATTACAATAAAATAATCTTCAGTGTAATAGCTAATAATCAATTCTTATGAGTAAGGTTATTTACAAGTTTTGAGGACTTGGATAACTATAATGGTGTTCTGAGATCACCTTTTGATTTCGATAGACTTATGACATTGTCTTGTTCCTTCATGGTTAATTTGGAATATTCTATGTCTGAACTACACTACGATGTAAATTCTTGGAAATTAGGTAGGATTCACTTTGGTTAATAATTAGTGGTATTGAAAGAAAACCAAAGCTTTTTTTCTGCCGTGTCACCAGCAAATAGTTTTACTATTAGGATACTAGCTATTGCTTTGGACAACAGTAGCTCTTAGTTTCAGAAGCAGATCTGAGTATCCACTGTATTTTCATTTGATGTCCTGATCTGACAACAGCAAAGCAAAAGGGAACTAACTGTGCAGAACTCAATGCAACCAAAAGCATAACTGGTTCAACCAGCAGCAAACATCAGCACGCTCCAAATGAGTTTGTAGAAGCTCACAAAATACAGATGGTTGTAGCAGATCACATACCCCAAGGCTGTTTTGATGCACACTTTGTACAGCGATGTGTGGTATGTATGGAACCCTTCAAGTTTATTTATTACTTGCCCAGGGCTAGGCTCAGTTGAGTCCTTCCTATTTTTCTCATCTCTCCCCTCCCTTAAGAATACCACAGCTAGAAAATTAGATTTGTGTGAAGGAACTGTGCCCTTCAACAATGCAAAAGATCAATAAAGGGAAGCTTTCCCAATCTATCATCTCCATTACTTCTGCCTGGTGATGAGTGGTTTTACAGCAACAACTCAGTTTTTCTGTTCCCACCCTTGTCTGTTGCTCCTGGGCATCTTCTCTGCTTTGGTTTCTGGTCCCTTTTACATCATGCCTTTAACATATCCAGTATGCCTCTTCATCAAATGACAGAAATCTATAAAACATCTATAAAAATATACATTTTGGTTACAGAATATTAATAGAAAATAGTAGCTTCTGCCATCACATGAAATAGGAACCATTGTCCCTAACTAAAGGGCCCTAGTAAAACCGCTGATCTTATGAATCAGCAACTTGATCTAAGTTCAAAGCTGGAGTTAACTTCAAAGTTGGCCCTTCTTTGAGCAGAGACCAGATGACTTCCAGAGGTCCTTTCTAATCAAAATTATTCTATGTTTCTCTGTCCTGCAAAGAGATCCTGGCTACTAACATTCACTAAAACTCCGAAAGGAGAGATTGATTTATAATAACCACTTGTTTGCATTTCTATAATCACTATCTTGTAGGAACATACTCTAGGCTCCAATGAGCATTTCCCTCTCTGTAACCACCTAAAGCAAACCATGGGAAAAAGGAAAGTGAAGAAGTAGCCGCAGAGCAGTTTCCTGTCAGAGTTACAGAACAGGAAAATGAAGATCACAATGATATGCAAGGACAAAATGATGCACCCTCAACATTTCATTGCAGGCATCTCCTTGGCTGATCTTCCACTGCTGCTGTGAAAGCTATGTGCAAACAGGGATTGCAATAAATATGAGCATGTACTGACCAGGATTTTCTAAAGACTGGGTCTTACATCCACTGAAAGTCAGGAAGGAAAAGAAAATTAAAAAGTCCATTACAAGAGCTGCTGTTAGTAGACCCTCTCTAGAACAGCAGGAAAGCTTGAGAAGGAAGTGGGCAGGCTGAAACATGAGAAATATATATTTGCATGAAGCAGAAGATCTGGAAATGTGAAGGCTCTAGGTTATCTAGGGAATCCAAAGCAACTCCACCAGGAGAGAAGGAATGTGGCTGCTCCTCAGGCAGGAAATGCTGCTTGCTTAGCTCCAGCAGCCCAGGCCAATAACCGATTTCTATCTTGGTGACCAGCAAGGAATCTAACCTGCTGATTTAAAAAAAAAAGAATGCCCTAAGGATTCTGCTGCTTCTTTGTAGCAGGGCTTACACATTTCAAAGAGCAGTGCTTCTGGGACTCAGTGCTGAGGAAGCTGGAAGAATGGATCTGCAAGCTTGTGAAGTATCAGAAAGTGCCACTGCAAAGGGCCCCAAATCCACCACAGAAAAGCTGTCAGGGCTCATCTGAATCACAGTCTACTCCACCACATTGCTAACCCACACAGGCACTGATGGTTCCTCTGGGACTAGAAGTGAGCAGATCGGAAATTACTAGAGCCAGAGGCTCCAATTATATGCTCCTCAACTCTTTCATATGTATGGAAAAGCTAGACAATGACTGACCTCTTTTGGATAATATGATGTTTACACATGCTTTCAGGGATAGAAGGACAAAATAAAATCCATTAGCAGGGGGAACAGAAAATACACCCTGTTTATGTGCCTACCTATTCTGGTAGCACTGTGGATTTCTTCTCATACTGCAAAGAGACTGCTGCATAGAGATGGTGTGACACCCAAAAAGAGAAGAAAGAAACTTTATGGATACTGAATAATTTGGATTATCTGAAACTCTTGAAGGAAGTTCAGTCATTGAAGATTATTGATTAAGGTGGCATGAGAATCAGAAAAAAAAAAGAAGTCACTTGTCAAGTTGCTGAATACCTTACATGGCTTCATCCTAAAGCAAAGAGTGCTAGCAAAATCCGGAAGCTTTCAAATCATCAAAATTATGACCTGATTACAATAACAGGGATTTATTGGATATAACTTTCACAAAGATTTCACTTGTTCAGAACTAAAATACAGTAGGAAGATCATTTAGGTGTTACCTGGAAATCATGGCTATATATATTCGTGTAGGATTTAAGGTAGAGGAAGACAGCAACCACAGCAACCACAGTCCTGGTAAGGACAACAATGGTTGTCCATAGGTACCTAAACAGTAACAATTGGAGGAAAGATTTTTGTGGGGGCAACCAGTGTAAATCTCCAAAGCACAAAAGCTGGTACTAATGGGAGCTCTGAAATAGAAAGGGGAAATTAACGCTACTATACTAGTAAACTAAAGATTTTTTAACTTTCCCAGGCAAATGAGTCAGTGACTTCCCCAGACAGCAAGGTCAACCGGTATGGAGTTGGCTATGTCTAATCTGATGAACTCTCTTGGTGTCGAAAACATGGCGCCTACATGTGCACAGCTTAGTGAGAAGGTCTCTGGAGAGTTTTCACTTCTAAGCTGTACCTGGCAATCATTTAGGAGAACATCAGCCATCATGCCAGGGAGTTTTCCAGCAATTCACTGACACAAAAACATTCACTGGCAGTGCTTCACTTTCTAGTACGGATTCAGCCAGAAAGAAGGATTTATCTTGTCTGGTTTTAATATACCTCCAATATAGATGCTACTCCCAACATAGTAATACTTAGTATTCTGTAAACGAAAACAGGCACTTTTAGAAAGGATTTAATCTAGCCTAATTTGGATGTTTAGTTTAAAATTAGAAAAAATCACAGCCTATTTCTCACTCCTGACTATGGATTACAAATTCAGATACAAACATCTGCAATCTACATATGGCATCTTTATATCTACATATGGTCAGATAAATTTCACACAGAGGAGAAACGATCAAAGTGTAATGAGCAATTCTTGGATACAAAAAAGAATGACTGTTCTCTTATATTGGATTCCTAAAAGAGGCAAAAATGAGTCAAGGATGCGAAACTAGAAAGCAATTCTTGTTAGGGTGACCATGAAGTTACCAAATCATCAATCGTTGTATTGATTTCCGACTATTCCTGCAATTTAGCAATGCCATTTTGGATTGCAGTCAGGTTTTCTCTAACCTCTCCCAGCTGGCTTTCCTCTGCAAACATCTTGTTTATCTCTAGTGCCAAGTACAGGTCACGCATGAAAATTTAGAAGGGCACCAGCCCTGGGGTGGGGGGTGGGGGGGGGGGCTGGCTTCACCTCACTGATATGCCACCTGAAGAGCCAGCTACCAGAAATGCTTTTTAAACTCTAGGTCTCCATAGAGTTTTGTATCAACCTCAGAGTCAACCATACTTCTGAATTTGTTCATGACATCCCATGTGGGGCAGACCAAAAGCCTACATAAGACAAGTTGTATCATAAATGCTGTTTCCCTTTGTCCATTAGACTACTTGCTCTGTCAAGGAAGGATATTAAATTTGTTTGAGAAGGCATTTTACTGACAAGCAGTGATTTGCATTTTGATCAATGTACTATTTTCTCAGCAAACAGGCCCCACTCAAAACTACTTTTCCTTCTATGTTAAATGTAATTTCTTTGCCTTTTGCCAGTTCTCAAGGATTCCCTAGCTCTCCATGGCATCCCTAAGAGCACAATGATTCTGAAAATGCTTCATCTTATTCCCTAAGTAAACTCTATAGTCCCATATCATGCTATATTAATTTATCTAAATATTCACTAACTGACCTTTCTCCTTTCGTGTTCCGTATTCTTATTAACATTAATGATAATAAGAATTGCAAGAAAATATTTAATTTTAGCCAAGCTTTTTATTAGCCTAAGTTTTCTTTTTTGTATCTCGATAATTTTATGTGTATTTGAATCTTCACCTTTCTGGTTTTACACCTGCACACTTACGCCCCTTTTCAAAGCATAGAAATGTGCTTGTTCCTGCTTTCAGTGGGATTTCTTCAATTTTCCAGTCATTGAAGAATACTTTATATTTCTTGTATCTTACTATATTTCCCTTTTTCCTCTGCATCAGAATATTATTAGGCATATCTTCAAAGCACAGAGAAAACTTCTTATAGTTAGAGATAAAACTGACATGCCTTAAATATATCATTTAAGGTATTTTATGCTGCACATTGAAATACAGAAGAAATATGAAGGGTTTATTGTTTAAAGATGTTCTCTGAGACAGTCACAATGCATTTGACTTGGATGATAACTTTAATACTTTATAGTACATGTCGACTGTGTAACACAGAAGTTTCAAAGTACTCCATGGAGAAAATCTTGTTTACTATTTTCATGCTTTCAACAAGTTTACAAAACTTAAAGCATGTTTTTTGGAGGAAATGAAGAAAATACGAAATTTCAAGCAAAACAAGATATACTATGTGACTGCCAAAATCTGGGCAGAAAATCCATAAAAAGTAAATATGGAGTTCCCCAAGTAATTAGTAGGACAAAAATCAAAACGCAGCTACAGAAAAAGAGTAAGCAGCACAGCATATATTCAGTATCCTTGTAGAATGGAAAAATCCCTCTCCCCTTCTCCCAGCTCTCCCTCTTTAACTTTATTGAGGAGAACAATTAAACAGGAGGACTCATTAAAAAAAAAAAAAATGGCTAAAAAGGTTTGCAGGCATGATGGAGACATTTTAAACAGCAAGTTAGGATCTTAGGAAAGGAAATAAAAAATAAGTATAGATAAATAGCAGAAAAGAAAAAAAATCAAAATATTTAAAGTAAGAAAAGAGTTTAAATAACTAAATTAACATCCAGCCAGAGGGAAAAATATTAAAATTGCAAATGTAAACCCAGAGCAAGACAACCAAGAATCATCAATGAGAATGCAGATAAGGATGATTATTGGAATGTATTGGAATGTAGTATGCCTGATTTTCAAAACTTCTCAGCAAAATCCCTTGCAAAGCTGAAGAAACTAAGAGAAAAAGTCTTCTAGGAGATTAATAATTGGTTAAAAGATGGAAAGCTAGGCAGAAATAAATAAATACACTGAGATGGGAGGACTCTGCTCTCAGGTCTTTTTTGCTGCTCTACATTTTCAGAAGTTGCATGGAAAATGGAATAAATAACGAGTTCACAAATGTTGCCAAGTTCACAGATGACACAGATGTACTCAGGATCATCAAATCTAAAACTGGCTGCAGAGAGCAATAAAAAGCTTTCACTAGAAAGAGTTACCATGCAATTAAATTGCCTGAAGATGAAAGCCATCATACAGTAAGTGAAAAACTATGTATGTATGGGAAAAAAATTGCAAAGCACAGATACAGAAAGGTGTGCCTGAATTTCTTATTACTTCTCAAAGACCTGAGGGTTATTTTGAATATATTTTTGAAAATATTAACTCAAAGCTCAGCCACAGTGAAAAGTCAAATATGATTTGGAATTACTAAAAGAAGAAAACAGTAAACACAATATAAAAAACATAAAATACTGCATCATGCCATGACATCACGCCTTTCAGGTTATCATAAAACTAGGAAAAGCTCAGGGAAGGAGGCAATGAGGATGATATGGAAAGACTCCTGTAGAAAAGACCATTAAGTAGATTAGGACCTGAAAAAGAGATATTTGAGGAAGGATGTGGTAATGATCTATAAAATCATGAAGAGTACGGAAAAGTTGAGCAGTTTAACTCACAGATGTTAGAAAAGATAAGTCCAGTGAGTAATCCATATCCGGTTTGGAGAAAATTTGGAATCAGGATGAGGGAATGAAACAGCTGAGTGAGAAATCGGACACAAATAAAACTCTCTTTGCAGTTTCTATCACAAAAATGATGTGTTTCATTGTCATACATCTCTCATTTTGCCAAAAAAAGAAGAAAAGGGGGAGAAGAAAATAGCAACCCTCTCCAACTACTAAACCCAACTGTTTTTCATTTCATGTAGATTCTGTCTCATAATTAAGTATTTATCTATGTAATTTCTTAGCTAGTTTTTCTGTGCTATGTTATTTAACAAAAGTTTTGGCTGAAGCAGAGAATAAGGCTTTGGGCCTTCTGACTGCCTTTTTTAATATCTCCCATTTGTATACACATATGCATTTTATTTGTTTGATTGTAATAGACTTATCTGCCCTGCTGGCCTCCCCGCCTCCCTCCTCCCCTCCTTTTCTTTCATATCTTTTTATCTCCAAAAGCTTTGTTTGATTTTTCGGGAATGAAAAAACACACCAGGTTGTGAACCAAAGGAAATACAACAACTCAATAGTCTTTCAGGATGAAATCGTACTTTGGAGGAATTTTGTAGGAGGACAATTATAAACCTCAGGGTGGAGGGTTTTGTCTTTTACGTATACAGCAATTTAACTCATTTGGGCCCAGGAGCAGGACTGGAACTGGCCAAACCCACAAAACAACTAACTGAACGCCTCAGTCGAAACCCATGATCCTGACATCCCCCTTCCCCAGCCAGCCACTGCCCGATGCAGAGAGCAGCCCAGCCTCAGCGCTGCCGCACCTTCTCCTTTGAAGTTACCCAAGCATTTAGACAGCAGTGATACTGCTTCTTAAAAGCAGACGTGAAGTTGATCTGGTGCCCAAATTCAAGCCCTATCTTCATTGTCCATGCGTGGGCATACCAAGAAGAAGCTTTTGGCCAGGTCTGTGCCTGGCCCAGCTACCTCCAGACATCTCAGGTGCCCCTGGGGGGGTACCATGCTCTCAGAACTCCCCACTCTGCCACAGGAGGGGGGCAGAAACTCTCCCTCATGATTACATGTGCTTTCAGTTCAAATTCTAGCTGTCAGGGAGGGGGAATGAAGGTAGCAGGCTCGCCCGAAGGTCTCTGCAGACATCCTGCCCTGACCCTCAGTCCATGATCCCCGCTGCAGCCAGGTCTGCTGCTCACAATCTAAGTGCAGCAGCCCATCTGCAAGAGGTCTGCAGCAGCATCTGTTGCAGCCCAGGTGCAGGGGAAACACCTAGGAAGGAGTTTCAACCCTCTTGGCCTGAAGACACTCAAGTTCCCAGCCAGAACACTGGCTTAAAGACTATCCCAGACTGTCACCTTTCAAAACCTGTTTCTGTAGGCAACGAGCACTCATTCTTTAGGAGCAGGAGTAGGATTTCCACTTTCCCACACACAACTTCTGGGTAGGTGCCCCGTAGCCTGGGCTGTAAAATAATTCTCTCCTTCCTGCTCCTTCTTGCAGCCCAATTGAGCCCTTCAGTGTTGAGCAGGAATCAAATGCTCTCACCTATATTTTGGATGAGTGCTTTCAAAACTAGACCACTTTATAGGAAATGGAAATTACAATCATATTGGTATGTATCAGGAGAAAATCTTCACGTGCCTAAATTCAGATGTGGCTCACAGAATGCACGCTTTGCTCCCCTTCTCAGCACTGAGAGAGGTGCCTCCAGGGCAGAATCCAAGGCTGTTCCCTTCCTAAACCTTTCCCTCTCAGCTTACCCTCAACAGCTATTTACTAATTCAGGAAATCCAGGTAGCTCACCTGGGGCTCTGAAGGCAGCTCTGGAGGCCACCCACTATACTGGATCTGGCTCAATTCCCTTCCACCCCTTAAGCCCCTCCGTGTCAGCACCCTGAGCGGTTATATGCACTCGCAAGAGTGGCGTGGTGAGAGAGTCCACAGAATTTTCACTTCTTGGACAAGATGCTTTCCTGAGTGCTCACTGTCACTATGAGGGGACTTCCAAGCCTTCTCTTCAGGCAGCCTGGAAGAATTCTCTCTTCCAAATTAAAGCCAACCCCTGCTTTCTGTTAGTTATAGCACGTGATTCATTAGTTAGGGGCTGAGGCTTATACATTTACTCATAGCATCAAAAGATTCATTCTTATTCCAAAGAATTAGGAAATACTTTGTTATAGATTGTATCCTCTCCTAATTTGAAGAAAAATCAGTTAGAAAGCCAGCATAATAGCTTCGTATAGAAAGGCAAGTACCCCTTCAGACCTGGAATTTACCCTTTCCTTTCTGGACAGACACTTGTTCTCATGAGGAACCAGGGAACTACGCCTGCAGTATTCCTCAAGCTGGAACTCTGGGAACACTTGAAGCGCTGCTGTTTCTGAATAGCTGTTAGCACGTGCTTTTCCCTCACAAAATTCTGGGTTATTTTTTAATATGAAAGAATACACTCAGTCCTGAAGAACATGGAAGGGTAAGTTGGTAGTGTCTTTTAGCCAACATGACTTCACATACATTGATTTAGATGCCATCTTGTGTTAAATGAGCTTTCAAATGATATTGCAGTGACAACTTGCTCATGCATATTAGCACTTTTTAGAGCTGAATGAACATTGCTGAACTGCTCAGGAATGTTTGCACTTTAAATTAATGAGCTGCATCTGTTTTCTCTTCTAAATGAAATGAACACTTGGACAAAGCACAAACACAAGATACTGGCTTTGACTTCTGTGCAGGACTGAACTTCAATCATCTTAAACAGTTTGAGAAGTGAATTTCATGGCAAAGTACATAAGTCACTGAATATTCACAAAAAGGTGAACTTTTAATCGAGTTGAAGTGAGCTATTCAACCTTGACCACAGTAAAGAGGAGACAGAGATGAGGTTCACCTCATCAACTAGCATTTGCAGGCAATGTGTACAAATTTTGAAACAGAATATCATGCTTTAGATCATAAAGGAATTTTCCCCACAATCAGTTAGGTCGTGACCGCTGCTGGGAGAAGGGGAAAGAACTCGCCTCTCTCTATTGCATGGAACATTGCTCACTAGAAGACTGTTCCTACCTTTATCTAGGAATGTCATCAAACAACTTTGCAGCTCCTTCAGAGATCAAAATCACTAATGACCCTTTTGCTTATCCATCCCATTTTTTTTGCTGTGACTATTGACCTGTAACACTAAGCCTAAGGCAGAATGAGAAAGTAAAAAAAGATGGCATTAAAATATTGTACTAATAGCTGCATTGGGATGTTATCCTTTGTTTTAGGAATGCTGTAGCAAAGCAAATTCAATCTTTTAGTTTCAAGTAAATCGTCAAAGGCAGATGTCAGTAGTTTATAAACAAAATTCTTCACAAACCCCAAAAACAGTGCTTCCAGGCAATGTATTTCCAACGTGCTGTTTCTGACCTTTTTATTCTTAGTTGTATCATATAGAGTGTTAGTTTTCTTTAAAAATTAGTATGTAAATATGGTAATAAATAAAAGGTGGAGTCGTTCCTAAAATTGTTTCTTCTACATTCTTCAATTTCAATACTTGTTTCAGAAACCTTGTCTGGAGCCCACTGAAGTCTGATTAATTTGTAGCTGGTTTCTTCACCACTGAAATCCTGTTACTGAGCACCATGCGATTTGGTTTACTGGAAATATGACAGAGACTGCTCTTTCCTCAGAAAAGTTTGAATAACTTTGTCCTAGTTGTTTCAAAGCAAAATTTGGAAAAAAAAAAAAAGAAAAAAAGAAAAAAAAAGAAAAAAAAAAAGAAAAAGAAAAAACCAACAGTAAAAGTTTACACTAACAGTTAACATATGAGTATATGAGATCAGCTCCTCATATTCTAGGTCACAATTATTATCTCTGTAAAAGCTGGAAGCATTTGGAAATGTTTCTTTTAGTTCCAGAATTATCTATTTTTCTGTTACTGATGGGAGTAATCAGATTTGTATTACCCAGAAGTTCAGAAGTTTGGGTTTGTTTTTTGTTTTGTTTGGGGTTTTTTTTCTGTGTTTTTTTCTTTTTTTTTTTTCCCCTTTTAGAAAAGGACCTGGCACTTAGCTGCACTGTCTACACTGATATTTTGAAAAAAAAATATATCTTTTCATGCAAAATGGGATGTCTCAGCTCCATTTGTAATTAACCATTTTCACATAAAGAAAGGCCTATACATGGGTAGAATATAACTTGTTAGCGAAGATGACATAATAATTTTATCCCAGCACAGAAGTCTGTAAGTTTGACAAGCCATTACTAAACACTGCTTCCTATGTACAGCTCTTGGCAATATTTATTCCACTATTTAGGAGGCTACGAATAAGTAAAGCACTTACTTACACATGCTTTGTTTGAAGCCAACAAGTACTTCCAGGTCTAACAGCCCCAAGCAGTTTACTCATCTGCTTGCATGTACACATGCGGTTCACCAATTCAGTGATCCGATGGATGAGCAATAATGAAAATAAGGAAAGGAAGTAATTTCTGAGGGCCCATTTCTCTAACAGCTCATTGACAGAAGACCTCATTCCAGCCTCCCGCACAAGACACACACTGGCCAAGATTCAGGTATCTGCAAGCCAACCATATATCACATACATATAGACATTGTATGTGGGCAAGTGCATTGAGCCTCAAATGGGTCATGGACTATATGGCTTTCTGAATCTAAATGGATGTGAAAGACCTCCTGGAGGCCAGGCTGGTGCACTCCACATACACAAGAATCCCAAAACATGAGTTAAGACTGACAGAGAAGAGAGATTAACTGACCCCACTTGTAATGCAGATGTGAAAGTAGAGAAATCCTTCATTTAACTTGGAATTTTTCCCACAGTTTTAAGGCAAGTGACTCCAGAAAGACACTGAAGAACTGAGGCAGGGAAGAAGTGGAGAAAATATCCCCTTGCTAATATACATACAAGGAAAATGAGTAGATGAGGTTGTCTGAAATCAACGTGCCAAAGTGCACAAGCATGTGTCTTTCTTTTGATCATCCAGCATGGCAAACAAGATTGCTGACCATCAGGGATATGCTGGAATACCTCCCATAACCATAAAAGAATTCCCATTAGTATATGTACTATAAAAATGAATTTCCATTTGTCAACACCTAGTGCCCAGGGCTCTCAGGGCACTTTAACAGATGACAATTTTTTTAAACATTTGTTTTAAGCATTTAGATGGAGGAACATTTTGTTATGTATATATAAAGTTCTCCAGAATCCAAATATTTTTACTGGAAATTGAAATTTCATTTCTTCCAAACACAGTATTCCTTTACTTGTCATATGGGCACAACAGATGGAGTAAATATGAGAAATTGCTATAACACTGAGAAAAGGTTTTTCTCCATTTTGAAGAGTTTGGAACTGATGTTAAGATTTTCCGGCTTGACTTCCTTGAAGTCAATGGTATGTAATACCATTAATGCATACATTGCATAATCTTGCAAGGAATAAATGTTCATATCATCTTCATTGATGTGTTACAGAGCACTCTCCAGACATAATGAGAGTTTTCTCCTTCCCAGGCAGTTCAGTATTAGAATTAACTACTGAGCTTGACTTATAGAGTTCTCTAACCTGGGATCTCCACTCAGCTTATCTATCATTCCCATGGTAATGACCTCTCTTTTCGAGCAGCTTGATATAGTGACTTTTTAATTTGAAGATGAGAAAAGGAACAACCCCACTATCTCTCAGATGATCCACATTATATGAAAGGTATCTGCATTAGCAGAAATGACAGCATTGTAGGACTACATTCCTAAAGATTTGTTTAAAACAGTAGAACTTAAGCATAGAATTGCTTAATTTCACAGATATATAATCTTTCAAAAATAAATTTTCTTTTCAGGTTGAACTTAAGAATTTACAAATTGAAAGCACCAGCCTTTGCCTACCGCAGCCTCATCAGTACTCCAGTACTCCAGGAACTGGAGGAAGTGGCATGGAGAAGCAGAGAAGACCTTGCACCAGTTGAATATCATCAACAATTTCAACAACCCACATGAGAACTCAGTTCCAACACAGCTGGGAGTTACTGACACGCGCGCTCACTCTCTCTCTCACACACACGCACACACACCCCCACCACCATTCTTCACCCAACTGGTGAAGACTATTCAGCTTCCATTTTGACAAGAGATCTTATTTGAACAAACAGAGAAAGCTTTCATTTGAAAATATTTACCTACCTCTGCTCAGTTTACTTTGATACAGTTGAGTTAACAAATATTAGTAGAAGAAATTCTACACATATGAAACAATGTACAAGTTCTGGAGAAAGTCAGTAGATGTATTTATATACATAACCAGAGGACTTACTCAAAGAGCTACAAGGAATTCGTAGGACCACGACATATGCTCCTGGGTTTGTTCCAGGCATTTGTGGATCCACAGGCAGAGTTTATCACAAGAAGAGTTATATATGAGGAGCTGGCAGCTGCCATAGGCTTTTCTCCCCAACAGAAGCAAAGCCATTGTCATTCTCCACTTGCTTTCCATTGCAGGTCAGCTGTGGTCAGATTATACCCATCTGCTTGTACAGCAGCATTGTCCTTTCATGTAAGTATTTCTTTTTCCTCCGTATTGTTTACTCCATCATATTTACAGAGGGCAACTACAGCCCTTTGCATGGTCTGTTTTGTTACACTAGATAGGCAAGCCAACGTCTTTAGATTTGAAGGGATAAAGAGACTGTTGGACATCTTATACATTGCAATCCATTAAATTGCACCTGGTTGTATGTCTAGCCAACTCTAACTTGTTTAATAAAAGAAACACTCAGACTCAAATTTTAAGCAGTAAAGGAAGGGATACACAGTAAGGGTTTTGAGCCTGACATTTGCTGTGTGCACAATGTAGGAAACCAAGTTCAAACAGGCAAGTTTATTCCAGAGAGTAACTATTTTTACTATCGGATTCCTCCAGCTCTAGTAACCACTTCAAAGTAGAGAAGAGCAGTGATCCCAGAAAGGCAAAGATTTCCCCTGTCGATATCTCAGACCTCCTTCCCACCACGCGGCTAAAGATCCCCTACAACATTGGACATGTGAGTCCTTCTGTAGCAGATCTGTTCAGCATCTGCCACCCCTTCCAAGCATTCCCGTCCCTCTCACACAACTCAGCAACCAGATGAGCCACAGGGAGAATGATCACGTAGTTGTAACGGTATATGCACGCAGCTCTCAACAGGCAGGCTACAGCCTGTGCATCTTCCAGTAACTCACTTTATAACTCAAGAGCCAAGGAAATACTTGGCTTTTGCACCTCCTACGTACAGGAGCATTGCAAGCACACCAGAAGAGACTGAAGTAAAAGAAACACATGCATAAAGACACACACAGACAATACAGTGCGACAGGCTGAGAGAGTTAGGATTGTTCAGCCTGGAGAAAAGGTGGCTCCAGGGAGATCTAATTGCGGCTTACCAGTACCTGAAGGGGCCTACAGGAAAGATGGGGAGGGACTGTTTGTATCAGGGAGTGTAGTGACAGGACAAGGGGTAATGGGTTTAAGCTGAAGGAGGGTCGATTTACATGAGATGTTAGAAAGAAATTCTTTACTGTGAGAGTGGTGAGGCACTGGAACAGGCTGCCCAGAGAGGTTGTGGATGTCCCCTCCCTGGCAGTGTTCAAGGCCAGGTTGGATGGGGCTTTGGGCAACCTGGTCTAGTGGAGGGTGTCCCTGCCCATGGCAGGGGGGTTGGAACTAGATGATCTTTAAGGTCCCTTCCAACCCAAACCATTCTATGATTCTATGATTCTATGACACAGCTTAAAGAAAGCAGAAATGTAATGGGAAAGAAGGAAAGAAACTGAGATTTAAAAAAGCACCATTTGCAGACAGAGGAAAAAGCCTGAACAAATGAAGTATGTACCACATGAAAAAAATGAAAGAATACATTGCAGGAACACTGTGAATGGACAAGTTACACATGTGCCAGAGTAGATAGGCCATGGGCGTGACCTGGGGGAGGAGAGCAGAAGGAATGAGAGAGAAAGACAATAAAAATCATTAAACTTCTATGGATTGCACTGTGCAGATGGCAACCATCTGGCCTTCAAATCGTAAAAAGCAAAAAAAATCCCAACCCAAAATGCAAACTGCATCTCCATTTTTTTAGACTTCACACTGTAACAGTATTAACTGTATAAAATTCAGTGGAATTTGCCTCTCTCATTTTAACATTGTCCCTACTGCCTTCTACTCTGCTTAAAAGCCAAGAGTTAATCTCTGAAAGAGATGATCTAGGTAGCAGTTTTTTTCCTCTAACATCAATACTTCTTCTCTAATCGTATTCCTATGCCACAGTACTACATAGGCATATGTAACTAGGAGACAAGAAGGCTTCAGTTATTTTTTCTCCAGTTGACTCTGGTCAGCAGGACATACATTTCTACACCAGGTATTTTGTTCCTGGCTAGATGGCTGCACAGCACTCCCACAGATATAGAGCCTATACTGTTCCAGCTACATATATATATATATATATAAAAATACTCATACAAAGTCCACACGCAGAAAAATAGCCACCGCTTATTAGCTGTTATCCATTTTTTCAATTGGTCTATAAGGTCAACTAGTTTGCTAACAAGTCAGGTGAAAACTAACCCTTCCACCAAGAGAATACTTGTTGAAGGCAAATCTGTCACAAGCCAAATACGCATCAAAATTCTCCACATGTAGTCTTGTCACAGAGCCATTCTTTGTTGTCAAAAACTTTTAACAACCCAAAATGTTTAGTTCTGACACCTATTTTCCAGTTTACTGCTTTCTCCCTTTTCCCACCATAGCTGGGAACTTGGTTCAGCTGCATGACATTTAGCAGCAACACCCGTCAGCCTGCTGGGAATTAATCTCTCATGATTCCTACCACTTGCAGGCTCAGTGAGGGCTCCAGCTCGTGGCAGACAGGACCTGGAGTCTCCACCATAGAAGTCACCAGAACATTCATTGCCATAATACAAGCTCCCTTATCAAGCATAGCTCCAAGTTACTTCTTGTCAGCTGATCACCAAGTATACATTAAATATCGGCTTACTCACTCATCATCCAGTTTTTAATAAAAGACGTTACAGTGCTCAGTCCTATGCTATCAACTTCTCAACCAGTAGAACTTAGATTCCCTAATGAGTTACTATCATAGTATTATTCTAAGGTTTCTCAAGCTTTTGCCAGTATGTATGTAATGCAAATGCATCCTTAAGGTAATGATGTAATTGTGAGGAAATAAGATATTAATCTACTTCTGTGTCAAGTGTTATAAAATTTACCTTCTCATGGCATATTAAATTAGAATGGAGGAATGAAGTGAATGACCTTTTCCTTCTCCTTCATTTGCTATCCAAGCTACTGTACTGCTTAAGCCATTTTTTTCTTCAGGGTCTCTCTTGTCTACACTAAAGGTAGCATTCACTCCCACTTCAGTAAGACCTTCACATACCTTGAAGAATCATGCCCCAGTTAGAAGAGGGCTTTTTTTTTTTCCTTCATCTCTGAGGTAGCGTTATATTTTTCAACAGTTCGAGAAAGTTATTTCTTTGAAACACAGTTTCTAGACATTATCACCTTTTTTTGCATGATATTTAATATGTGATTTCAATGTGTGACAGAGATACCGTGAATTTTTTTCATGCTTTACAAAAGGAAAAACTGAAAACAACAAATGGAACACTCTGTGGAATTTACGAGATTCCAACATGAGAAAGATACTTTTTGCAGGCAATATGGACATATGATGCCATAACAGTCACATGGCTAAATCTTCTGATGAATTCTCACATACCTTTTCCTTAACTGGAAGAATACTATGTACTTTTATCAGTGACAAGAAAAAACTCGTCAAAAGGTGTCAGAAAATCAATACAGAGCACTTAAATAGTTCTTTAAGCCTATGGCAGACAACCAAGGAGCCTCCAACCCGCCAATATACCTTCTGGAGAGCTAGCTGAGTGGCCAGACACCACTCCTGGAAAAACATCTTCTAATGCTTGCATCTTTTGCCAAGAAAGGAAAAATATCACAGAATAATACAATATACTGGAATGTCACCAGCATATTTCTTTGTTACCAAAAAGCACTTTATGCAAATATAGTAAATACTGGGAGGGGGAAGATACTTGTAAAGAAAAACTCAGGAATCGCATAGTAATGAGTTCCACATTGTAAAAATGGTCTTAGATTCTCCAGGATACATAGATGATGTCCTCTGTGAGAAAATCTTGCTTATCAACAGAAGAAAATAACCCACAAATATTTTTTACATTAATTCAAGATTTAAACATTTCAACAGCAGCCCAGAAGGCAATACTTCTTAAAATGGTTTACTGTCTCTGCTGAATATGAATTAATAAGATGTATTTTGATTTATCATCTATGTTTTCCCCCTACAGGAAAATACTATAGTCTCTTTTTACAGGGGTTTGATTCAATCTGCGTGAACTATAATGACAGATCCTGACAGTGTTCACTGCCAGGCCAGTCAGATGCAGTGACAGGAAATTTCATTTTAATACACCTTCAGTTTTCTAAGAAATGAGATTTTCTAGTTCTGAAAGATGCACAGCTAACAATTCTCAGCTCCTCCTCTAAGAGGCCGACAAACCTTGACATACACTGGCTACACCTGAAGCTGAGAATGACACCTTGGCTCTGAAGCAGTAGCAGAACTGTGATAGTTCCGTTCTTACAAGAAGACTAGATTTTATTCTTTTACATTTTTTAATTGGAAGACTACGATATCTTTCAGTTAAACAAATGAAGAACTGAGAACTATACATATACATATATATACACACACTATATACACATATATATTTATATATTCACCAAATAAATCTGCACATGTGGAAACCATCTGTAACATCTGGTCTTTTACTAAATTATATGTATCTATATACAGACACATCACTCCATATGTATTTACTCCAAACTTCCCTACGAAGATCATGATTCTCAGAGGTGCAAATTGCTGAGCTCCATACACCACTAAGTTTTCATTAAGAAATTCAGTTCCCACAGTATTACTTTGCAATTCTGCATCTTTATGTCCAAGTACACACCTCAGTATCTAAGAGGCAACAGCAATGACGATAGTAAAGTGGTAAATTTAAAATCTATTTTACACGCACAGAGACATTATGAGTTGAAGCTGTATTAAAAGTTTAGTGTAGTGAATTGAAGTTCCTCTACTGACACCAACAGGCACTAGACCAACCAGGGAGTGTATTTTTTAACTCAAGGTCACACAGTAAGATGCTGCTAAAAAAAAGTCCAGAAATTCTTTTTTGCATCTTATCCTCTGCTTAAAAATTAGCCCAAGATCCAGTTTTATAGACTGTCATCAGGAGAGTAAGTAAATGTCAGTTAATAGAATGTCTCATAACTGTTTCCAGACAATATCTGGTAGTTAGATGGTGACATGTTTCACAGTGTATTTTTTATTCACAGCTTCTGATTGCAGATCAACACCCGCCAGAACCTCATATAGTTTGCATGAATAGTAAATAAGAGTCTTTCTACTGTGGATCATTAATCTCATAATACTCTATACCATTTGTTTTATACCATTTTGCTTTAAAGCTCTAACAAAGACATGCACAAGCTGCGGTTGTACACCTCTTTAGGCAGCACTGAACAAAAATACTCATGCTAGGCCAGACTGAGCTACCTTAGATACCAGAAGGAGTACAGGAACAGTAGAAGTCTCTCTTTTATCAGCACAGACACAAAAAAAAAATAAAATAATTAAGACACAGGTTTCCAGTTAAGGGAACCATAAAATTAATAAGAAAATAAGGTAGATGAGGGGTACTCAAAGGGAAATATTGCCCTAGGTAAAAAGTGGGTTGCTTTGTGAATTCGTTTTTGGATCGACGGTACTGTTTTCTGCAGTGACTTTGACACAAAATGTAGGAGTACACTAACAAAGACTGGATCAAAAGAAAGGAGGATCAGAACACGAGGCATTAGTTTGGAATCAGAACAGTACACAAGCTCTGATATGCAGTGCTACAAACTGCAAGCTCATACGCTTAAGAATTAATAAGCATAGCTTCTTTAAGTTGAGGTCCCCTCCAACCTGAATTACCCTATCCTATAGGAGCTCATCAGCTACAAAAAATAGAAGAGGGAATAGATCTGAATAATATTAGTTCATCAGAGAAGACTTAAATGACTCTTGTATAACTTACCCAAGGATTAAGAAAATGAGAAGCTGAACAGAGCTACATGCTTTGAGTAAGTATCAACATCACTGAAGTATGATTGGGGTTCCTTACCTGGAATTATGGACATATTTCTAGAATGACTTATTCCCCCTCAAAAAAGTGTAGCAGAGAATTACAAGGATGAACAGGGAGTGGAGAGCCTTTCAAACAGGTGGAAACTAAAAGGTTTGCTTGTCTAAACTAGCAGATGAAAGGCTGTCAGGGAACACTGTTTTTCCTAAAAGATGCCAAAAGAAAGGAGTAACTCAAGCCGAAGACAACGTTAGCCTAAGAATAAAGGTATATAAGATGGCTGTTAACAGATACAGACTGGAAATTACATATAGATCCTCAGTCAGAATAATTGAGAAATAACCCTGCAACAGGACTAATGGGGTGACAAAACAACTGCTACTTTTAAAATTGAAGCTTGATATATATGTGAATTTGATCAAATGAAATCATAACCTAAGCTACGAAAAAATCAGACTGGCTGTTTCCTATCAGATGCACTACATTAAAATTCTTCTTCCTCTTGAAAAAACTGAACTCTTTGGATAAAGAAGGAAATGTTTTGCCTAAATGAATGAAAAAAAAGTGAAATATTCAAACATTTCCAACTTTTATGCTGAGTGTCTGATGTGGAAGAATGTGTGTGTGTTATTTTAAATTATAACAAATACTGGGATTTTCTACAGGTAAGGAATTCTGGTTTTCTGTTTGTATTTGCTGCAGTCAGAGGTCCTTCTGACTTGCTCTTTTTTGTTGTTTTTGCTTCCTCCCAGGCTCGCCAGTCGCATCATCATACATTTTATTGGAAAAGGTGTCTTAAATATAGATTTAAATTAGCGTGCAGTGTGGACAGCTCGGAAAGTTTCTACAAACATGACGGGATCTTGATTCCTTCCTGATCTAGCCATGTGTTTCACTTCCAGCTCTCAAAAAATAAACAGCATGAGATTGAACACAACAAAATAGATTCTTTCTTCCACAAATTCAATCAATGCTTGTTCACATGAGCAAAGTTGTACAGCGTGTACCGAGGAAGACTTGTCTGGGGAGAAAACTTCATGCACAGCTTCATTTCTAAGGTCCATGTCAGTATCTTTCAGGAATCACCTTGGAGGTCTTTAGACTAGGTTTTATGAGATGCTAATGATTGCACCCCGTTATAACTAAGGCTGTTGTTTGGCTAAGCTACTCACTGCAAAGCACCCCCCCCCGTGGGCCCGCAGCTCTGGGTGGGCAGCAGCCATTGGGCACAGTACAGCTCTGTGGCAGCCCAGCAGAAAGGTGCTGCTCCTGGGGACGGTGCTTTCTCCAGAGGAAATGGAAGGACACGGGAGGGCAAAAGGCACAGCTGCAAGGTGGAACTATCCCTCCATGTATTACAGGCATCACTCTTTTCTGTGACACACGACACAGGCAACTCTTGCAATCGCTCATCAAACTACCACCAGTTCTTTACAAAATTTTATTTTACCTTGAATGTCAAGCATATTACCAATCTCTGATAGTAGGACAACAGAAAAACAACACATTAGAAAAAAGCCACTTAAAAAGCATTGGTTAAGTTCAATACAAGACTGCCTTAATTTAAGAAAAGGATTTTAAATTCTCCTGGGAACTGTGCCTTTGCTCTTTACGTAAAAGCAAGCAATACACCTCATTAGCAAAGCATACAATGAAAATTACACATAGCTTGCTTAAAATGAAAAAAGAAATGGCATAACAAACATTGCAGCTAGTCAGCCAGCAGTTAGACCTTTCTCCTTGTAAACCTGCTTCTTCAATTTGGCAACTGCAGTCCTTGGGGAGAAACAGCAAAGGGTATATAACTTAATTATGCAGAACTGTTACATTGGGGTTGTGCAAACATTTTTTAATTTTTATTTCTGCCAAATCGTAGCTATAAGCCAGCTATACCAGTTTTTTGTTCTTTTTCATTTTTTATGCTATTTTCATATAAGCTGAATCACCCACAAGGAATCTTTTGACCTTTCGTAGCTGAAAGTACCATCTTCAATAAAACCTTGGCCCTTCTTGAACCAGTAGTTTTACCCTTGCATTTCACCTTGGTTTTAAGCAAAGAGTTGCATGGCAAAATAGGTGATATTACTTCCATAATAAGTCCAGATATTTCTCTTAATTTATAAAAATCTGATATATGCCTTTGCTCACAGAACACTTGGAGCTATGACATATGAAATGTACACAAGCCAATGAGATTCACACACATATGAAGTCAAATCCAGACACATTCTTTCAAAATCAAATATTGTATATGTCGGCTGCATGTGAAAAATTTCACAGTAATTTATACCTGACCAATACCATTTAAGGCCTAATCCCACTCCCAGTGGCGTCTCCAGCAATTTTGCAAAGGACTTCAGTGGTAATAGGAGTATGACAGGACACTTAAATACTAAATACCAAATATTGTAGTTAATTTTATTCCTATTAAAACTCATGATCTCTTTAAAAACACTTGAGATTCAATTGATGCAAGGTATTAAAAAAGTATTGGAGTTTCTTGTCTAAAGGAACTTATAACCTTTGGGATCATTATTTGTAACATTTATAATGTCAGAGGTACTTTTGTTCCTGCTTATGGGATTATTGCTGGTCACCTTCCTGAGACTTGAAAGACCATAAAAGACAAGCACCATACCTATTCCTCTAAATTATTGTATAACAAATTAATAATTTGGTCCCTTTCTAAATGGATCTCTCCCCACAATTACACTAAAACATAGTGATGGGTCACAAATTCCAGGGGGTCCAACCGGTCCTGGCATTCCTGGACTGCCACGATCTCCATCTTTACCGGGCTGCCCACGCTCTCCAGGACGTCCTTCCTTACTCATACCCGGGGGACCTTCAGGACCTTAATGAGACACATGCAATATACAAATAGATTACAGAGGATTTATATTAAAATGAAAACAAGAGCCAGTACAGACCTACAAACCCCCTGCTCTTTGGTGACGTATGCAGATAAAGAAAACTTCATTTTCTGAAAAAGGTGGTTCTTGTCACAAAATTCATACATGTTTTATATAACCAACATGATACCTTATGAAGATTTTTTTTTAAAAGCACATGAAAAACACTTTTAAAAAATAGCTTTTAAAAGGAAATATAAACATCTACTTTAGTACACTGTTATACTTTATAATGTAATGTGGAACGACCATGGCATGAATCAGAGTCCTCTGATTTCTATTCGTTTCTCTGGCTTTGGATCAGGCCCTAATATCTCTTCTAAATGCTCAGCTTTGCATTTTGCCTGAATACACTGCTGTTAAGAAGAACATTTTCCTTCACTAAGCAATGCCTACAAGTCACATGATTATATCAGGGCTCAGTTTTCAGGTAATGGCTGACTTTAAGAGCCATCTATCAAGAAACAGCAAATGTCAGGTACCAATCTCTACAAGACCTGTCTTGTATTAAATAATGTGCTATATGACAATTTAAAAGGCATGCAAGAAACAGGCATTAGCCATAAAACATATATGGTAATTAAGATGTGTAAAGACCTAAGTTTTTCAAAATTATATCAACATCTTTTCTAAATAACATTTTTTTTTTTTTTTAATTATTAGCATGTACCAAAACTGCACAGCCGAACCATCCCTCACCTGGAGGCCCTGGGGGGCCTTGGATGCCAGGAACCCCAATTCCTTGATTGCCTTTTGCACCATTTTTCCCTGGAAGTCCTGTGAATTAGCAAACACATGTATATCTTTGGCCACTGAGACTATTTTCATCCAATGAATTAGGAAGTCAGCATTTGATAATACTTACTGAATGAAAAATGTGATAGTTCAAAAGCAGATAATGGGATGTAAAATAAGCATTTCCTTTTAACCTGCATAGTGTGACTGGGTTGTTAATTATCCGCATTTCTACTGAATTAAGAACTGATGTAGCACCTGTTAAGCAGACAGCTAGCATGAGTTGAGGTAATAGATGATGTGCAATTAAGAAATTTGCTGTCATTGCCTTTCCATTGACAAAGTTTTTGAGAAATTGTATGAAAGAAGTGTAAGGTATTCACCACAGTCCCTGTGGAATGCAGAACATATGGACAATCTTTCACAATGTATGACATAATTAAATCTCCACTGAAGAAATACTGACAAGGGCAAAATATGTGCTCTCTTACACTAGTACAAGCCAATAAATTCAATTTCTTCATAGAAACAGGCATCTAATTTTCCAACTCTTACAGAATAGACAGAACTGTGTCAGCTCCAGAGGAAAACTGCACATTCTCCTATTGGAGATGAAATTATAAAAGCATTACAGACAAATCATCATTACACTCAAAATGAATTTGACGTTCTAGGTCACAGTTAGTAAGCCACAAAGAAAATTAACCGTTTGCCTGCCTACCCTTGGCACGTTACTAGTTAGCTGTATTTCATACAGCTTTCCTGATTATTTGGTGCTATAGGAAACACAGTTGCTGCTGGGACCAGTTATCAAATTACAGACTTCACCCAGTTTCTCGGTCCAGTTCCAGACTATATATGCATAGTCTGCAAACACACCACAGAAATCAGTTGGAATGCTTGGACGGGTGAGTTACCTGAAAGCATAAAGCTTAGCTTGCCTAAAAAGAAACCAGAATGTTTAAGAAGAGCATAAAGAAATGCGTAAAAATCCTTATGAGATAAAAAGAAAAAAAGGAGAAAGCCCCAGGAAATCAGAGGGAGTATAAAGGTGTTGCATGCCCAAAAAAATCAGCCTACAGGATAGCAGACAGTAAATAGCCAGTGAGTAGCATTCTTTAAAATAGCAGAAACGAAGTTTGGAAGAAAATAAACCAGAAAACATGGAAATGCATTGAAATCCATGTCTAAGCATATTTGATCTAAAAAAAATCTAAATGCTGTTACAAACATTTACATGAGACTAAGACCTCTCTAAAAAGATCAGTTTGACAATAGTAAAACTGAACACTAGCTATCTTGTTGCATTCTGTTTTTTCTCTTCTTCTGACGCGTTCGTTGTAAGCAGTGAAATTTTTACATTGAACCGTGTCCTCAATTACACTTCGTGATGCAAACCCAGCTATTCCCTTACTCCACCCTGCACTAATCCCCTTCAAAACTGGAAGCAGAAAACAAAGTCATAAAGCTCATTAGCACCATGATGCATGCACACAGTACCTCTTGTCCCACGAGCCCCAGGGCGACCCGGGATGCCTGTCAGCCCCGGAATGCCATCATTTCCTGGTAAACCAGGAAACCCTCTTGGGCCTTCAGGGCCTCTTGGACCTGGTGGTCCTGGAAGTCCCGGGGAAGCGCTTTGGGATTGACAGTGGTTACAGTTTTGTAGCCTTCCGCTCTGGAGGATGGCAGGCAACTGGGCTAGGAGAATTCAAACAAAAGATTGCTTAGGGTGCTGTAACAATAAAATATAAAAATATTGCCCCTTAGCCACTAAAACAGTTTCCTCTCTTTAGAGAATATGATACCTTTAGGAAACAAGATGGTAAAGTATGGAACCTACAGGAAAACAAGTGATAAAGCAGCAATATCAATCTTGCTATCTAGAAAGCTTCTTTATAATTATCAGGAAACTGCTTTAGCACATTCAAAAAAGAAAGAACAGTAAAGAGGCTTTCAAACTTACTTCTCAGTACATCTGAACACACCTGTCGAATAAATTCTTCTGAAAATTCTCGTGCCTGAATTGAACAGAGAATGGTTAAAAAAACAGAGCACGCATTTGTTTGGGGTTTTTAAGGTATCCAAAATGATGAGTTTGAGGTCCTATACATACAGGTTTTCCGTCTGATCCAGGTGGTCCTGGAGGTCCTCTATCTCCTGGCTGACCTCTGAGACCAGGAGGTCCAACCAAACCCTGGATACCGGATTCTCCTTTTTGCCCATTGATGCCTCGAATGCCTGGATCTCCTTTCTCACCTTTCTGGAATGAAAACCAACGAAAAGCCAATCATATCTTCCCAGACCATTTGGAAGCTAGGTAGCACCAAGCAAGGATATTCTGAGAAAATCTCTATTGATGATCTTCATAAAATGAATATAATTGTCACTGAAAATTAACTTGATACTGATGAAATCTATTTCACTAAAATGTACTGAAGTTTTCAGATTCTTTCGTAACTTTCAGATACAATTATTTACCAAATATAACAAAAAATAAATTACCATTATATTTTTTTAAGGACTCATTTTACTTACTAATTAATATAAACCAAAATAGTCTTCCTTATTAACATATGGAAGGAAAGATTTATTTACTTTTTCATGAGAATTAGATAATTTGTTACAGTACATTAAAATCCTTAGAAGGCTGGAAAAATTAGAAGTAAAATTCTGGCATCACTGAAGTTCTTGGTAAACTTACTTACTATAATAATCAAGACTTTTACCCTATGCCTGTAGTGTAGAAGACAAAGGAAAAAATAGTTTGATTTCAGTTAGGGTTTTTTTGTTGTTTTTTTTCTGACTTCATTTATTCTCCATATGATTGATAACAACCATAGTTCATTTGCTTCACTGGAAAAGGTTAAAATAATACTGGAAAATATTTTGATATATCTTCATCAAAGCAATGGTTCTTCTATGTATGGAATTACCTACTGCAATAGTTCATGCGGAACTCTTTCCCTATGCTGGAGCCAACAAAACATCAGTACAATGTAATTTGGTGCGTGCCCAAGATTAAAGTTAGTATACTATGTTTCCTCCCTGATGAGTTTTTTTCCTTCCATTTTTGCATAGCTTCTGCATAATGTTATCAGTTGCTTCAAAATTTTCTTTCGCCCTTTCCAACTATTTTAGATGGAATTATGGAAACAAGGCAGCAGGATTACTATGTATGACAAAACTTACTGGAGCAAATAATGCAAGCTAGGCATACAGTCTTCATAGACTTATACTGAATTTTAAAATATGGTATTTACATTACTTTGTATCATTCTGTATAGTACTTATCAAAATTCTTTACATCAGAAAAATCCAAAGCTTTCTGGCTTGGTCTGAATGAGTAACAATGCCCTGAGTTCTCTACATGAATTATTACAGGATAGCAAGCTTCAAATCCAGTATCGGATTACTCAGTTGTATGCAGAGAGCTAGACACCAAAATAAGGCAGGTAGTTTTTCCTCTTAAAAAAAAGCAGAGAAATGAGAAAAAATGTGACAGATGTCAGTCAAGTGCCTAAGAGTACTGCTGGAAAGATCCTCCAGCAGTAAGATGCCATGCATGAATTGAACAGCAGTCCTCTTCCCACTACCAAAGTTATACAGTAATTGAGCACTGACTTTTTCCAAGATTGTAATTGTATTTTATTTTCCTGATACTGTCAACTTGAGTGTTGTAGTCATAGAGAATTGACAATCTTAGTTACACCATGTAGATTTGTACTTATTCATGTCTATTACATAATTACAAATTTATTTATTTTTTCCATTTATCAGAGTCAGCAAGGCTCAGAGATAAACATATGGAGCATATGTAGCTGCCTGTGGCTATACAAGAAGCTATATGTGCTGGGATCTGAAAATCATGCTGTTCTTGTAGCTAGAAGTTATTTGGTTTAATTTTAATTACTTTTACACCTATGGACTATGTTTACATAAAAGGCATCTGACTTGCAAGTTGATTTATTTAGAATAAATGGTAAAGGGGCTAGAAAGCATTAAGAACCAGTGAAATATTGGGAAAACGGCATCTATTGTAGAAAAACATTACAGGCAAGAAGCCAGTATAAAAACACCAGGACGAAACGTTGGAAGGATCAGCACAACTGCTTGCAGAACTTGCCAAAAAGCAAATGAAACTGCTGAGGGAACATTTTCTGCAGTATATCTTGGTCTTGTAATGCTCAGCCACATCCCATGTGTGGCCTTGTTTGTTGACCTTTGCTATTGGCAAAGAAAATTGAAAAAAAAAGGAAAAGAAAACTTTTTACTTTTTATTGAGGAGTCAGAGTCTAACAAAAGACAACATATTTTATAAAAATAAACTAATTTTATAGGTCTGACAGATAAAGACAATGACATCATCATGTCTTAGCATATAGTAAGAATATTATTAAAAAGATTTTGAGAATAAAGATGTTATTACCATGATTTACAATATTTAAAGAGGCTAGTTCAATAGTATACAAGGAATCTTTTACTAATTTTGTCAATGATTTAGCAAAACACCTATAAGCCATACTGTAATTTTAAGTATTTCATAGAACCACAGCAGCATATAGGGCAATTATATGTTTAAATGCATAAAATTATTTAATTATGAGAACTGAGATTCGAATGAATATGTCCAGTTATTGCTATGCAACAACACTTTAATGAAAAAAGGTCGAACAAAGAAACCTCTAAATAAAATTGAAGAAGAATTATATTAATGAGACAATGTGTACCCTGATTTCACTAAATATTGGAATAAATAAAAATTAACTAGCAAAGTTAATCTTTTAAATACTAATTTTTAAACAACATGCAACACAAAGATTAAAAGGTTTGGCCATAAATATATCTACATTAGCCAAACACAAAAAAAAAAGATGGAACTTTAAAAAAAATCCTGGAGAACAACAAATGCAGTTTCTGACAGACCAAGAGCAGTCCAAGCAGGCTTCCCCTTATGCCCCTCAAGTTTCAGCCTGAGTTGAATTATTCCTGAATAAACTTAGTAGTAGAGCAAAAGAATTCTGCCCTGCATTTTCTGAGTCAATCTCTCAAAGGCTTCGCTATATTCCCTTTCATTAGCTTTGAAATAAAGGCACATAAAGAAATCTCACTGGTGAAGGTTAAAACACACAAGACAAACAGTTCAGCTGTGGAAGTCTTTACCAGAGACTTTTATGGAAGTTGAAAATATAGTACATCAGCACAGTTCAAAAGGAATAAGGCAAATTCAAAATTGACATTAAATGCAAGGGTCCTGATCTCTAGCTTAAATGCCCCTAATTTGTTGCCTGCCAAAAAGAATGAAGGTATACAAGAAGATGGATCTTCTTTGTGTATCCTGGTCCTTATTTTTGTATCCTGCCCTGCTATTATTGGCTGCTGATGAACAATATGGATCATTTTGATCGTTATTCTGTATTCTTTTATGAATATATTTTTATTTTTCAATGAACTTTGAATCTCTACATCTTTTTTAGTTATTTGCTATCTTCAACCAGCTCTTTCTCATTTATTTTTTGTTTGTTTCTTTAATTATCTTAAAGTATATTCTTGGCTACATATATATATACACACACGCACACTTGGCTTTTTTTTTTTCATCATTCATTTCATGAAATATGTATTTCACTATGTCTCTTTTTAACTAATACTTCTCTTCTCTGATATTTCTCAATTCATTTCTGTTCTGTTGCTTATAGAGATGTGAGTACGGAAACAAGACTGTAAACACACATTTTACAGATCACATAATTTGCAGAAACAAACGGAATCATTTTGTAATACTATATTTGTCATTACAAAATACTTACCTCTCCTCGTTCTCCACTCAATCCTTCTACACCCTTTAGGAATTAATATAAAAAAAAAAAAAAAAGTTAAAAAAACCAAGGTGACCCAAATTACTTGGAATAAAAAATAATATTTTTGTCCTTTGTTTCCAATAATTAATCACAAATGTCAATTTTTAAAGATTCTATGATTGGTATTTGTACAAAAAAACCAAACTGCATATGAGGATGAAAAATGTGTATCATGATGAATTAATACTTTAGTAATACCTTTAATATCATATGACAAAAGGATAAGTTGGGAATATATCATACATATAAAAAATAGACATAATATAGACACATAGACAAAACCTTATTCACTCTACAAAATAAATAAATTTTTTTGTTCTAGCAAAAGGAAACCCCTGATTCTGCTGGTTTAATACTGTCTTACTAGACGAAAATCTAGTTCACAGCCTTTGAAATACAAACACAGTCCGTAAGCCAGATTTTGCATGTTGGCAAATGATTTTGCTGTCGTTACTGCCAAATGGTTCAATGCTCTTATTGATCATTAAGTTCCATGGCAAGATGGCAGCTCAGTGCAGGCTTTTTCACTTTTCTGACATACTCTTACGGACAAGCAAATCTGTATTGTATCTTTGAGAAGTCGTGGAGGCTTGAGAAACCTCGGAAGGACCTAGTGCTGTCTACCAGAAGTATCTGAATGACTGATGTTTTGGTTGCTGACCAAACTAGATAAGCATGGGAAACAATTTTAGACCGAGTCTGTATTATTTTTTCAGCTTTCTCAAAAAAAAAAAAAAAAAAAAAAGCAAGCAACAGCAATTCAGTTGCATCATTCTATCTGGAAAGAAAAAATGTTTTCTTTCGCTATCACTTTGGTTTACCTTATGATTAAAATAACAAATATATGAAAAAATTATCCATTATTTGCAAAAGAAAAAAACAAAAAGTTTAATTTGTAAAATACTAGAGTAGGACATTACATTTCATTAATACCAATGACTAGCATTTTAGTTTAAACTATTTCTTTTCAAAAATGCCTGCTCAGCCTTACTACCAGATTCCTGTCAACCTACATACCCCTGAGAGTGATAAAACTAGGCTAACATACAATCTAGATCTCCTGCCCATGCTCCACTGGAATCAACTCCTGGCTAGACAGGCAGCTGTATCAATGTCGTAATTCTGAAAAAAGCAACTGTGACTTCCTTCCAAGTCTAGTTTCAGATATGTACCTCTAACAAATACTTCTCTGTTTAGACACGACATAGATTATGCAGTTAACAAGTATTTATAAATACTAACAGTTATTTTCTGTGGTATAACAAGATAGCCAACTATGACACAATCAGGATACATTGGCCCAGAGTTAAAGAGAAACAACTGGATCCCTCTGATTTGCAGCTGAAACAGGAAACATCTGTAATTTATGAGCACAGAAGACGTCAATACCGACTCCCAGTATAGTCTAGAAGGTAATGAATTACATGAAAGTGTAGCATGGTACATGCAAAATCTTAACATCTCAAGCATCGCTCTTACAACCTTTACACAAAAGCCACTTTGTGCTGTTATCTGCATTTTGTATTACTTCTAATTGTTTCATGAAAAATTTCCATAATTAAGGATTTAATAAAATAATCCAGAAAAATGTACTTCTGGATTGTTTCTCAAGATATAGTATTCTGGAATCACAGAAACATATAGGTAGGAAGGGACCTCCATGGGTTCAACTTCCTTTTCAGAACAGATCCAGCTAGAGCAGGCTGCTCAACACCCTGTCCAGGCAGGTTTTGCCACAGTCTCTGAGCAGCTTGCTCCAGTGTTTGACCACTCTCAAAGCAAAATGCTTTTCCTGTATATCAAGTTGGGATTTCCTGTGTTCCAACTCGTGCCCATTTTCTCTCATCCTTCCACAGTGCACAGCCAAGAAAAGTGTGGCTCCAGCTTCTCTATGTGTGCTGTATTTGCTATTTAAAAAATAGTAAGGTTAAGAGGTCATTTATATAACTATTTATATAATATAACTATTAATCATGCTATACATAAATATATTTCACCTGATGCAAAGAACTATCCATGTTGATGGAAGTAATCTTAAGAAACAAATATGAATCATGGCTCTCTTGAACTAGGATCACTATTTTAACAGTACCTGTAAGCCTGGATTTCCTTGTCTTCCTTTTTCTCCTTTCAGCCCCTTCAGAAAAGAAGCACATTTTCTTAAAATATACGTTTATCTGGGAGACATAATTAAACTACCAAAAATAACACAAAGAGGTAAAACCTAAAATCTCATCCTAAACCAGGTCCAATCAATCTGAAAAGTTACTCTTCAAGAGTTTAGAGTAGAAACTGTGCAGAAGGATTCAATTTCTACTCTGAACACAGAGGAGGCAAGTTAGGATTTGAGCAGTGACATGGTATTCTTCTTTTTCTTGTAGATATTTCCATGACATTTGGATAACAAGGAGGAAAATCCCACTTGGTACAACATAGTAGGTAGGCAGAGGCCAGGTAGCATTTATTTGACTGTGAGCATTTGCCACAGTGCCGGCGGCAGGCAGGGACAGAACCCACCCGGGGACAGTGCTGGGTCATGTCCCAGCCCCCTGAGGCAGCAGCACAACCCACACCCCTGAGCCCCCACCATTGCTAGGACCACACAGCTCTGCACCAAATGTCAATAGCCTGCTCAGCCCCCGAAATGCAGCTGGAAATTCATACTGGGCATACTGGGCAGTTTTCCTTGAAGAAGAGTTAGAGCTTGCTGCTGCTGTTCTTCAAGCAAACCTTCTATGGATCTTAATCTCAAAAATAAAGCTCCTGAATTAACACCTAAGACTTGTATTAATAGTTGCCAGATGATTTCATCAGAAACAAAGTTGATATACCTGGATACCACTTTCACCTTGGTTTCCTTTGTCCCCCTGTAAAATATTAGAAGAAAAGTCTCCATTATAACATGATTCATCTCAAAGACATGTAGTCTGTGTTTTCATTTAACACAGTAAATACAAAAGAAACATCTAATAGCTTTTATTTATACTGAATGAAAACAAATCACTTTATCCCCTTGTACAAAAACACTGAGAAAAGCACACAAAGTTATACTAAGAAGGGAATCTGTCAAAGAAGGAGCTATAAAAAAGTGAATACTCATATACCAAGTTAAAATTAAAAAAATACAACATAACGAGGTGGCAAATCCAGCAGGATTTTATCCAGTCAGTGTATGGGAGTGGAGAGGATGTAGGCAGGGAGGGGGGCCAGTATTTCTGATGGGTTAAGTTTCATATGAATGCTAACCACTAAGCATGCTTGCCTTCACCCACAGAGAACAGAGTATAAATAATTTTTGTAAGATTTACTACAAACCCATTGAATGTTGAAGTTATACATGACACAACAAAGAAAAAAGTATTTCCTTTAATCAGAAAAAATGTTTATATTTAAATTTAATCAGAACTGTGTAAGGACTAACTGCGACTTCCACCCACTCCTTTTGACTTTCATTGAAATGTTTGTATTAAATAAACATTAGTGGGGCGATTGGCAATCAGATGGTGCAAATGGTACTTAAAAGGCAGACATCTAGGTTTATGAAGTTGTCTGAACACCATCTTATTGACACTAGAGAGAAACAGGCAGCTCTTGAAAACCATTCATGCCAATTAACAAGGTATAAAATGTGTACTCCCAGAACGGGCCTATCTCTCTTCATAGACTGAAAAGGAAACTTAAAAGTTATGGGAGATAGCTCCTGCCCTAACTCTGACCTCTTAATCAGTGTGACTCTGTTTAAATAGACATGAATCAAAATGTTGGGCCAAGAACATAGCAACTCATGAAACAAAAGACAGATCTGTGGGGGGCGTGCAAAACTGCATTTAATAAAGAACAGAATCAGGAGGATTGGCTCTGTTTTGCCAGTTTTAAGTGCCAAACATGTGTGTGTCTGGTTGGTTTTTGAAAAAAGAGAATGTTTAGTTAAATGCTAAACAGTAGTAAAGAGGAGATTTTGTCATGGCAAATATTTTCCTGATCAAAAATCCCAGAACGTAAGAGGGTATTTATGCCAGCTGTATTTGGTTGTATTGTACTTGAATGTAAAATATTTGGTTTGGTTTCAAGTTTTAAATTAAGCTATAGCTGAAAGGCTTCACTTTTACTGTCAGATGCCCAAACTGCACTTTTTTTCCTGAATAATTCAAGAGTTTGTCATACTTATGACTTGTAACTCCAGTTAACCAGCAATATATATTCTGACTTGCATCTTCATATAAAATTAATAATGACTTTTGCAAAAGCTTCTTCAGTTTAAAATTTAAAGAGGTGCCATAAATTTTAACAAAATGTCCCTTCTTAAAACCAGTATTACTGTCTGGGTACATGTACCTTACATGATCCTCAGATATTGAAACTGAATATATGATAATAAACTAATTAAACTATTGTTATGACACTGACTCAACTCAGGTCACTCTTTCATTGGGCTTCAGTACATTTTGAAAGACTTAAGCGAGGAAATCTTTGTCCTTATGTACTCTGGAAATCATTGTTTTGAAACTGGTCAGAAGACTAATTTTTCTACATCTTGCCTTGGAAAATGGAACTCATTTAGGCAAGATAACCTCATCTAAATTTGGATCATTCTCTAGCCTCCATTGACCAGAGACTTGCTTCAGTTGTCTAAACATAGAGATTTAAGATGCTTTAGGCAACCCAAGACATCCCCATATGTGTCCACTGACATATGAAATACTCCAGCATACCTAAGACATCCATCCATGGCTGGCATACATGACACTGGACATACCGGAAACCTGAGCCCTTCTGGAGCAGAAGCTGAAGTCTAGTGGAATACTTCTGCATGGGATTTTCATAAAACTTTAAATATAACACCACCCTTCTAACTTACTGCTTCATTACCTTTTAACCCTTCTTTCCATAGTGAAGTACTTGATTCAACTCTATTTCTGTAAAGCCTTTATACGAAGGGCTTCATCCTTCAAAAGGTGGTCCTCTACACTGCTAGTAATACTACAAAGATGCATTATTATGTTTTACTAACTGCTTATTTCTATCCGACACTATCCCTGAGCTTCCTTTGCTTTTTCCTATTTATTCTGAAAGCTGTAATTTGAATATATTAATGGCGGAATCTTTGCCTTAGTTTAGACTCCAGTATTTTCCAGGAAACACTGTTAGATTTCCAACACAAGTGTCAGATATATTACCTAAAGACACTTAATTTATTTTTATAGAATTTTTTTCCCATATATATATAAATATAGCTTCCAGTCAAACAAAAAGTTCTGCCATAGTGGCTGAGACAAAACTGAGAGCTTTCAAGTACACAGGAGATTTTTAGTAGAATGTTGTCACCTTATAGAAGAAAATCTCTAGAAAAGCACTTAATGTAATGTTAATTACAGCTTGAAGTTATGCAAAAAGCTGTGTGCTTGAATTTCAAAATATACCAAAGAACAATATTGCCTATAATCTTTGTTGCCCAGAGAAGTTGCGGATGTCCTCGCCCTGGAAGTGCTTAAGGTCTGGTTGGATGGGGCTTTGGGCAACTTGGTCTAGTGGAGGGTGTCCCTGCCCATGGCAGGGGGGTTGGAACTAGATGATCTTTAAGATACCTTCCAACCCAAACCATTCTATGATTCTATGATTTTCAACCTGGGACTCCTTAAAGACATGTGACTGTCAGAAAATCCTACATACCTACATTTTAAAAATAAGGATGACTATCCAGATAAGTAAAACATCAATACTATATTTTACAATGTGTTCACAAAGCAATTCTTCAGCAATGAAGAATTTCAGCACAACCACATCTATAGCAGTGTTTGATAGATGTAAGGCCGCACCAAGACATGGTGAGATCCTCGAAGGCATGATCTGTATGAGAACTCCATATGCAAGAGTAAACATAGGTTCGTCTGAAAAGAAGAAATAATTTTCAACCCGTACAGTAGAAGTAGGATCCAAATAACCTAACTTTTGCCATCTAAAATTTCAACATTTAATTTAGCTAACTGTCTAGGCTTCAGCTACAGGCAAAGGCAGGCATAGAGATGTGAATTAATGACTCCTCAAGGAGCTCAGACTCTCTCAACTGAATATGGAGAGAACCCAGACAGCTTGGTTAGATCAGATAACTTATTGGCTAAGGCTAACTGAGCTGAATCTGTCCCAGCTGCCTAGGGTTAATTGGTCCAGTTCTTACACTAGCTCCACAAAAGACTTTATGGATGTAGCACTTGCTATAAGATATAATATTAAGTAAATATAGAATCATGGATCATACCATTATGTACTACAATTCATAATGGATATTTCATTAATACCTATATCGTAGCATTTTACATTAAGTTTCTCCATTTTGGCCATTCTCTTCTCCCTATGAAAATGTTGTGGTTTTACCCCAGCCGGCAGCTGACCACCACGCAGCCGCTCGCTCACTCCCCCGCATCAGGATGGGGGAGAGAATTGGAAAAGTTAAAGTGAGAAAACTCGTGGGTTGAGATAAAGACAGTTTAATAGGTAAAGCAAAAGCCGCACGCACAAGCAAAGCAAAGCAAGGAATTCATTCACCACGTCCCATGGGCAGGCAGGTGTTCAGCCATCTCCAGGAAAGCAGGGCTCCATCACGCGTAACGGTTACTTGGGAAGACAAACGCCATCACTCCGAATGCCACACACCACCCCCCCTTCCCCCAAGCTCCTTATAAACTGAGCATGACGTCATATGGTATGGAATATCCCTTTGGTCAGTTTGGGTCACCTGTCCTGTCTGTGTCTCCTCCCAACTCCTTGTGCACCCCCAGCCATCCCACTGGCAGGGCAGTGCAAGAAGCAGAAAAGGCCTTGGCCCCGTGTAAGCACTGCTCAACAATAAGTCCATAGAACAAAAACATCTCTATATTATCAATGCTGTCTCCAGCACAAATCCAAAACATATCCCCACACTAGCTACTATGAAGAAAATCAACACTCTCAGCTGAAACCAGGACAGAAAAACAATTGTTTTTTAAAAGAATGGGTCTTCCAAAATACACCAACTATTCTCTAATAATAATGATGTATTTAGAAAGAGAATTTCCTTTAATAATGATTACTTACATTACTTCCAATAAAAGATGCAATTAATGTAAAACTGCAAAAAATACTTACCTTTATACCCTGGGTACCAGGAATGCCTGGGTAGCCTGGTTCACCTGGAGCACCCGGTACTCCTACTTCTCCCTGAGTAATACAATAGCTCTGTGTCAGTGATGTTCTGTGTGTAAAAACATATATTGCGTGTTTTCTCAAGGTCAGATGATATGGTTTGGCTATGATATTTTGAAATTTTATAACTGAGGATGATTGAAATGTCGGGAGAATTTTTGAAAGTATGTTGAATACAGAGAAGCCACAAAAGGGACTCCTAATTCTTAACCTCAGTTTTCTAGTATCTGTCCTTTTTAATTGCCTTTTAATACAGTTGATGTTGATTTTTTCAAAATTACACAAATAAAACTATCTGAAGTAATGGCAATGTGTTCAGGTTTGAACTTCATGAACAGCTGACTTACATTGCCTAAAAGCTAGTATAAAATTAGTAAGAATTAGCCATCAAATGGATTCTGATGCAATTTTATGTTAACTACTGCTTCATTTTGAAACAAACTGCCTTGTAGCTAATCATGGAAAATCAGTAAATCATGGAAAAGTAAATAAATCTCTTCTTTAACTAGAATACTTCCAGATTCATATTTACCTTGGCTCCTGATGATCCTGGTTTCCCCTGTATTCCAGGTTCCCCTTTATCACCCTATATAACAATAAAAGAGTGTGGCTGATACATCAGTATGTTTTGTCACATGTAATATGACTAGCAAACATAAACAGATGCTGCTGGGAAATTGCCTTAAAAATAGGCACGGGTAGTGACTGAAAGGCTGAAGTTCTGCTCCCTTACAGGAAACCTGAATTTTCAACTTGCTCTCAGGAAAGATGAGTTACTGATGACAAAACATGATCTGCCAGTCTCTGCTCACCCGTCCCTTCCCCACCTGCCTCATTTCCCTTGCCCAGCCATACCATGTTTGTGTGTACACAAACCAAAATATTTATCTTTTGTTTTTTATTGTAGCCTACGGAATTAGACATATATGCAGTATGAGAATTTTCATTCAAATCTAAGAATTATTCATTACTTCATGATGCTCTTCTGTATGAATGAGCTTATTAAGAATGATTCTGTAAGAATCGCCTTATATTCTGAATGAGAGAGAAATACACAAAACAAAAGCATTTTTCACAAAAGAAAATAAAGCTAATTAATTTTTAGTTATTTCATAGGTATTCAATCTTCTTGACCATAGCAAACATTGGCCACTTTAGAAAATGTTACCTTCAGTATAAAATTTAAAATAAATATATATGTACTTTTGGATATAAAATAATGTATGAGTGGAAATGGAGTTAAATGTAAATACAAAGTTCAGAAAATGGATTCTGTGTTCCTAAATATCCTCTAGGACACACAATTCAGTGCTTACTAGCCAAAACTCATCTTGGATTAAATTAAAAGGTTACACTAACAGATCTGGATTTATAGTATCTATTTTAGTTCCTGAGAGCATGGGTCAAATTAATTCTTGCTGTAGCTGCAGTGCAATCAATAAAGTTACATCTGAAATAAATTTGGCTCCTTGGATGGAAAAAGCAGCACGTAACACTATTTAACACAATTAGAATATAAATAACTGTAACATGGGTAGAAAGTTCTGATGTATACTGAGAATTATCTGGCTCTCAGCATTGCAGAACATTTTCCAGGACTGCAAAGCTGAAACAGTCTCATGACCATTTCTGCAATTGTTCCAAACCTCCTGGGATGACAGGCACCATTTACTGAGCTTTATTAAGCTCTCTTGAGATTGAAGCTCTCTTAAGACTGATATTACCTATAAGGCAGTATAGGGAAAATCATACAGCGATTCACCAATATTTAATATACAAAAAAATTAGCTGCAAAATCCTGGTATTTTGTCATCTATAAAGGAGTCATTTATTAAAGTCACAAGCAAATTAACACAAACACTTACCTTAGGCCCAGGAGCTCCAGGTAGACCAAATGAGCCTTCTGGTCCCATCAAACCCTATATATTTGTGAAAAAGGCGGAGAGATTTCTGTACTAAGCTAGAGGAATAATGGTTTTAATATAGCATATTAGTATTATTAGTAGCATTATTATTATATTTCTATAGTGAAATAAATAGGAGAGGAAATATGTCTTTATCATATTACTATACAGGCTGTAGCTCTGATACAGCACAGTGGATTATTTTAAACCTTCTATGGCCTGAGGAAGGGCTACTGTGCAATGGGAAAAAACAAGCAGGAACAAAGCACAGCACTGTCATGAAATACTCCCGAGAGAAAAAATTCTGCAACTCAAAACCCCCGTCTGCGTGATATAATCTTTAACATATCTTTAATATGTCCTTAGCTATAATTGGCAGTGACACAAGAGTTTCTCAGTTTCTATTTAGGGTTCTCAAAACCAGCAAAAGTATATGAGGCATTTCATAATTCTCTCCCTTCTTTCTGACTGTGTGTCCCTCAAGGGTTGCCATGCCTTCCTTTTGCAAACTTTGTGGAGATTTATCAGGAGCAGTTAACTTTGGGGTCACACCTTTGCATCTTCTGCAGAATCTTCAGGACTGAACTGTTCATTCAAGAACCCAATATCTTCTGTCGTTTCAGATCACAACACTTCAGCACAAAGCCAGAGCATTGCCAAAACAGTCCCTTGGACTCCTCTCATGGAAACATGTTGATAAAGGCATGTTTAGTTATCTTTGTTCCATATATAAAATAGGAGCTAAAGAATGAGGCTTTGGGCAACGTGGTCTAGTGGAGGGTGCCCCTGCCCGCAGCAGGGGGGTTGGAACTAGATGAGCTTTAAGGTCCCTTCCAACCCAAACCATTCTATGATTCTATCATTCTATGATTCTATGATGTTAAACCATCAAATGGCTGGCTTTCTCAACTTCTGTTTAAAGCTACTCTCAAGTACACATTAGAAAAGAAGTCTTTTTTTAAAATCATACTTTCCAGGAAAAAATTCCCATTTATAGTATTTTCCACATCTAGTGTTAATACATGTCTTTCTCACCACTTCATCTCAGTTCTCTTTGACTCTAGAACTGCATGCGTCAATAAAAGCAATATATTATTATTGTTTTATTTGGACTTGCACATATACTCTGAAATATGATCTGCTATATCAGTGTACTTAAGACACAGCATAAAATAAAAGCATAATAATACAGAAAGTCAAACAATTAAATAACGCCTGGAAATCTAACTTGCTAGAGATTAAGTTTTATCAATGATTCTAATTGATAGTATTTTCAAAACCTACTCTCATTATTGGTATTTCATTTTTGCTTTCATATAGATATGAACTACCACCTTTCATTTAGTACTAAATGTTAGGAACTATTCGGTTCCATGACATTATCTCAGACATCCTTCAAAAGTTACATGGCATCAAAAATAAATGTATGTCTGCAGTAATATGTTACACAGATTGTAACTCAGTTTTACAAAAAAAATATTAACTTTCTTTGCTAAAACTAAAAGGATGGCTTTATTTATGCAAATACAAGAGAAAATTCAGAATGTTTGGAACAAGAAGTAATTCTTTGTAGTAAGGATTTTCAGCATTTCATCATTTTTCTGGTATTTCACCTGTGCTTTACTGTTAACTGAGGCAGCACAGATTAACTCAGGTTTCTTTCTTGCTATGTTGTAAGAAAGTACTGGTCACCAAAACTTTCCATCAATAAACATAGAAACTTGCTCTTTAGGCCACAGACACAGGTCTGCAAATACAAATTAATGGTATCAATCACAAGACTAAAACTTGAGTGACTTTGCTGCCAGTTTTCTTCAGACTTTTTCTGTTCAATTGCACATGAAAATTCTTCTATTAATCTTGAATTTCTCTAAAATAATAATAACATACATCAAATTATTTGCAATACTTTCCTGAACTTTGAATATTAGTTCTGTTTGTTCTTACTTACATAGAAAATCAGCCATCTTATCAAAGATGATGCAGTTAATCTAGTGTAATCTGTTATTTGGTAAATAAAAGTTTACTATCCCCTATGCCATTTCTTTCATAACTTTGGAATAGAAATTACCAATTCCTCTCCAGCTGGAGTGAAGCTTCTGAGGTCTGCTTCCACTCATAACCTAAGAGACACTGTATTCCCATTAATTATTTGCTTATGGCCTATGTTAAGCGCCAGCTTTATTACAGCAAGTGTAAGAAAATATTAATGTGGTTTCGGAACCTAACCTTGATTGTATTAAGACTGTCTCAATTCACTTGCACATCAGGCCTGCTTCTTCATTTTTTTCTCTTCTGATTTACACAGCAAAATAAGGTTTTATTAATTTTCATTTCACTGTAAGGCTTAATTCAATTTGGCTGTTTTAAATCAAATTTCATGTTATCTATTGACCTCCTCACTTCTGAAATACAGCTCTCTTCATTGCATGATCTTTTTTGCATTCCTTGAATGCTACCTTCCTTTTCCAAAAAACAATGTGAAATTATTATTTTCTTCTCCTCAGATTCCTGTTCTGTGCTAATTACTAGCACATTAATCAGTAGAGAAAAGCAAGCGTGGGTTTGGGGAGGGATAGTGGGAAGGGATGAGAAATGCGACGGGGATTTCTGGCTCCATTGCCACCTCAGTGCAGCCCTGTGTTTCAATTCATGTAACACGCTGAAAGGCCTACCAACTCCACATTAGATCACTTCTAGTTTATGCCCACACCAGTCCTTGGATTGCAGAAGTGGTAAATGTACATCAGAAATGTCCCTCATTCATTTTATCTTATACAAAGTGGAAATACTATAGGTACAGAGTACCTTTTTTTTTTTTTAAAATCAGATATGTGTATATATCCACATTGACCAGCAAACATATACTAGAGAAGAAGAAAATACGTTTACTATAACTAAAGGTCAGGCATAAATCTGTGGAAAAGGGAGAAATAAAACCCAGTTGTCTCGGCTTCCTTTCTTGCACTTTCATTACTAGTCCATATTTAACGTATTTTATTTAAAAAATTACAGGAAGAAGACTACATGAAGTCAGTACACTGCAAGAAGAAAACTTTCAGATGCAATACAGGAAAAGCTTGAGAACATCATCTGAAAACTATGGCATGTAAAATTAAAAGAGAAGAGCATGTCTTGAATAAAAATAAAGAACAATTCAAGGACATAAAATGTTAGCATTACTCCCCCATTTTTCAGAGCTGACAATATATGTGGCAGATGAATTAATAAATTACTGATGTTGGCAATGTAATAGGGAGAGTTATTACTGAAGAACTTGTTACTGAAGAATTTTCCCAAGGTATTAACCGACCATCCACAAGCTTTCCATCTGTTTTTTCTGGAATAAACATATTCAGTGTGACTAATACAAGGAAAATCCCACTATCTTTTCTGGTTGAAATTCCCTAATGCCGTATAACATATTCAAATATTCCATGCATCAATTTTCTACTTATTTTATCAGGTGACAAAAGATACATTAAATGAGTTGACAGGAAACATGAATAAATTATTTTCAAGTGTATCAAGAACCTGATGTTATTTATCTAAGTAAAGTTTGAAGAAAACATGGTAGGTGAGTTACTTGAATAAATACCTACACTTTGGAATCCCACAAGGCTTTACTATAGCTGATGATACAGCCTTCCCTCCAGCATTTTGTTCAACTTTGCTCAGAAAGAAATGGAGAAAAAAATTCCAGAAATTGGCAATAAATATTACTAGAGACACAGGTGAGAGACGAAATGTGCATGTGTTAACTAGGAGTAGGGGCATCTCAATTTCCAGTTCAGGCAATATTTCATCCAATTTTGATCTAAACAACTGCAATAATTGGTTGTCAAGGAAATTTATTCTTGCCAGAGAAGATCTTTAGGTGGCTGAAAAACTCCTTTAAGTTCATGAAAAGAAAATTAACTAGTGTACTCACTTTATACAAAAGGGCTTCTGACAGCTGTAATGTAGTGTTCATGCCTGTTGTAGAGTCAGGAAAGGAAGAGCTGCTGGGTGGATGCAGGGCAGCTGTATATTGTGCAGGAAATTCTGAATGTATTGGGTGACAAAGTAACCCAGAATTTGTAAAACCCAAAACTGGTTTCAATCTTTCTCTCCAACTAGGACTGCATTGGTTTTGTTTGATTATATACTATATTAAGGAACTGTGAGCATGGAAAAAAAGAAGTGAGCTTTTCGATACATTTATGGACATTCACATGCCTATATATAATCTTTGTTATCTGGAAACCAGAGTCAAGTTTTTTAAACCTAGCATTATTCAGAGAGCAAGTTCAGGGTTCTCTCCTTTGCCTGTGGTTATCTACAAAGAAATAGGAGAAAGCACAAACCACACCCTTAGTTCTTCTAAATTTTAGCTGATGAAAAGCAATAAAACAAAGTGAAAATTTGAGAAAAGAAATAGGAAAGAAGATGAGATCTGTGGACTGTGCAACTTTGAAAAGTCTATTTACAGTTTAATAACCTCCTCACCTTCTTCAAGTGATAATCCACATATCCATCTGGATTCCACATGACTCAGCAGCACTCAGCACAATTACAGCATGCTAAAGTAAAGATTTAAGAGTCCTTTGTGGAATCAATGATCTCAGCATCATTCTGACAAATGCACAATCGAAACCAAAAGATCACCTCAAAAATGGTGAGGTTTACTTGTGATGGGATAGACGTACATTACTGGACAGACACACAGCAAGCTTTGACCTACAGGGGGTGTGATCATTCCTCCCTTTGGAGGTCTCAACAACCTGACTGATTACAAATGAAGTCTAGCACCTGATTTAAGAGCAATTCAGATGCAAGAAACTTGGGACGGGTCTGCAAATATACTGTCTCTGAAAAGTAAAATTAGACTACTATTCAGCCTTAAGCATCTGAAACTCATCCGCGTTCTGACTGGGGAGAAAAGGCAACCTTCACAGAAAAACAGAGAAGTCTTCCCACAATGACCATAACATTCTATTAAATCAAAGACTGGCTCACCAAATAATAAATCAAATAATCCCATATAAAATCACAAAATCCCAATAAATTTGGGACAGAAAAAAATATAGACATGCTTTCAGGGAGAGGGCAGTGGGAGTTACAGATACTGAAAGGACTTTAACTGAACTGATGCGCATAATCAAAACTTCAACACCAAGATATAATAGAAAAACAGCAAGGATAGAGAGGACTCAGATTTAGATAGGTCTTAGGCTAAGTACATGCTCCATTTAGCCAGGTAGGCATATATTGCTCTTTTTACCAGGAGTAATTGGAGAAGAACAGGCTCTTTGTAGAAATAAAGAACCATCCAGCATCCACATGTGTTGTAACTGAGGCATATTGTCTTCTCTAAATCCTTTATTGTCCGGTCTGCTGGGTGTCAGAAGAATATGGGACTCCTTATCACCAAGCTCAGAAAATCCATAAACCAAAACAGTCTCAGCTGGCCAAATGTAGGCAAAATCTGGTAAACTGCATCTGACTTTGTCTTTTGGTGATCCTTAGACGGCCATGGAAAAGGCATAAAGCATTATCTCCCTCTGTGACTTCAACTCTGAAAGTGTACACTCTAAAGGAAAGCAGCCTGTATTTCCAGTTAAAAGCAAAGAGACAAAATTCTGGAAACCCCTATTCATTAAAATGACATCAAGAACAAATTTCTCGCTCCTGATTCAATATTCTAAAGTGAATGAGAATGTCTGACATCATGTTGAAGACTCATATGTGACTCAAATATCTGACAAAACAATTGCAATGTCTTCCCAGAAAAGAAGAAAACCCCTTACATTACTTTGCTTGGGGATGGAAACTCATGTTTTCAGTCACTATTGGCTTATAGTAAGTCCCTAACCTGGGCTCCCCTTAAAGAAGCTCCTGCTGAAGCTCTGAATTCCAATACGTCAATGTGTATTTTCTTTTTCTCTGGAGAAAAGAGACTCCTGGTTCTGGATAACCTTTCTGTCTTAGGAGGGAAAAATGCACCAGTAACAATCTGGACAGAGAAGTGCCATACTCTGTGGAACATTCCAGCACTAGAATAAAAATGACCCTTAGGCTAGTACTTACCTTCATACTCAGATGGTTAATTTGGCATGCAGCAACACATAGTTATGCAAGACTGCACATACCAAGCTGGTCAGACATACATGTTGCTAACCTCCATCCAAACAGGGACGCTCTTTAGAATGAGGAATGATACAGCGGGATGTAAACCCCAAATAATTTTGATATCAGGTCTGCCCTTACATAATCTAGAAGATAGTAACCTTAACTAGCATTTTAGAGAGATTCAGCAAGAAAGAGTGCACACTGAAATCCCTGGCATTCGCTTTCTTCAGGGTTCCTGTCGCCCACCAACATGAGGCACAAGCTACCACAATAACCTGGGTAAACACCAGTGGAGTCACTGAGAGCAGAAAATAAAAGTCCCTGAAGAGATTACTCCTGTCCTGCAATGAAAGGTAGAAACTGACAGTAAGATGGCCTTAGCAGTGTGACAGTAGGCATCCTGATGACTGAGGAATGAACATCAAGCCCCCTTTAGAGAGCCACTGACTATCCTGTATTTAACCTTCCAGTCTTCTGGAATGGACGAAATCCAGCCTGGTAGCTGGATATCAAGAGGAATTTCACTACTGATGAAGCATTTTCATAGGGAAAGACCTTAAAAAGGGATGGGGTAGATAAATTGAGAGACAGACAAGTTATGAAACTCTTAACAATCACCAAAATCCAAGAAGCTATAGCAATGTTCTCTCACCTGTTGTCAAAAAATCAGGAGGCTTAACATAACAGCAAGGGCAACAGAGAGAAGAGTTCACAGCTTTCACCCACAATTTCCACACTTTAAATATGCCACTGGGCTAAAAATTGACATTTGCCATAGCCTTGTCTTTTGCTGCTGATAGAAGGAATATTGCAACTTCTAACCATAACTTCCCTATTTAGGAATAAAATGGTCAGTACCATTTCTACCTACAATGCAGGCATCACTATCTAAGGTTCTCAGTCTCTTCCTTCGTTTCATTAATATCTACTTATGTCTAATAATTTTTCTGAAGGTCTATCAAGAGCACTTCTGTCTTGCTGCTATTCAGATCCCTCAGCTTTGTCCAGATAATTTCATTTATTACTTCCTTTTACCCTTCCATTTCAGACAGAATTAATTAGCAAGAGAATTATTGCTCTGAGATTGATTTTTGCAACAAGTGTTTACATGTTCGTCTTTTACTTATCAAAGCATTTATAAGAATCTGATACTTCCTCTTGGATCAGATATTAGAAAACTGATCACTATTGTTATAAAAATAAAAATCACAGACAGAGTTGGGCTTGGTAATTATTTATCTTCGAATGCATTTTCCAAGCTAAAGAAATTAAGCAGTATCTTACAGTTTCCCATGTAATCGTATTTATCCCAGTAATAACACTATAGAAATGCTGAAATTTCCCAATTAAATATTTTCAATGAACTGCTTTCTTGGCTTCCCAAGAAACTGAAGTTTCTTCTGTTTGGACTGGGCATGGACAAGCCCATTACATGCACAACATATAGTGAACGTCAAGATGAGGCAACAAGGCAAGAAAAAAAGCAAGTGACCCATTGTCACACATTAAAACATTTGCATATGCCACTCAGTCACAAATCCAGAAGTGTTATCTGATTTTTCTCCCTGACAAGAGTTACTAATTCTGTAGCCTGAATACAACTGCATAAAATCTCTTATACTACACTAAGAAGAAACAACAAATTTCTTAGAAGGTTAAAACTTTTTAGTGCTCTGTTGCCCATAGAGATAATAGCATCAGTCTTAATTCTGTACTTAATTCTCTACAGTATTTACTTCGTTCTAGCAGTAATAGTCTATAATGATGTACTTGAGGTCGAATATAGGGTGACACAGTTTAACTAAATAAAAAGTCACAGTAAACAGCTTATTTATGATACTAAGCCATGGATCTCTCAGGAAAGTCAGAAGCAAAGAAGATAAAATATATCAGCAGAGATGATAAAAAATATCTCAAGCACAAAACAAAAACTGCAAAAAGACACGTTAACAGTGAGGATGTTATAATAGATATTAATAATAGATATTAACAATGGATATTAATAATTAATGTATATTAATAAGAATATTAATGGCTAGTAATAATAATAAATTAATAATAGATATTAACAATGGATATTAATAATAGAACCATGTAAACATTGTTGAACTTTCCAATAGAAAAGATAATTATTTTAAGGCAGCATATGTTCAACCAATCATGAAATTCCTACTAATTAATGAACTAATTAACTAGTTTTAAGCACCCATCCTTTTTGCTTTTAAAATTTCCTTTTTTCAAAGTTTATATATACTTGCACCAACTTTCAGAAGAATTATTATACTACTGTGATTTCTAAAGAATTATAAAGAACATAGAAAATCACCCTACTCAGACAGTAACAAAGATGTGGTAAGGTGGACTGTCCAAAAAGAGTGAATTATTTTCAGTTTCCTTCATTCCAAAATAAAAATCTCTCTTTAAGCAGTTTGGGAATTCAGTGATCTCAGCTATTCTCACAGTCTTTGTCAAAAAAGCACTATCACGAAAGCATCCTGAAATTCATCTTCAGAAATCCACTGCAAACTAGAACAATATTTAAGTTGGTCTTAACTTTCAAGATAAATTTACTTGAGTACTTTCAAAGCTAATTCAAAGTTAATTAATTCAGAGAGTAAATTCAGACTAATGTGTTTGCTGGATTTGTTTATCAAATGTGCAGTCAGGAAATCATCAATTTTAAAAGAAAAGTGGGTATATAATCTTTTGGGGGGAATTCAGAGATTAAACTTAGTCTGATTGTGTCTTCCAACCTGAAAATGCTAGGTTGCTGCTGTATTTGCCATTACTTCTTTGCTTATTACAAGTAGAGAATGACTGCATCATTTGTTCATAACAACACTATTTTGCAAACTTACAGTTTCCCCTGGTGACCCTTTTGTTCCTGGTTGACCCGGTGGTCCAATTTCACCCTATATTTTTTACATAAAGAGAAGAATCCTGTGATTAACGTAGGTATAGTTTACAAATTTGCTAAATATTCTTTAATTATGCAGGTTTATTTAGTTAGGATTATTTTTCAAAGTATTATGAAATTAACTTTGCTACTTTTAAATTATTCATTCTTCCTGGAATAGTTGAAATAAAACCTAATGAGAGATTTTCAAACAGGCCACAAAGAATTTGGAGCATGTCTGCAGCATGATTTGATGTTCTAAATCCCCACTATGAAAACTCTACTCTGAGCACAGACTGAACACTTACTTTGAATGGGAGTATATATATGCACAGGTTTTAACTGTATTTTGAACTGTTACTAATACCTTTTGTCCTTTTGTTCCTTGATTTCCAGGGATTCCAGGAATTCCCTGAGGAGGAAAAAGAAAATCTTTCAAATATATGGAATAGTTTCTCCAGAAAATTATATATAACCCCCCCCCAGTTCACGTCCTCATAAATTTAACATTTGCTGTAGCATTGGGGTTCAAAATATGGGCAGGAAATAGAAAATTAAAAAAAACACATAAGAGAAGAGGGCTTCAGCTGGAAAGATGCAAACTATTTAATCTGGGGATACAGTGAGACACTCATGTTCAGTCGCTCTCCGGTGCTTTCCTGCCAGGAGTCCATGTCTGCCGCTGGGCAGGCTCACATGCTCCTGGTTGCCCACCAAAAGCTGCAATGCTTTACTGAAAACCCTGACTGACACAGGGAAAGAAACCACTTTTCATTATCCATAAGATTTCCTGCATAAGATAGAGTGAAAGTCTTCGCCAATGGGACCTTGAGTATGACAAATCCTATTTTCCTATCTAAAATGCGGTGATTGTAAGAGAACACAAGAGATAGCTATAATTATATTTGATGTACAGTAGCTTCCACCTCCATTAACACTTGTCTCTGTCATTTCCTCAGCATCGTTGCTCATTTGGCTCTACAGTATATCTCAGTTTTGTTACGGTGATCATTTAATCGAACGTAATTCCATTTTAAAACAAAACCCCATATATACTTATAACTGTAGTCTACATTCAGTGAATCTATTTTTTCTCTCAAGTAAAACTGCTCGAATTTATTGGTCAGACACTGTTCTTACTTGTATCATCATTAATCTGCAGCAAGAATTTGGCTTACAGACTTTACATTTTAATCTAATATTGAAATTACTATGCTACACTGAAAACAAGAGGACTGTTCTAGACACCACCAAGCCAAATGCATTCTGTGGGAAAAAAATTAACACGAATGTAACAACCAGGAATAACCTGATAGTTTCCATATGGATTACATCTGTGCAACGCTGGCTTGGAAAATATAGTTCCATTGTTTTGCAGTTTACACCCAGCTTCTAGTTAATAATGACCCCACCAAGCAGAAAGAGTTCATTGGTCAATGGCACATGAGTTAACAATGACATCCTGAGCGTTTTACAGGTCATCAAAATTCCAATGTACCTATCATTAAAAGAAGAGATCAAAGAATATAATAAAAAGAACTGGAAAACAATGCCTTATTCTGAGACTTCTACTCACACTGTGTAACATAACTCTTCTTGCTAAACTTTTGTCCAAAAGCATCTTAGATCTTTTGCACAAATAAAAAGATGGGAAATAGGGCATAGTTATCACCACATTTAGGAACTTCCAGACCTGTCCATGAGTTCTCAGTATAATTATTTAACAGTTAATTTCTGTAGCTGTAAAATACAAAACTAAATTATAAATATCTGTATCTGTAACACAAAACAGAAATTGCTGATACGAGACATTTAACTTTGCCACTGATATAAAAGTAAAGAAGAATAAAACTCAAACAGCAATCGTAAAACTAAGTCATAGACCTTTCCCCCCCCCCCTCTTCTTTCTCCTTCTGATTGACTCTGCACTACTGAAGTACATGGAACTTAGGCTCTTATTGCAGTGGGAGCTGCTCCAGACCCTTAAAACCCTTTTATGGCTCACTGACATTCAGTCAGCTAAGAATGAATCTATCACTTATGCTAATGTGAGTGATTCCCAGAATACATGGGGTGGAGATTTTCAGTTGTTCTCCACACGTCAGTTGGCACAAAAGGAGGAGAATGAAGTGGCTAATTTGATCATAAAGAATGAGGTTTTCCTATGAGAGTTATTTTTCTGTACAGCTTCCACGTTCAGTAATTACAAAGACTAATTTCTGTAGGATCAGCACCACAATGCCTAAAAAATTAAATTTGGGTTCCTTCTCATTATCTAGTCCCAATCACTTCTTTTTACATGGATAATCTCTGGTTATGCCAATTAAACTTATTTGCACTTTCCCAGAAGACAAGGTTAAAAAGTAGTTTAGATATCCTGAGATTCTTGCCTAACTTCTAGATCAAAAGCCAAACCAAGCTTTGGTAGTGTCTTGTTCCTAAACAGAGGTTTCACAAGCAGTAAAAATCATGCTCAGAATCTGAGCATATTTTTGTCCACCACGAGGAATAAGGCACTTTTAAAAGGAAGTTATGTTTAATAGGATGACATAACACTAACTAAACTATCAAAGAAACCTTACTCTAATTATATAAAAAAGTATTCTTACTTTAAAGCATGAAGCGAGGCAACTAGTTTTACTCCATTTTTAAGATAAAAATGTAATTTTTCTGAAGAGTATATTGTAACTAAATTTATCACAAACGCCTGTGTTTAATCAAAACTTAATATGAAACAGATTCATCATGCAATTTTTCTGCCACTAAGGGAAACACAATGTTTGGAACTACTACAAATGGGAAAACTGCCACCCACTGGGAGTAACAGATTCAATGCTATGGAATAATTCATGATTCACTGGCCTACGGAAAAAAAATGCCTTTGGGGATGTCCTTTGCAAAGCTATCAAGCAACATTTTGTTCATATGAAGTAAGGAAAAGGGTTTGTAATTCTAGATTTTCTTTTGTCTTTCCAGAAAACTTATTTTAAATGGTTTGTATTTATCATATATGCAGGTATAATACCAATAAAACATGGCATTACATTTCTAGCCAGAATAACTAAAAATCAAAGCATCTACTGTGCTTTAGTGACTTCTGTCTTTACATGAGTTGGACCATCTTACGCTTCCGAATCAATCTGGTCCCATTCTTCTTTAACATCAAATTTTATGTAAGGTTTATTCAGTGTTTCTTCATATTTAAAAATGCAGTTTATTGCAAGCCTTACTACTGCCTTAGTTCTTTCAACATCATCAATCTGACTTTCTTAATTACCTTCATTTTATTCAAATGCCTGCCTCCTTTCTCTGAAATTTTCCCCTAAATGGGAAGTCTTTGCTTACCCCATAAAAGCCTGTAATATTCATTATTTTAGCCTTAATCAGCAAGTGCTATAATCACATGAAATTTAAGGCCAGCAAGCTGGCTTTATAAACCTAATTCCTTGGTTTAAAAATGTGTCTATTCTAAAGATTCTCAACTGCAAGTTTTATCACACGCTGCTGAGTTTGTGCCTAAAAAGTAATGTGATTGTGTATCAGTCTGGCAGCTAACCAAGATTTTTTATTTATTGAGACAGTGCTGTCTTTACCCTTTATTCAGCCTTCTTTGCCTGTTTAATCATTTATCTTCCATCCTGTGTTACCTATGTGTACCTAGAAGCCTGTCAGCTTTCTAAGCTCTTGTTACAGACCTGGGGAGGCTTTGCAGGGTACCTCCAGGACACCTGAATGCCATGTAAGTAACTGAAACCATCTCTGGTGTCACTGAAAGTGCTGTGGGATAGCTGATCTACCCTTTGAAGAAGATGTCAGTCTGCTCTAAGAATTGTGTCATACATGCCAGATGTTGCAGTTGCCCTCATAAATCTCAAATGGTTCTCGGTGCCAATGCCTACGTGACCAAATCTCACACTTCGATGTCTTGTTCTCTGGAGCAAAAATTATCTTTTTTTTTCTTGTTTCTTTGCTTGTACCTATATGCCTGGTGTGATAGGGCTCTATAGGCTCAGATAGCAAAAGCTTCTGCAAAGTCTTCGCATTGGCTAGGAATCACAGGACATATAAGTGAAAACTAGGATATCCAAAGGTAAAAGGAGCTATGGGTATGCTTTACATGGAATAAATAGCAGTGCTTAGCCATGGGTATCACAGCTTCATCACAGAATGAAGCTCATCTGGGTATGCAACTACATCCCCTGATGCAGTCCTCCTCAGCTGCAGCCCCCACAGCTGGGACTTCAGAACACCCAAACCCATGAAATTGTTCCTGTTGTGATGATGAGCTTCAATGATGACACTTATACAATTCCATATAAATATTCTATTTTATCCCAGTTTTAGCAATTTAAATAAATCTTCCATTCCTTGATAATACCTGGCAGATACAATGGATTTAACTGTAAAAGGAACATGGTTTCACAATCCCTGGAAAATGTTTCTTGTAGCTTTCATTAATCATGAAGTGTCTATTTTTGTTTTGGATTATATTAAACAGCTGGATTTTTTTCCATGCAGCCCCACAAAAAATCCATTAAGTAAATTGCCTGAGGCCTTATATACAGATCAACTAGGTGTAAGCATTTTTACTTAAGCCACAAGCTACATTTCTCAAAATATTTTTCCCACTTTTTCTAGCTAGTATTATGGATTATTTTTAACCCTCTCATGCTTAATTTTATGCTTGTGAACAGAGGAGAAACCACGCATAAAAACTTTTTCCAGAACAAAACAAAAACTATTTTACTCCTAAAATGAATATTTAGTAGCCTGTTCTGTTCATTTGCTGCTACTGTCTTTAATATTCCCCATCTCTTCAGTGCCTGGTAGGACTTCATTCTTCAGTACTGGCTGATAGCCCTAGTATGGAAAGTAGGAGTTTCTAGACTGCAGATAACATATCCATTATCAGCAAATTCTGTCTCTGAAAAATGCAAAATTATAGAATATTTCCAAAAGCTTCTCTGTTATGAGCAAACTGTTTTGCAGTCAATTCCCCAAGAAGATGGAGAGAACATTAGTATAATTATCTTATTATTATCTTATTTTCTTAGGGTAGGTATACAAAACTGTACTTTTCAACATAATGCTTTAAACAAGCTCCTCACTGAATGCAGTACATCTGGACTTATTTTGTAATATGTCAAACATTTGATAAATACTGTCTAAGACAAATATCTATGGAACAGTTTTTCAAACTATCCATTTTTCTTTCAACATCAAGACAAAAATATCTGAAATAATATCATTTTTCTCTACTAAAAATGATCATGATTTTAAAAGTTATCATACAAATACTTCCTGTTTAAACAGTGAGACCTTCGGAAAAAAATGAAAAAATAGTAAAATGTAAGGTAAGCATAGACCCTTTATTTCAGAGGTCATTATGTGGTGGGAAAAAAAATCTACCAGCTTCTCTACTACTATTGTTGACTATCGGTAAATATTATGGTTTATTTTATGGTTTAAGCTACTATCTGCTTTCATACTTTATTTTTTTATGAGGATGGTCAGTGAGGTTATTTTGCTGTGACTCTACCTTGTTTAAATTATATTAATTTAAAAAAAAAAAAAGATCCATTGAGTAACATTTAGAAACTTTTGTTAAAAGATGGTCACATTCCAGGCTGTCGCCCATTTACACAACAAAAATTCAAACTGTATCCCTAATGATCATTCATAATTCAGGCAGTGACACCACCCTCACCAATGAATCCCAGCAAGGCACTGAGAAACTGTAATCAGAGTTTCAGTCTTAAAAGGTCCGTAGGCTTTTTAAGAAGATTGCCAGAATGGTACTAATTTTGACCTTACTCTTTCTTCAACAGGGTAACTGTTAATCAAAGTCAGCTGAAGGATCAGGTTTTAAACAGATAAAAGTCATGACTACTCATAAAAAGATGTTTTTTTCCTAGTGTGTATGAGTTCTTTGAATTATATTTCAATCAAATGGCTCCTTCCACTCTGAAAAATCTGCAATTCTGATTCTGGGAAGACACTAAAGAACATTACATGAATTATAGCAATAGAACAAGATTCACAAAAGATATCTATCTAATCTACCCAGATGTTCCCAAGATCCCTCTAAACACCTGAAAAATACGACTGTTTATGTATTACTGATCCTTACTTGAAAAAGCATACTTGATGATACATGAGAGATTTACTATGTAAAAAAAGTACAAGTCAAGCCATAATTTGGATAGAAGTACAACAGTCCAGGTACTTTTTAGAAGATTACAGAAAATCCTTGATAATCCTAATAGAATGAAAGACACAAACCCAATTTGGATAATGGATAAAACTTTCTACTGGGGAAAATAGCAAAATATATGTAAAAGAAGTTCAATGAAGTTGCATCTGCTACTACTGAGTAGTTGGAATTGATGACACAGAAAAATGGGCTAAATATAAAGAAGCATTCCCACAGACATAATGAACATCCACCAGACTAGCATAGCAGCCTTAAATTAAATGCAGGAAAGGAAAAAGCATTACCAAGATTTTTGTAGTTATAAGACCAGAATTTGCAAACACTTTTTTTGGCAAGTCAGCTATTAAAAATAAAACACACATATGTTAAATGTGGAACACAGTGACCCCTGTTGCATTGCCAACAACACAGACCTTGGAAAACTGCAATTTGAAAGCTGGAAATACTAATAGAAAATGAAAACTGTGTGTATCTGTCACAGGCTGAAACTAGCATCACTGTTTCTTGTAAATACCCTTCAAAATAATATGAGTATCAGACTTGTCAAATCTTTGTGGATCCAGACGAAACCCAAGTGCCCAGCCCTGCAGGTGACACCACGATGTCCTCCCTTCTGCCTGCTGTGCCAGGCACCAGCCTTATGCACTGTGCAAAGCAACATCCAATCCAGTCTGTCTAAAAAGTTTACACTGACTTCTAACAGCTCGCAAACTGACCCATGTTTGACACTCACACATAAGCACACTGATATTCAAGCAGCTACATGCCATCAAAATGTTTGAAAATTTCTCCAATACTTAAATTCTGCAGAAAAGCTCATGGTGGGTCACACAGTTCGAGCACCTTGCACACATAAGAGAGGGCAGGCTGAGGACGGCAGAGCCTCCTCAAAGGGCACTGACTACTGCTCTGCTCCTTGCACCCAACACGCCCAGCTCTCTGACACTACAAGAATCACAGCTCTGTTCATGCAGGTCACACTTATGTGGAAGAATGCAATTTTCAGCCATCCCCCTTTCCTGTAGCATGGAGCCACTCGGTAAAATTAGGAGTGAGTAGGTTTAACAACAAATCATGCATTTTCTCCATACGGTGCATACTGTGAAACTTGTCACAGGATGTAGCAAATGAAAACAGTAAAACTGTGTTCCAGAAAGGACTGTAAAATTACTAGAAAATTGGTCCATTGCTGGCTGTGAAGTAGGATGGGCCAGCATGCATTTTTGGCTAAGGAAGTCCCAAAAGATTTGACAGACAGAATCTGGCAGTAAATAACAGGCAAAAAAAAAATCATTTTCTACATACTCCTATTCATTGTCAGAGAAAACATTCTGTGATAATTCCTTTGGTCTGAGTCTGCTTGGCAGTTCTTATCTGTTTAAGAAATAGCTAAGAAAAGTTGGTGCAGAGACTGGGATCAAACCCTTCCAGAGCACAAAGAAGGAAAATCACACCTTGGCTCATGTAGCAATCGCTAACACTAAATTTAATTTCTAAAACTAGTTACTAAAGCAAAAATTAATTTGTACAATAAGAGTCAAAGGTTGTTTCTGAAATGGTTTAATATTTCTGTAGTACATTTCTTCGTTCTTGGTCTTAGTGGATCTAATAACCTTGATTTTGCTGGTCCTGTAGTAATTTATTCCATAGTGGTCCAATATGAGTAAAATGTGTCAAATTCTTAAAGTCAATTTTTTTTAAGCTTGACTCAAGAGCAGGATCCCATAAGCACTGCGTTCCTTGTGCTTCATTAGCCCAAAGTACTATTTGATTTGTGATATGTAATCTTTATAGAACAATGGCTAAGCACAAATATCCAATATTTTTAAAATTATCTGTCTGAAAAAAACCCAAATGCTGGTCATAACATACATAATAATGAAGAATTCCAATAAAACAACATGTGGAACAAATAAAAAATTATGTATTTTTATCATGATTTTTTTTCCCAGTTTGGGAAGGAGAGGTGTCATACCATCATGATATTTTAATCTTAGCAGAAAAATTAATTAAACCTTACAAATGGATTGAAATTCACTCTGATTAAAGACTGTTTAGTTTTTGTTTCATTATGGATGGGAAGCCAGCCTGTATTCAGACAAGACTTTTCATAGCTTCAATTCACTGTAATTTTAATATATAAAATACAAAAACACTAACCGCACCAAATTCCCCTGAATTTGCTAGCCCTGTATCTTCTTGAGTGCCTGAAATTTGAGTATCAACAACTCAATTTCAGGCTTAAAGCTCTTTGTGGACAAGGACTGTCTTCATTTCTTCCTGAATAGAGGTGAACCAACTGATCTCAGTTACAAAACTATCTTTATCACCTTCTTTATAGCAAGAATATCAAGTATAGGCAATACTAATATGGTTTCTCTGATGAAAGGATTTTTAAGGCTCACAAATACTGCAGATCTCTCTTATTTAACTTCGCTATATCTTTTCTTATTTCTATGCTATAAAGTATGTGACAATCTATCTTGAAGAATTGGCATGACCCTAACTGAGCATACTGCACAAGAATAATGCAATGCTATTGATCATGAAGAGCACATGGAACAAGCATAACAAGCAACTGGTTACTTTGACACCCAGCTACCACTGGAACACAAAAATAACAAAGAAGCCCTGCGTTAAGTTGTTTGCTTGTTTTTCTCTTCCACATTTTCTGGAAGGGTTCAATTCAACTAACTTTAACTAATCTAAAGATCTAAACTGTCTAAGCCAGTTAAAAGAAACAGACAACTTCAGAAGAAAATGACCCCTTCTATCTGAGACAAGTATTTCATGATAGGATGAATAATCCTATGCAGATACTAGTTTCATATCAGAGAAGAATCATAACACAGAGATGGACTAAACACTAAGTAGACTAAGGCTACTTGACCATATGAGGTAAAATGAAAACTGTTCTGGATAATTATCAGAGTATAGACTGTAGATTAGATGCCCAGATGCAGGACTTAGAGCCCTGAAGGACTTATAGCCAGATTGCTTCATATCACCACCCTGACCACAGTTCTCAAGGAGGCTGTACTTAAGACCTTCTGAGGACATAGGTACAGCAAATCTTTTCTCTGTTTTGTCCCATATGTTGAAAAATCATGACTAGCAAGAAAACTGGCTACTGTGCTGCTACTACCCTGTTGAATTTGGATCAGAAGAAGGAAAGTCAAACATCCTTTTGGTAATCCTCTTTCTACTTGTGGTTAAGTAACTCACCATAAACATGTTGCGAAGCACAGAACAGAACAGCAATGTGTAAATGAAATCAACTGAAATAATAAATATTTATGGCTGCTACATTCTAACTGAGTGTCTTCTTCATTCATAGCCTACTGCCTACATTTGGTTTCTAAGTATAGCAATCAGCTAAGGGAAGTTTCTGTTTGGTCTCCAGACTCACTGGAAACTCCAGCAGCTATTTACCGAAACTGTAAATCAAAAAGCTAATTCCTAGTGTTCATAGTGTGTTAGGAAAGGGAGACAGAAATATTTAGGGGATGTGTTAAGGGCGTTCAGACGTCTCTTCTTTTGATTATTATCTAGCATGAACATTAACAGAGACACAACTCATACCAAGAAGAGGGCGCTTTCCCTAGAAACCTGAAACACCACGTCCCTGGGCTCTATACAGCATTTGAGTACATTTAGGAATTCAAATCACACTTCATGTTACTGTTATATCAAAATGAAATGATACAAACCAGTGAGAATTGATAATGTGTGTGCCTAAAAATGAAATATGAAATTGCACACACAAACAGAATTGCATTGTAAAGCACTACCTTCTACAACATTGGCCATGACTACATGGAATTACCAATGTACAGTTTGAAAAGCTTGGTCTGAATTTTGTATTTAGACACATAAATGAGGGAAAAAAATACCCTACACACACTTTGCTTTTATTCACCATAGATGATAAACTTAGAGCTAAAACTTTATTTTCTGACAAATATTTAAAGATTTAAAACATTTTCATTTTGCAGCATATGTTAAAACAATGTCAAAAAATCCAGATCCATCTAGATTTTCCATATCTTGCTTCTGAGACCTAACAAAATGAAAGACCACAGTGAGCACAGTGTTTAGTGACTTGCCACTTAGGACAGGCACATATTAATTACATATTCATGCATTTCTCAGTCTAATATACATGACACTTTCTGTGTGATTGAACAGAGCTGCTGAGCAATAATCATCTTGAACACAGTTGCTCTGAATTACAGAGGAAAGATGCAAAAATGGCATCCTTATTTATAATCTGGTGAACTAAATTAATATGTTCTATGCCTTGTATTTTTGCATAAAATCTACTGTCTAAATGAACATTTATTGTTACTAAACTATTTTTAATTCTATTAGTATAGATACTAGAAACTGAGGTATTTCATATCCTACTCCTGTAATATGTGGGAGAGTGGAAACTTACCATAGACAAATACACAAATAATAAAGCTGGCATTGCTGCAAAATATTTAAACACAAAGAGAAAAAAAAATCTTGCATATTGCTTACTTGTAACTCCTCTGCCACAATCCACGAATGGGATGTTTACTCCACTTTTTTTTTCATTTTTTGCTCTTTCGTCCCAATAAACTGCAAAAATATTACTTCAATAATTTTAAATACTTTGTCATATATTTTGGTCAAAAGGTGATGCATATATGACTAAATCAGACCAAAATCATGTGATTGTACTGCTACCCAATAGGCGCTGTTGGGTACTTTGGCTGTCAGTAGTTTGTTCAAATTCATAAGTATATCACTACGCATATATTATTTTTCTGACTCTAGGCATATTGTTTCTGTTGAGGAATATACAAAATCCATTTTGTTAAAGATGTAATTTTGAATATGTTATCTATATTACTGAAGGATTGACAGTGTCTTGAATTGTTCTTTGAAAACTGTGGGAGTTAAGAAGAAAACTCTAAGGCAAGAATAATGGAGAGATGTTGCTGTTTCAAGATTAATCAGCACATGTGAAACATTGTTTACAGGAAGGATAAACACCAAATTTCCTGGCATTAAAATGGTAGACGTCAGCCCAATACACAACATATACTAGCCCAAACATTGTCTTCAAGCACCTCCTGCTTCAAAAAAGCGTTTCTTGGATGTAAGAAATTAGCACACAAGTTCAGGAATGCCCTAAGTACTATTATTGGCATCAGGATCCAAAAGAATGCAAATGAGTCCTTTTTTAAATAACAGATGTCAAAGGAAGTGAATGTTAATCACTTAAGGCATACCTATTTTACATCAGTTCTACTGTATAACTTTCAACATCTTTAGTGGTTATTCTCTTCTTAGTGAGGTGAAGTAACCCACTATACCTGGAAAGTATTAGATCAGATCAAATTAGATTAAACACTTAAGCAAACACATAATGTAGTAAACTTACAGGGAAAGTAAAGAATGATTAAAGAACTTCTAAACTTTCTAACTCAGATCAGCTACCCAGACAGAGCCAAACTGGATTCCCTCTCTTTCTCTCTCTCTGTCACACACACTTTATCAAGTCCAGTAATTTTTCAGAATGTCTTTTTTTCAGTCCAAGCAGTAGTATATTAGCTAATATACTTGAAATGTATCTGTACATCATTTGTTCAAAATAACATAAAACAACTCATTGGAAAGGATTTTGAATAATCATCTGTTATAGTAAACTGACTTTTTCTCACCCCAAAAAATACTAAAAATCAAATTGTATAACTAAAATGTTCAAATATTGATAAACCATCTCTATAGGAAGGCTCACTGCAATATTATTCACCTCGAGTACTATGTTCAGTTTTGGGCCCCTCACTACAAGAAAGACATTGAGGTGCTGGAGCATGTCCAGAGAAGGACAACGAAGCTGGTGAAGGGTCTGGAGAACAAGTCTTATGAGGAGCGGCTGAAGGAACTGGGGTTGTTTAGCCTGGAGAAAAGGAGGCTGAGGCTGATGGGAGACCTTATTGCTCTCCACAACTACCTGAAAGGAGGTCGTAGCCAGGTGGGTGTTGGTCTCTTCTCCCAAGGAACAAGTGATAGGATGAGAGGAAATGGCCTTAGGTTGCACCAGGGAAGGTTTAGATTGGATATTAGGAAAAATGTCTTCACTGAAAGGATTATCAAGCACTGGAACAGGCTGCCCAGGGAAGTGGTTGAGTCACCATCCCTGGAGGGATTTAAAAGACCTGTAGATGTGGTGCTTAGGGACATAGTTTAGTGGTGGACTTGGCAGTGCTAGGTTAACGGTTGGACTTGATGATCTTAAAGGTCTTTTTGCACCAAAACAGTTCTATGATTAATACTAAGAAAATCTAGCTTCTGGTACTCAGAAAGAAGGTAGTGATGTTTGTAAGCATGTGCATATTGGAGTCTCTGCAACTGATGTGAAGGTCTCCAGTCTCCTAAATGCACAAGCATTTAAATGGGCAAATATTTACATGTATTTTTGAGTAATATTACCACAAGAGGGGATATCTGATGTATACTGTATATATCCATACTGCCAAGTTGACTCACTCTTAGTTTCATACCAGATCTCTAGACTCCATCTTAGCCAAGCTGAGAACATAACAGCTGAAGGCTGAAGCTGCGGTATGAAGTGAGTATGATCATTCCCTCAGTGGGAAAAACCACAGGTGGAACAACGAGTGTCACAGCTCTTACTCTACAGACAGTATAAACTTACGCCTAAGCACTTCATCTGAGAATTAAAGCTCACTTTCTAGTACAGATAACTAATAAGTATAATATCAAGTTTAAAGTTTCTACATGAAAATTTCCAATAAATACGCAAATTTATTTTAATGCATAGAAGAAATTACTCTCTTCAGAAGAGTTTTCTGTATAAACAGGACTAGTACATTGGAATCAGTCCTGGAATACAAATAAATAAGCACTACCACTACTTTTGTGCTTCAAAGATAGTTACTGCACTCTTTAACATAGCTGCACTTTACAGTGTTTGCTGCAGGACAATTCCTTCAGAATCATACTGTTTTAACAGATTTTTTAATTTATACAAGATTAAAAAATTATGAAGAGACATTTTAACAAACGACAAGCATGTTTATTGTAATGCAGCTCATCCAGTCTCCAGGGAGATTTTAAATTAGTACAACATATTGGTCAGAGATATTTCTGTCACTGTGTTTACAAACCAGCTGCAATGGAGGAGTAATGCTGGTATGTAACGTCTATCAGCACATGAATTAGTGAGAAAAGTGCCGGCATAGCCATAAAAAGGTCACTATAGCATACAACCATAAAACAGACTACTCTTGAGTACTGTTTATAACTATTTATAGCACATGCTATTCATGTCCATAATAGGATTAAAACTACAGCTCCTTTTGTATTTTCTTACATCTTTTAAGAAATTGCCTTTGTTAACATTGCATCTATAAAATAGTCTTAAAGAAATGGCAGCAAGGTATGGCACCTTTTCTCCACTTAATATTCCAAAGTTATCAAATTTGAAATGGTACTGACCAAAAAAAAAAAATCTAAAAATAGTATTTTCCTAAGTCTCTGTAGACAAAATAAAAATAAAAAAGATACTATATAATTATAGAAAATTAATATAATTAATGTGATTGCATAGTGTGTGAAGACAGAAACTTTAAAATTAGAAATCATGAGGAACAGGCAGAAAGTGAGAATTAGATGGGACAGAACTGTTAATTTTACAACTTAGAAATGCAGGCATTATTTTCCAAGTTGCATTAGGTCAGTGGGTCCAAGTTTATTACAGCATTTATTATGGCCTCAGTCCAGACTGAATTCAATGGGAACCTTTCCATTGACTTCAATATGCTTTGAATCAGCAAATATGCTGTCATGTCTTATATCATCTTTGTCAACTGGGAATAATAGAATAGTTCAGACTAGTCTGCCTGAAGTTCAAGAAGTCTTTAATTACCTGTTTCTTTACAGCACCATTCTCATATTTATCTTCTTAATTGCAATTAACTCTGCCAAATATGTAGTACGGACTGAATTTAGTTAAAATAACTTGTCAGTCAGAACAAAGAAGATAACCTAGGTTGTAAATAAAGTCTGTTAAAAATACATACACCTAAAGTGTACCTAAAAAGTTATAATTGACGGGAAAACCTGCATTCAGTCTAATAAATGTGGTGGAGCTTACAGCAAGCACTGTGTAATTAAAGAATGACTATTGAAAATATTGTGCTGTCAAAGCTGTCATTTCCCCCTTCCTCAAGTGGGATATAAGACTAACAACATCTGTTATAGTAGCTCCAGCAATCAGAAAGTCATCAGCAAGACTCTGCCCTGTTTACTCCAACAATTCAAAAATTAGAAGAAGAAATATAGAAACAATCACTAAAAAGCTAATTCAATTAACCAAACCTACCTGTAAAGAAATAATGATGTGTGGCATACGCCTACCGAAGTCTTACTGCATCAGCTGTTTATGTAGAAAAAAACACCCACTTAAATAACCATTTCACTTTACACATAAATGTATTTACAGGTCAATGTCAGAATTTTCAACGAAGAAATTAGGTATTCTTTCGAGACCTGCAAGACATCATTTGCTGAGCAAATAGTAGTCCTTACTTCCCTTATGACTGTAACTCTGACATCTTTGAAAAGCAGGTGTTCAGAGTTCAGCTGCTACTATCAAGGCATCTCAGACTAGTAAAAAAGCATGAATGTTAGATCTGAAGCTAAGAATTTTGATAGACTCACACCAACGAGTTTGCTGAGTCTCCTGATCACTTTTCTCTTAAAGACTGACAGGAAATAATTTCTTCTAAACATATTACTTATAAAGAGAGTGCTATTTTATAGCAGTGCCTACTTTAAGGCAATATGAAACTTGAATGAGTATTTCATACTCTATGAAACATTTTCATAAGTATTAAATCCACACAACGCATGATCTTTTGAGCACTGGAAATACAAAAGGATTTTTATGCTTTAATCTACTGAGAGATTAAAAATAGAAGAACAACAATAATTAGACTAGGCACATTAAAAATAAACTAAGTAACACTTTCAAAAAGAAGGATTTTTTTCACAAGGCCTATTGCATATATATACTATAGAGTTTTTAGGTTTGTTTCTAATTGAAGTATTTCATAACTCAGTATATAAATGCAGATATAAAATATAAATGTTGAGTAAACAACATCTTATTAACTAAAACTGGTACAAACCAACATACCATGAACATAAAGTGCATCAAGCAAAGCATATCGTTGTGATCACTGAAAAACACATTTGTGCGTACATATGGTGTAGTATTGCACTTCCACTTATCTCAGCCAGTGGTCATCATCTGTTTCATTCAACACTAATACACTGTGCTGCTCCTTCTATTTGTGAAACAGGAAGACAGGACTGACAAACTATTCACACATGATGCTGCGTTCTCAAATATTGTTACCAGAAACAACTCTGCAAATACAGTTGATAAATATGACCACTAAAAGTACAAAATCTGAGGGGGTTTATTTAGTTGGATAGTAGGTTTCCTCCTAAACAGACTAGCATAGCTCTTCTACTCTACTGTCTATTGCAAAGGTTTTGACTGTGAATTTTAAATTTCCTTCCATGAATAGTTTGAAACAATTACCAAGTTTTGCATTGTTCACAGTCCCATCCTATTCCACAGGTAACTAACTGGCTACTTTCCCTCTCATACGGTCTACCTAACTTAACCAAGTTAAATGTACAGAAATCATGTTAAAATTACTTTCTGATTCTATTGTAGACTTGAAGGGGGACTCGAACACCTTAAAAGTTGCACATCTCATCTAACTATATTAGACAATCTTATAAAAGATGTTCCTTTTTACACACCATTCATTCATTTCACATTTTTTCACTCAAATATGATGGTTGTGGTGTTAATATTTGTCTCCTCAGTAATTCTCATAAGAATGTACACATGGCTACAGGCAGAAAATGGTGCAACTAAAGTGAAAGAAAATTTTGTTGCAGCAGTGAAATAGATGCAAAATATCATTTTTCAGAATTTCCTCAATTCTCAAAATATTTGCTCATTTATATATGTCAATTTATGAAATGACAGTCAGTGATATGTGCAAAGATGTACTGAAGAAGAAGAAAGTTCATTAGAATCAGTTACCTTTACATTTTAATAAGTAAATACCATTATTTCCTATATTATTGTGATTGGCTGCCAAGCATGTGTTCCAAGAACAGGATGTCCAAGGAACATATTGTCAGTATACAGATAATACCGCTGCTAGTAGCTCTGTGTTTTGTGTCTGTTTTTTTCATAGTTTCCTATGCAAGAAAGACAAGAGAGGCAACACTGAACACAAGCCTATTTAACAAGCCATCTTGCCTCACGGTGTTGCACTGTAAGGTTTCCACTAAAGCCAATTTGTTCGTAGGGAAGAGATCTAGAAAACTGTATAATAAGGGAGTGGGGGAATATTACATGGCACACAGAAGAAAAAAATACCAAAAAATTTTTTGTTCTGCATACCACCATATAACTAAGGCAGGAATTTTCTTCCTTTAGGTGCTGTTTCTATTAATCTCAGCATGGCTATAGATGCAGTAGAATTACATTAACTTTAGGTTTGCTTTCCAAATATACAAGCTACCTGGCTATACCAGTTTCTATGTTTTATTTTAAAGATTTCTGCTTTATGAAGAAAAATACAGCAACTTCTGTTGGAGATTTCTATATCCTCAGTGTATCTTGAACACATTTCAAAAAAGAATTTTGCTACCATACCGTAGCATAACATATACATTTTTCAGAGAATGCATTGATCTAGATCTGACATTCCTAATGCCGTTATAAGAGATCAGTTGACAAACCGGGAATATTGTGCCAGTAACAGTGGCAGTCAGGTCAGAAGCTGAAAGCCGTGTTATGCTGCTATCGCTGGCACAAATGAGGCCCCATCTGAGGTCTTGTGATGTGACCTAAATATCAAGAGCAAACTCTACCACTTTAAGTGTTTGCAGCTGTATTTCTGAAAAATATGAGTTCTGGAGAGTAAACATGAGCCGTTGCAAATGTTCAGACATATTACTTGTAGCAGGACAGCATATGCTAGGCCTAGAAGAGTGTTATAAATGTCCTGCCAGCTTCACCCACAAGAACTCACTTCAGAGTTCCCATCTGCATGACTGTAAACACAAGGAGAGGTCTAACACAACTTCCACTGAAACCAAACTCTGACAAAACTCTACCTATGTTAAAAAGAACAACCAGACTGAAATTAAGCTCAAATAAATCTTGATTTATTCTATCCTTTAGACAGTTGGACCCTCAAAAAAAGTATTTATCAAAACAGCCTGTCATCAGTAAGATACATGACTAGTCATTAAACTACTCAAGTGACAGCATGACTGCACTTGGAGCATGGCCTATTTTTGTCATCAGTAAAATGAGCTTGATTACTAGCTTTACTAAATGCTACCTAAATTATTCTGTCCGCACTCTCAAATGTTTTTCTTACACAGAGTTGGTAGGATTGGGATGGCCTGGCTAACGTAAGTTCCAAATAGTATTATTGAAGGAAAACAACCACATCACTTGGAATTATTTACTTAGCTATACAACCTACTTTTTCCTGTTCATAAATTTGAGGATTAATAAGAGTAATAATATACCAGAAAGTATGTTGTCTGGAAAATAACCACACTTCAGAAGCTGAAGGCAAAACGAGTGCGGTTCAACTATGCTCTCCATCCTAGACAGTTGTCTCTTAGATTTTGTCTCAAGATGCATTTATTTCGCAACAATGCTCTTTTTATTTGCTAAAGCAAGAGGGATCATAAGATGGCTATTTTTAAAAAGACCAACTTACTTAAAAAATTAGGCCATGTCTAACACTAACGTGGCTGAATGGAAGAAATAAAGTTTGTTTGCGGGTATGTTTGTGTGGGTGGGGTATCCATGCAACCTGCTGAGTTGTCCCAGGGCCGCAGTTGCATCTGGCTGGTTAATGATATGGAGTCATACAGCTTCAACAGCATCATCCAAGGCTTGTCTTGAGCTTAGGCAGCCTATTTGGCTATCACAGGGAGGGCACAGGAGAGTTCAGTCCCTCTAACCCACATCAGTGCCCTAACTACTAGGGTATCTCACCAGAGAAGATCACACTGAATTGCACAGAAGAGAAGAGAGGAGGTGCTTCCACGTTATACATCAAATACATGTTGGAGGAACAACAGAAACAACAGAAGCAATATGTTGCACAAGACACCCCTCTCAGCCCCACAATCCAGCTCACTTTCCATCTGATGAAGGCCAACTTCATCTATAAGTCTTCTTCTATATTATTTTACGGTGATTTTAAAATACTTCATCGTGATTTTAATGTCTTAAATCTGCCATTTCATTTCTCTTTAAAGCAAAAGTGTGGGACTTAAGTGATGAGTTTACATTGCTTTTTAAAATGTTATATTGTGAAGCATTTATATTCTTTTAAACCAAAATATGTTTCCTTAGTAGATATAGGTAAGACTTAACTAAAGCTATCAGATCAGAAAGAGAGCTGCTGAAGTATTAAATACTTAGTTTTCCCTAGGTCAGAAATGCCTTCTCCTTCCTATTTTTTAAATTAATTTAAAAAACCCAAACACAATGACTAACATTTTTTCTAAAAATGAAAAGAAACAAAACAAGGCTAGGGAAAATAACAGAAGTCTTGTTATTATATCAACACATATGTTATAGTGTAGTAACCAACAACATACCAAAATGTCTTCACTTGTATTTTATGGTTTTTAATTACCATTCACTTTCAGTCTTTCTTACATCTGAAGATACCATAGATTGTAAAAGGTTAATACATCTCACAATTATTTGGGGCAGAAAAAGAGGAAAAAATAAAGCCAAGTGAGGAATTATGTGTGTTCTTCACTTAAGCCAGCCAAGCAGGAAGAAAGTCTCTTGGGAATGATTGCCCAGTGTTTTGCAGTCTACTGACAGTGTTTTTATGAGGTTTTGGTGAATATATAAAAAAATCTAAATGAAACAGCTTGAGAATTTTTCAGCTAGGAGTGTTATTATCTTATCTCCTCACTATCAAAACTCTCTACCAGATTTCAGTACCATATAATACATGTCGCATCTCGGTCTTACATTCAATACCACAAAATCTTCTAAACACCTAAAGCTGTATCTCCTTATCTTACAATTCAAAATGTAATTCAGAATGTAATTCATCTGGAAGGCTGTGTTTCACAAACTGAGCTCCATTTACTTCTCTTGGTCTGCAGAAGAATTACTGATGGTTTAAGACAGCTGGCTCTCTCTTGGCACTCAAAGCCTTCAGCTATTTCCACAGATACCTTGGCTCCTCTGCTTTACGCAAAGTCTGGTGGCCTTAAAGAGCCAAACAAGGAAACAAGGAGGACAAAGCCTAGCTATCACATAAAAAGAGGAGGAAAAATGAGCTGCCCTGAGGAGCTGCCCAAATACCAGCAGAGGAACAATGTCTTTGGAAGCAAGCAAAAAAAAAATGCAGAAGCATGTTCTCCAGCTAAGCAAGAAGAACAGAGACACAGATAACATAGTGTAACAAGATGCAAGGAAGTAAGAGACCAATAAAACTGGACAAAGGAGACGAAGTGGTAGACAGTGAAAAAATAAACTTAAAAAGTGCAATTAACAAGTATATGAAAGAACATACACCATATTGCAGAAATGAGTTAAAAACACCCAGAATCTTTCCTCATGTAAGTAACTATCAATATCTAACCATACCATCCTATCAATAAGAAACAAGTCAATAATGAGACAATTTTATAACTTGTATACAAATTGGCATATAACAGCAATATAGTTAAGAATCTTTTAATGCATCTTTGACTTTAAAGCCTTACTTCATTTACTAAATCAAAATCTAAAGATAAACACCAGAAAATAAAAAAGCACTTTTACAAAAATGGATGTATCAAACAATTAAAATGAAGTATAGCATCCTTCAACTGAAAAAAAAAAAAAAAGCAAAACAAGTAAATCAGTATATAAGCATATGTCATCAATTTAATCACTTACAGGCTCTCCTCGATGCCCTTCTAGGCCTGGAGATCCAGGCTGTCCGACTTCTCCCTTTAAAATGGAAAAGACTGTTAAACAGAATATTAAAAAAGACTTTCCTTTGCATAATAAAAATAATAGTAAATTATTATTTTTAATAAGTAAAATGTAAAACCAATACATATGATCAAGGCTTCATCAAACAAATATCTCTTAAAAACAGTTTCAAGCACACTAAGTGTTGTCAATCTGATATTACCTCATGCTGCATACAGCAGACAGCTGTCAAACAGTTTGCAAAAAGAGGTGACAGAGACAATTGTCTTTTGAATCAGAACAGCAATTACTGGTTGAAGAAGTGCATAAAAAAAGTAATAAATTGCTATTGTCTAATTGCTAGTACAACTAATAGTGTGAAAACTATTTTAAAGCGCTCCAGCAGTACCAGAGATGATCAAATCTTTATGTCCTTACTCAAAATATGTATGATACCAAAAACATTCTGAAAATGTGAAGAATAATTTCATAACTAAAAGCATATAAAACAAATCCAAAGATCAATTAATATGTATATAAAATAATCCGGTAATAATTAACTTAAAATTACAAAAACTGGATTTGAAGTAACAATGGGTAGCATCTGGGTTTCAAGCCACACTTTTTTTCCACATTCTTTCCCAGAATGAATATTGTAAGAAAACAGGAAAGCTCCAGCAGAAATTTCCTTCAAAGACAGCCTGTTTGTTACTGCTCTGAATTTGATTACAGACCCAGAATGAAGCAATGTTTTATAGCAAGCAGATGTTGAAGTCAAGCTGACAAAATGTTTGAATGAAGAATATGGCTTCTGTTAACTATTATATTCTAAAATGAATAAAAACTAATGAGTATGTCATATTTTTGTACTACAATAATTAAGAAAATAGTCAAGAAAATGTCTTTCAGTTTAAATGTACACACATCCACAGACCTAATATATTGAATTATTTGTATGTTGTGTACAAGCATAAAACCAGATCAAAATACTCTCCAAATTCATGCTTTATCAACGTAATACTTCACTCTAAAGGACCACCAGTGACAGTTAAAATTTTATGTTAAAGAACTGCAACTATTACCAGTCCACGTTATCAAATACCAGAGAGGAAAAATCTAATATCCAATTATTTTTTCTGCTTTCTATAGTACCAGAGAAGGAAAGTCTCCACCAACTTAGCAGAGGGGTGTGTATGTGTATCTAAATCTATATCTAAAAAATAAGGTAGGGTTCATTTGAAACAAATTTATGTAGGTAACTAAGCTCTTATCACAGCCAACACAAGTCTAATCAAGACAATTGATGGAGGCTTGATTCAGCTGACCAGCCACCAGGACCTCAATTTCATTGCCCACACATAGACATAGGTCATATTTGAGATACCCAAGGGGGTCTTGTCTGGGTTCCTGCTCCCATTCCAGAAACACATTGTCTTTCCATAGGACTTATACCATATTTGTCAGCTCCCTTAGGATGTTTTGGACACTAACGCAGCTCAAATGCACCAGATGCTTTCATGCAGACAACTAAAATGGTACTTACAAGTCTGCCGCCTTTGAGCTGATTTGCTCTCCAGACTCCACTGCCATTACTGGTTAGACCTCCATTGACTTTAATGGCAACATAGGTAGCTGCTACGTTCATAGACAAAACCCTTAGCTGAGTGTTTTAAGAATGTCTGTTAAATTGTCTTTTTGCCTGACATTTGCAAGTGTCAGAGACACATGCTTTTGTAGATATATATTAATAATGACAATTTGTAGGCATGCATCAATGGGATTTGAAGATTAAAATTAAATGAATGTAGGGGTATTTAAAACTAAACCAAGTAACAAATAAAGAAAAAGTCCGTCAGTATCGTAGAAATAATCTGCTGTTGATTGCTAAAGTTAACTTCACAAAAATAAGCAATAAGAAATTTTTTTTTCCATAATTAAGATTTACAACTTCTTTTACTAATCTATTTTAGGGGTATAAACTTAAGGGCAGTAAAAAAAAAAGCAGTACACCAATTTGACATAAAATAAAGTTATTCCATCACCTTTTAATACAGTCTCATTAGGACTTCCAAAGAGAACAAGCAAAATAGGAAATACTGAGTTTACCTACCATAAAAGTTAAATTTTATATGTACTTTTTAAAGGCTGTTATTTTAGATGTGTTCTAATAAATTTTTGAATTGCAGGATGCTTAGTTATACATTTAAGTTGGGCAATTTTTAGAATAACAGTGCTGTAGTGTTGTATGTAAGTGATAACTCCCCCCTTTAACTTCAAATTAAGATGTCTACATGTGTTTTTCTACTTGAAGTTGTCTAGAGATACATTGGGGATCTAAGATCTCATTACAGTGAACAGGGGCTTGATTCAGTTAACTACTCAAAAATGCCTGGTGCTATTCAAGGTGCTCTAGGGCAGCCAAGGCTTCCACAATGGGCTGGCAGGTACCACGTACAGGAGACCTGTGTCCTTGTGAACTGGCACTTACAGGTCACCTGGGGTGCCCAAAACCAGCAAATAGGACTGCAAACCTATGAGTGATCTCACAAAAGTTTTATCTGTTAACAGTCAGAAGCTGAATGACTTTGAGGCTCCATTTACTATATTTACTAAGAGCTTGATTCAGTTGTTAACACATAGACATGTAGAGCCATTTCCTGCTGCAAACAAGGGTGAAAAATTTTTCAGTCGAGGATGGAACAAGTTGCCCAGTTGTGCAGTCTCCATCCTTGGAGGTCAAGACCCAGCTGAGCAATCTGGTATGGATTCAGTGCTGTCCCACTTGTGAGCAGGAGGCTGGTCCAGAAGAAGCCCCAAATAAAGTCGCCTCCAGCCTGAGAGAGCCTGGGATCCTAGTGGATCCACCTTGTTGGCTGCCTGGAACTGTTTAGGTCTCTCATAGGTCTTGTGTCATATCTCCCTGCTGCAGCAGATGTCACAGATATGCCATGGTATCCCCAACTACTCTAGACAAGCATGGTCACAAAATAGAATAAAGACCCAGATGTCCAGCTACAGTAATAGGGATTTAGACAAATGCACTTAAAAGCACATTTGCATTTTTAGACGTTGAAGGAACATTAATCTTGAGCAGCCCTAGATCACTTCATTGTTATTATTAAGAAAAATATTATAGAAACAAAGCTGCTGTTAAAAAGCTTTTTTAGATCAATTCAATTGACCATTTACATCACATATTAAAAACTTTTCTTTTCCTATGAACTTAAAACTGATACCGCTGAAGTCCATCTTTTCACAAATTAGAACAGTGCAAACAACAACTGGGTAAACAAAATGTCCAGTGAGCTCACAGACTGCAATACAGAATAGAAATATCACATCCTGTAGTCTTTTTTACTGTAGTCCACTTGAAAAACTATTCTAAATTAAATATAAAGGGCACTGCACAGCAAAGAGAATATGAACATAAACAGAATCCAGTACTGAAGGTATTTTCCCCTAACTTTCATCCAGCTCCCTTCAAAAGCAATAATAATGATCAGATTACTTCCTTCTTAACTGTACTCAACAGGTATGTTCTGTAGTGTATGCATGTATATAAATTTCATTAACAGATTCACAGAGTTAGAGAAACACAAACAGGACAAGGGAGAAAAAGTATAAACAATCTCTGATGATCACTAATACACTCTTAGTAAGAGCTTTGCCCCTGCTCACAGATGAACCAAAATCAATGCAATCTGTCCATTGACTGCTGTAAACTTTGGCATTTCCCAGTAACACACATCATTTTAACTTCCAGTAGTTCTCCACAGAATAAACCGGGTATATTTAGATCAACAGCAATGCTATTAAAGACTTGGCAAGATATGAATATACATTTGTACATACCTTGAAACCAGGACTTCCCGGTAATCCGTCTTTCCCACTTCTGCCAGGGTCTCCCTGTGGCAACGGTTAAACAGTCATCAGTAGGTGAATTAACAAGCAAAAGTTAAAGGCAGATTGTCTTCACAAAACTTACGGATCGCCCAGGCAGTCCTGGAAACCCCGTATCACCTTTCTCTCCTTTTGAACCCTGAGAAATACAGCAAACAAAAAGTAGTGCTCAATGTTTATGCTGCAAATTTGGTACATATAACCTATGATTAATGTATGTTCTTTCTTATTTTGAAAATGTATGGAAGATCTGTTTCTTTCTTAACACAGGCAGTGGTCAATTAATAACAACCCCCTGTTACAGAAATGTAAATATACTCTAAAATACAGACTCTCTTTCAAATAGCTTAAAACTCTAGACCGATAAATACATGAAGAAAACATAAGGACAGGTGAAAATGTAACTGTTAACATTGCATGACCAGAATATGTTCTCTGAAATATAAATATTTACATGCAAGCACATCCTGCTTTATATAAATTACAGATTAAAACAGCATCTCTCTTCCAGGCCACTACCAGTCTCACTCCATTCATGTGCTCGTCTCCTCACACCCCTTACTCCTCTCCCTCTCTCCATTTTGGTTATATCGTTCATGTACATTTCTATGTATTAAAAAAGCACAGACTTCTTTGCAATTTAATTACTCCATACACCCCATATTAAAGGCATAGACATATTTGCAAAAAATATATTTATAAGCATTTTGTGATATGTCAAAATGAATTACATCGATCCATTAACAGAAGGATGAAGAGAGTTCTCAAAATACCCAAATAAGCAGAGCATGAGTTTAATATTACTAGACGTAAGTATATCCAGTAACTTCAGTGGAATTTTTTCTGTCAGGACTGCAGAAATAAATTCTCTGTGCACACATCTATTATAAAAATATAAATGATATTGTATTGGGGGCAGGTGCCCAGGGGCTGGCAACGGGGGCTGCAGTGTGGCTGCTGTGAGGAGAGGCCGGGGCTGCCCTGTGCCAGACATGGCCGGTTCCAGCCGGCTCCAATCCACCCACTGCAGGGCACAGCTGAGCCCCGCAGCCAAGGTGGGGGTGTCTCTGGGAAAAGTTATTTAAAAAAGTGCAAAAACATGACACAGGCAAAGTAAGGAGTGAGGGGAAAAGTGAAACAACTCTGCAGACACCAAGGTCAGTGAAGAAGAAGGAGGGGAGGAGGTGCTCCAGGCACCAGAGCAGAGGTTCCCCTGCAGCCTGGGGAGAGGACCATGGTGGAGCTGTGGCAGCCAAGCTGCAGCCCATGAAGACCCCATGCAGAGGCAGGTTTATCCTGAAGGACTTCACCCCATGGGAAGGACCCATGCTGGAGCAGGGGAGAAGTGTGAGGAGAACAGAGAGGAGCCTTTATAGACTAACCACCCCACCCTGCTCCCCATTCCCCATCCACGAAGGAGTAAAGTTGAGCCTGGGAAAAAGCAAGGTAGGGGGAAGGTGTTTTAGTTTTTGTTTCTCACTATCCAAATCTATTTTAGTTGGCAAAAAATTAGATTAATTTTCCCCAAGCCTGCTCATGACAGTAACTAGTAGGTGATTTTCCTGTCCTTATCTGGACCCACAAGCTTTTTCCCCTCTTATTTTCTCCCCCTGTACTGTTGAGGAGGGGGAATGAGAGAGTGGCTGGGGGACATCATGCAGGCGGCCAAGGTCAGCCCATCACAGATGCCAACAACATTTTGCTTAATTTTATGATTATAAATTTGCTTGCCTTTTTTCCATATATTCCTGGCACTCCTTGATCTCCTTTAGGACCCCTTTCTCCCTAGACAAAATATGTGTGAATAAGTTAATTTTTAAAATAGAAATAGTTATATACAGATACATATACAGAGTATACATGTATAGCAGCCATAAAATAAAGCAGGCAAAGAGCTTCATCTGATATAAAAAAATATGCTCAAGACAGTAAATGCAAATCTTCAGTTTTCCAAGGTCTCCTAGAGGAAAAGCCCAGAATGTCCAACACTGCTGGTGAGACAATCCACAGCTCACAGGCTTAATGCGTCTATTTTCAATGGAAGGCATTTGGAATTTCTGGTCACTTCAATATAGGTAAGTACCTAAGTGAAAATTCAGCTCTTTGAAAAGTGCTGCACTCTTTTGACAACCTTATTTGAAAGTTTAAAACACAAATTTGGTAAAACTAAGAAGTAGGTTCAGTTGACTACTAACACGAAAAAGCAAAAGATATGGTTGATGATGTTTTGGGGAACATACTCGTGAAATAAACTCACTGGGTTAGACCAGAATTATCCTTCAAAAGGCTGTCACTCAAACTGAATGACTTCAGGAAATTATTTTTTTAAATCAAAGTTCAAAGTAATTAACAGAATCCCGCAGAACAGAACAAAAATGAAAAAACAGGTCGTTTCCGTTGCTTGATATGTATGTAATGAAGTCCCATGGCATGTATTTCCCTTCAATTTCAGCATCATATCCATTAATTTTATGTAGTTCATCAAATGACTGACGTAATATTGTATATAAACTTAGTTTTCCTTTTAATTAAACTATAGACCAAGCTGAAACACATGAATATTGTAAGAAGAAATATTTAATTTCAACCTTTGGTGCTGGCATCCCATGTAATCCAGGAAAACCAGGTAGTCCGCGGTCACCCTAGAAGAGCAAACATATTTTAAATTCTTTTATCTAAAATAGTAGTAATATACTATAATAGCATTCATATTATCAATGATCAACAAATAGTGGAAAGACATATATCAACATATCAACTACGTAACATTGGTATGCTGACTGATGAGAGTTTGTTGATCTTTAAAAAAGATATATAAAAGAAAAAAATTAATCACTAAATTTTTTAGAATAAATTTTACTGTAATATCTCAACAAGGCTTATGGAGGTTCAAAAGTAGCAATTTAGCTTTTACAAGAGGAAAAAAGCTTTGAAAAGAGCTTGGAAAAATATCTGTAGGAGCTGTGATAATTCTACCATCCATTCCTAATTCCCGAAGAATAAGGAGATTCCCTACATTTGGGATGGCTTCCCTCCTACCTCTTACTGAAAATATCAAAGACCTACTGACCTCATCAAATTTCTCAGCAGCTTACTGTGGATGAGTAAAGTATTAAAAAAATAAGGTATTAAATACTTTCTCTAAAAAAATAAAATGAAAACAAAATACACTGATAAAACAACTTTGGCAATTTGACAAATGAGTTCTCATTTCAGTGGAAGAAAAATTCCACTTTGGTAAATGCAGTTGGCAAATGAAAACACAAGCCAAAACATTGATTCTTTTTATTGTCCTCACAGGTGTCAAATAATCAGGACTTGCAAAACTTTTGCTATCGGTACTAAAGATATTGATCTGACAATATGTCTGTAAGCTCCCTTGAGCAATTACAACAAAAGGCTAAATTATAACTCGGCACTACCTGACTTGAAACAATAAAAACAAGCTTAGTTGCCTGTTTCAGTAGACAGGATCTACTTCACTCAGGACAAAAGGCCAATTGACAAAACATTTTTGGACAATCACAATGTTTTTCCTCTGTTAATATCTAACTTTATATTGAGCAATATATTTCAATTTGTTTAAGGTATTTCAATCATAAAGGAGGAATAATATTTCTCCTCAGGAAGTTATTTTATATATCTCAAGTTCTAAGACAAAGGGTAAAAGAAAACATGTCTCAGTGGTATTTATCAAACCCACTCATGTACAAGCAGATTTGGAGAGCTCTGTCACATATTCACAGATGACAGGAACACGACCACAGGAATGACAGCTTGTCTGTTAATGCTATCAAAATATCTCTCGACAAATAGATATTGAAAACAGGCAATGGAATGGAGTTCAAAAAATCAGCAAAGCTTATAAAATAAACACTTATGCATCCATTGCTTCTTAATGAAAAAAATGTAGCCTCAGTTTCTGCTCAGAAGTGGTAATTCAATTATTGGATAAAATAAAACACTTGGCAATGGAAACAGTTTGAAATTAGTTGCTACAGAAACTTTAGAAGCAATGGGATGAAATTAAGAGATGAAAATTTGGACTGAATCATCAGGAAAAAAATTCTAATGGCAAGACCTATTTTACAATGGAAGAAGTTTTCTAAAACAGTGGTGGAAGCCCGATTTCTTGGCATATTTTAAACAAGGCTGGACTGAGCATTAGGAAATATTCTATCTGTCACAACCCTGCACTGCCAGGAGAATAGAGCTTTTCATCATCAGTATCTTACTTTCATCACATGGCCCAATACTGACTGATCAATTAGATTAACATCTAAGATCAATGAGATTAAGATACCTAAAGCACAGAACACATAAGCACATTTTTCAGCTCTAATCATACATTTGAGAATTCTGCTGAACAGTGATGAATTTAAGGATCTGCTTTTAATATTGGGAACTTGAGAAGAAGGAAATTCTACAGTAAAATCCATTTGGAAAACAAGTATTTGTTTTACAAAAAAGGCTTTGAAGTTTTAATAAACCAAAAACAAAATATGTTTTTATCACAATGAACTTAGAACTTTTCTGAACAGTGGGCAAAAGTGTGAGAGCAAGGTGGACATAGATATTTACATATCAATAAGACTTGCCAATAGCCAATGACTAGTTTATTCACTGTGTATACAGGAGATCCAGATTCAAGTTTATTCCAATTAACAGAAGGGAGTTATATATAAGCTTCCATATCTGTCTGCAGCTCCAAGCTACTGGCTACACCTCAGGTAGAATTTTTCCACAAAAAGCTTTGGTTTCAATTAGTCAGTGTTTTCTGATAAAAAGTGCCATCCAAAAATTCCTACCTAACTCATCTGGATGCTCACTTATAGAGAAAAAGGGTGAAAAGAGATAGAAAGAAACCATTCTGACAGATGTCTGTATCGTGTTTCCAGGTACCCATATTTAGATGTGCTTTCTAAATATAAATTATTCAGTGCAATAAAGGTGTTACTGTCAGTGCGAAAGCCTATATACACTTTATTAAATTAAGCAGACCAGACTCAGAACTGAAGTAACATTCTAAATAAAGGATTTTTATTCCTTCTTTATTACCATTTTAGCAAACAATTCTCACAGAAGCCTCATGTGAAAATATTGATAATTGTACAACCAAAAATGATAAATGGTAAGAGTAAAATCTTTTATTTATTACTGGACGTTTTTTGTTTGGGTTTTTTTTTTTACCTTAGCCCCATCCTTCCCTGGCTCTCCCTTGATACCTGGTAAGCCACGTGGTCCCTACAAGAGAAAAAATGAAAATCAGCTCAAGTACTAATACAATTTGATACAGAACAAGACACAGAAATGTACTACAACATGACCCAGGGACTGATGTGTCAGCTGGATGATCAGAACATTTTGGTAACTGGATACAAAAGCATGTATGGATATGGCACACTATCATAACCCATGACTGGGGAACACCAAAACAATTCTTTGCTCTAACCAAGCACCACCCCAGGAAAAAAAGGACATCACACAGCCTGTACTAGTTCAGAGATGTCTCCTTCCTTTCAAATGTCCATCAGACAGCCTTCACATATGCCATGTTGAAGGCTCACTTTTGGCCCCTGCATGCTCTCAGATATTTAATTCAACAAATTAGTAAGTCCTCAGCTATCCAGCCAGACTGGATCATGCCACAAGTAAAATACAGCACTGATTTCCAATAACTGTCCCAGTAAGGGTTACTAAATTAATACAATGAAGAAAGAAAGAATTCTCCTCCATCAGTCTGGGCTTTGTCTGAAATCTTCTTTTGGACATGTGACTTGTGGGCAATCAATCACCATGTCAAGGCTTCAGATCATTGTTACTGATTCACAGAAAAATAGAAAGAACTACTGTTTGGCTTCTGGATGAGGATGAAAATGTCTAAGCACCAGCTAAGTCCTGCTCCTACAGGCCTTACCTAGCAATGATTAGATTTGTGGTCTATTTGTCAGCCTACCTACGAACCCCAAAGCCATGTGAGTTTCAAGGATGGCCCCTGACTTCATGCCATCCCTTGAGCCCTTTTCATTCCCCACACCTCAACTCTCAATGACAAACAATGGATATTGGGAGAGAGTTGGTGGGATTTGTCTCAGATTTTCAAATTCTAGGAATGAAACTGAAACTTACTTGAACCCCTGGAGTTCCAGGGATACCTGGAGTTCCTGCTGATCCCTGATATCCCTAAGGAAAAGAAAACAGGATTTGTGACTTTTCATGAGTTATATTTACAAATTTCCAAACACCTATTTAAGGAGAAAAAAAAATCCTCCTGGTTACTAGAGAATTGTCACAACGCTGCCATTTTATTTCACAGATTTCAGTAACTGCTATCACAGTCATACATTTGAGATTTAGATTTCAGCTTTCATCTCTGCATCTGAAGTTTCCAGTCTCCAGACTTTATACTAAAATCCATTATTTTACAATTTCTGCATGAGAATGTAACATATTGGTTTATTCCCCATTGGGGGGGGGGGGGGGGGGGGGGAACATACACACCTTTTTTTTCCCTCTCTCGCTCAAAATAGCTGAAAAATGCTAGGACTCTCAGAGGCTTACTTCCAGTTACAGGAATAAACTTTAACAAATAAGGCATGTTCTAATACATTATGCAGCTAGTTTTATAATATCTCTAAAAAATAAAAATTCCATTCTCAATACTAAGCACTTAGCTATGAACTTGAAGGTATATAACAGGCTATGCAAGTAAAAAAAAATAATTTGAATGACTGGGACTAAGAAAAGAAATACTAAATAATTCATGAGTTGAAAAGAGAATTTCAGGAATGCTTTACTAGAAATCAACATTGGCAGAACAAGAGAACCTTTACAGAACCCAAAATACATGCCTGAGGTGTTTTGGTAGATTAAGATTGAATGAGTACAGCAAAGATAGCCAGTTTTTATACAAAATTAACAAGTGCTTTAGAAGAATCCTTTAACAGAGGCATGTAACCAAAGAATAGGAATTTCACCTAGCTCCGTTAGAAACATGTCATTGCAATGGAGAAAATGAGCTACAAAAAGAGGGGTGGGGTGTTGAGAAACATACAAAACAAGAAGACAAATTGTTCTATAAAACTCTGAGGCTATTTGGCTCAGATATTTCAATAGGCAGCCCAAACTAAATTTGATAAATCCCATAAAATGGACTATCCAATTTCAAACACCCAGAATTTGATCTTGATTTGAACTGAAAGAACTAATAATCCTATTTCTAAATGAGTTTCAGTCTTAAAACTTAGCACAAAATTTAATGGGAGGATTTCCACACCAATAAAAAGGAGCTAATAGAACCTTTTCAATACAAGAAAGGCAATGTGTATATCTGATTTCTTCTTAAAATCAGTCAGAGCTTCCTGGGAATAATAAACAGAGCTAAAATTATTTGCTGGGTTAGATACAAGAGAGTACTTGCTGTGCCCTCTTCCCAAAAGACATTTGAGCAGATGCCTGACGAGCCAGCTGGTAATGTTTAGTATAGAAGTAAACAGAATTCTAGGCCTCTGTCATACATGGATCCTTTATCAAGCATTTCACTTTTAGTGCTCAAGGCAGTTCTAGCAAAATCAGCTTTAACTGTAAATGGTGTAGCATTCCCAGATTGCTTATAAGCGTCCCGGGTAGCTGAAACAATTCACCAAGCCAAAAAAATGCCTTTAAAAGTTTATCCTTCTATTTAATTTCCAAAAAAAGCAAAAAGTTTGTATGACTTCCTGTAGGACATAATTCTATATAAATAAAACTTTATTTCACATTTTAGATCTCTGAAATGCAATTTCCCTTCCTTCTCCTTCTAACTGAGTAGGGGAAGAAGTAGAGGAGGACAATTTCCTAGTTGAACTGAATTTCAAAATTCACGAGATGAATGGATGATGGCAGAAGAGTTTTCAGCTTACCAAACTGCATATTTAGCTCAAAGCTAGATCTTGTAATGTGATTTCAAAGCAAATCAAACACATTGTCAGCGTGTTTGTTTAATAGAAAGCCGGAACAGAGAAGATTCAAAAGGAAAGTCACAGAAAGTCACAAAAATAAGAATCACTGTCTGGTACAAATAACATAGCAATTGTTTGGACAAGTTAAAAACACCTCCTCTAAATTATGAAAACCAGCTTTCATAAAAACTGAGCATGTCTTTGTATCACTACTCCTTTTGTAGTAGGGATCAACAATCTATATGCTAATGCCTACAATTTTTTAGCACTAAAGGCAGCTCAAGTCCTCTTTCCCTAACCTTAAAGCCCTCAGTAGGACTATGTATGTGACATACATACATATGCTCCAAGAACAGCTGTGCCATAGCTAAGATTTTATGTAAAAGGGACAGAAGTGAAAATTCCCTTTTCAATTGACACAGACAACTTCAGGACTAAAGGTTCACTTTCAAATAAGGTGAAAACACTGAATTTGCCGTCAAAAAGAATTATTTTTATTTGGACTTGGTCTTCTCTCATGAACTTTTCAGAGGACACACAAATGGTATGAAAAGTATTATAGCTAACCTTGAATTTGATACTCCGTTTTGAATCCAGTTGCCTAAACATCGGCAACTCCTGCCTTTTGAGATTCCCTAGACACCCACCCAATGTTAGAAGATAGTGGCACAAAATATTTGGGAGACTTTCATCCTTTTGAAGCAGCAGCGTAGGCAAGACAAAATACTTTACAGCATAAGAATCCCACACCTCTTGGGGTATATTAGTTAAATATCTGTTGAATAATATGGGAATGTAGACACCCAGTATCTCTGTACACATGGAAACACTAAATGTAGGTGTCGTAAACTGAATCCCACCTATAATGTCTCATCAATGTTGTCAATCAGCACTACTCCATAGCACACTCTCATTCATTATTTTACATCAGTGCAACTGAAAGCAGGATTATACAAAATCTGCCTCTCAGTTTGTTGTGGGTGGCAATAGTACCAATAAATTTCTAGTGCTTGAAAATCTGTAAAGGCAAAGTGATAAACAGTAAGATACTGAGATGCTTAGTTTTGTACCAGATGGCTGGGTACTTAAAAAATTACAGATAGAATGTAACTTTGGAATTTAAAGAAAATGGCAATAATTTACAAATAATTCTATGGGAGAAAGTTGAACAGACTTCTTAGGCCAAAGAACTTACATAAAGGACACAGACAAATTAGCAATACTGTCATCGTCAGTGAATTAAGAGCCTTGCTGGCAAATGAAAGTTAGTTTACCTGTAAAGGAAAAAATTGAGCAAGAAGGTCATATGATAAGTATTAATTCCAAAGAACTTTTAGGTGCAACAGCAGAATAAACCTCAGAAGTATATATGCAATGCACTTGCATGCCTAAAGGACAAAAGTTCAGACAGCATTCATAGGTGTAGTACACCAGACATAATATAAAATAAAAGATGTACAGATAAGGCAATGACAACTGCACTGCGCACTTCCTTGCTGAAAATCTCTTGGAGTCACTGAACAACATAAATGACAAAGGCATAACAACAGGACTAGTTGGGAAAGACAAGGGAAAAGTAAACAAGCTCAGTTTGGCTAGGAAATAACCAAGGATCAACAGTAATGGTCTAAAGATATTTAAGGACTGTAAACACTAAGTAAACAGAACTATTTAGGGTGATGTAACTAAGCATAATGGAATTCAACTGCAAAAGAAAAATTTAACTTGGTGTTAGGAAAACCTCCTGAACAGAGAGGTCTGCGGACCTCTTATGGAAGTCCCTTGCAGAAAATCTTTAGTACATTTAAAGCACAATTATCTAAAGCATTAGAAGTTTTCAAACCCTTTACATAAAATACATTACATATTGAAGGACAAAACCTCTTACAGCTATTCAGACACGCACCCACGCCTACACTCAAATTTGCAGTCACACAATGACCTTCTCCCTCACTGGCAATATCAGTAACTAAAATCCTGTGAGGCAACAGGAATGTTAGAAAGTACTTGATGTATTTGAATGAAGTGGTTTAGCTTTTCTCTGAGAATTTGTTTATCATCTAATGATTTTGCCTCAGGTCCATCTTCCTCCTTTTCTTGAGCTTTTTTCCCACCCCCAAACAACCTTCTCTAACACCTCCCTATGCCTTGTACTCATCTGCCTACTGCTTGTCTTTTTCCTGCCCCTTTGGACATGTGGATTGGTCAGGTGGTCCTCTCCAGCAGGTCTGTTGGGAGCCTGTGCCTTACTCCTTTCTCTGGGACTTCTTTAAGCAGTGGTAACACAGGAGCTCAGAAAGTGTCATCTCCTCTCTCCTCCCTCTGTTAAATAGCACAGCCCTGTAGAGGGACTTTCTTGTGGCATCTGCTTCTGCAGGCTGCCAGAACTGTCTCTGCAGTGAAGCCCCTCTGTCTACACATACCAAAGCATGAAAATGAAGAGCAGATCCAGCATTAGATCACAAAGGTAACTAAATGTAGCTGTACCTCAAAATTTATGTTGGAGGATATAGACTCCTGATCAAAGATTTGTAATCACGTGAACATTATTATGGGAAAAGTATAGAAAAGAGTTTTCGTTGCCTTGTCTGTTGCCTTTTTTGCTTTGTTTTGGCCTGCTTAATTCTTTCTCCAGTTTACAAGATTACACTTCCTTCCATTGGCTACTCTGTCATCTGCCAAGGCTTTCACAGGTCAGAGCTGCTAGCAGTATATTCTACCTGAGCATGATATTCTGGGCTCCACTACCACAGAGGAAAAAAAAAAATAATAAATCCATCAAGATTATTAAATAAAAGGTCATAAATCCAGCTTAAAAAGTTCCCGAGCTTCAGACTTCTGGGAGATGGGATGATGTACCAGGGGAGTATAACTTCCTGCTTGCTGCTTAGATGCCCTTATCATCTGCCCTTGGCCACTGCTGAAGATGGTCATATGGTCTTTTGTCCAAAATGTACAGCTGTAGGCAACACAAATCAGCATCAGGCATCACCCTGATTTCAAAGTAGTAGGTCTCAGTGAAGCCATTACATGACTGTATTAGTCAGAATGTAGCAAACGTATGTCCTCTAAGAATGACAAGGTCACGGTGTTACTGAGGAATACGTATTTTTCTGGAATTCAGAGCAGCATTTTACAGATGAATTATCAACTACGTCTGTGAAAGTTTCATGAGAAAAGTAGCTGCAGAGTTTATATCAACTTAAATCCCCAGACAAACCATCCAATAGCACAGGTAATCCTATGTATACATGACACTATTACCCATTTTTATTCCAAAAGTACTGTTGAAATAGCTGGCCATTGCCATTTTACTAAGTTCATCATAAAAGATTTGGCCTTCAGTTGGTCACTAAATATTATTAAACTCTATGTAGTACAGCTATGATAATGCTCTACAGTTTTTTGAAAAGAAATATTGGAATGATCAGAAATTACTTATTGTGTGAGGCTTTTGATACCTTACAAACTCTGTATCTGGGTATATCAGTAAAGTCAATCTCACCAGATTATTTTTAAACTGCTTATTGCTTGTGGACACTGCAAAGAAAAGGTAAATGGTTCCAAGCTTTCATGAATGAAACTAGATGGAATTCTAGAAAATTGTCCAGATTTGCCAGTCACGTGGTTCAAAGTTCAAAATTGGCAAATAAGTGTATTTTTTCATTTCTTTCAGCAGACCGATAACCTCTATTAACCAGAAGTGATCACTGCATAGACTCTGTTCATTTGTTTTTTTCCCCTTGAGTTTTTCCCCAGTACATATGAAGTATCCTTGCAAATAAAAAATGGCTTTGTGACTGTGCAGTCAGGGCCAGCAACAACTCCAGCTGCTTCTTTCTGGTGAATAATGCCCATTAAAATGAGTTCCAGTTGAGATTCGAATACTATTTTTACCCTTGTGCTTATTTACCAGTGCTATTTCTCCTGACAAGACAATTTAATCAGGTCCCAAATAACATTTTTGATTGAAAAGAAATATATTTTCATTCCTTATTATGCTTCTCACTTTTGTACTTTTCTCCAGTTACTTCAATTGATCTTTTCTGTATGTATCGGAGTATGGAAAATAAACAGAAGTGGTAATTAAAGGGAAAAAACAGAACCTATAAACAAAACTATTTAAAAAAACCATTAAAGAATGATTGAAAATAAGTCATGTTTATGTTCACTTCCCCAAATAGTACAGCAAACAGTTTTACTGGTTAACACCAGGTGAATAATTGTTTTTTGGTAATATTGAAGATATTTGTCGGAATTGTTTTGAATTCTTCTCGACTAAAACTAACTGTAAGTATTACAACAAACTAACCAGCCCACAAAACATAAACTAAATTTTCTTTGATGTTTTACTTTAAAAATCAGTTACATATAGTAATATAAACACATGCCTAAAACCCTTCTGAGAGGAAGAAACATTTTGTTGACCAGTTATACTGTTCCAAGAAAATGAATACCAGATAGGCAAACTGGAATAACTTTAGAGAAGAACATAAAAATGTGTTCGGGAACAGAAAAGACTGACTTTCCAGGAAAAGCTTTTCATGCAAAAGCCATTTGATTAAACAACACTGACTACACAACTACCTGTAAGCCTATTGTGCTGTCTGAATTAAGAGCTTGCTTTTCAGAGTTCCCCAGGGCATACAACTAAAAAGATTCATATGAGCAAAGTTATCTCAAACATGGAAAATCACTGACAGCACAGAAAATGTGCAAGTCGTATTAGCAAATAAATAAGTAAAACAGAAAGAAAAAGACAGCGAGAGGAATCTGTTTTCCTGAGTAGAGTATCTAAAGGGTCTCCCATCGTTCATGACTTAAAGCTAGCCTGGAAAGCACTCAAGAATCTACTGTAAGGAACAATAATGTACTGGCCAGAGCTGCAGATGATCTAATAGGTTTGCAATTATGTCCTTACAAAGAACAAGTGCAAAAAGCTACAGCTGATTTTTTTTTTTTTTTTTTTTTTTTTGGTAAAGGATTTAGTAGAATTTAACTGTAAGCACTTCAAATAACATGAACTTCAATCCAGCAAAATGGTAAAAATTGTCCTTTAGTGGGGCTTTTTGATTCTCTTCTAATTGTCTGAGATACTTTTGTTAATCTTTTTTATGTTCAGAAAATGCCCATCTATGCACATTATGACTCACAGGGAAAAAACCATAACTGCCAGATTACAAAGTTACAGAAAGACTACAGTATCAATTTATTTCTCCTTCATGATTCACACTGTTACATATTTCATTGCTTATGGGAAGATATATAGCATCGAAGTGGAAAACTGTTAATAAAAGTATGAAAAAGTCGTAACATTGTTTCTAAAACAATACTGTTGCAGCTGACTGGACAATTCAGAAATAAAGTCTTAATCTATTTTTTTAAAGAAAGCATGGAAACTAACAGTTCTCTACCAATATCCAGTCCATTCTGGCTTCATTAAAGCTTACACAATATCACTTGATTTTTCAAAATATCAGAGTTAGCTAGATTAAAGACAGTTCTGCTCTGCTTATCCATACTGCAAGTCTACTTCTAGCAATCAGCATGGTCAAACTGTGATGGACACCTTCTCCCATGCAACTCCCCGTTGAGACAGCTTGTATACCTGTATAGAAGAACAGGACTGCTCTTCAGAAGCTTAAGCACCATCAATGATCAACTGAAAAGTTATTCTGATTAGATCACACTTCTCCAACTCAGATTCCACCCATTCCTGTTTCAAAACCTGTATTTTCATGATTGTCTGGAATGAAAATGTAGTATTTTATAGCACTGACAATTTCAATCCAGATTGTTTTCTCTATTTCTAGTACCAAAAAACTTTGAAGAGAATACGTATCAAAAGCTGTTTAAGACAAAAGAAAAAGTATAAAAATCTTTTTATATCACAGGAAAAATGAAGATCTTTGCTTCTGGAACTGCTGAAAAATGCATGAAGTCAATGCTCTCCTGGGCCATCGGGGCCAGGTTTCAGTATACCAAGTCCCATATTTTAAAACAGGAATTTTCAATTTTTACAAACAATTGCATTTCTTGTTTTCACTGCCTATTTTTTCCAATCAAATGAACTCTGCTTCCAAAAGGAATCACCACAGTAGAATGAACCAGCTGCTATCCCTAAGAAAAGGCCAACACACAACTAAGCAACAGAATAGGAGAAATGTGAACATTTTATAATGTGTAGCATGGAGCTTTCGCTTTGTGACTGGTAATATTTATTACCCTTACAGCATGCTTCCAAGTAAGAATCAGTCTCATTGTTTCCATCTTTAGCTGACATAGAAATGAAATGTATTAAAAATTCTTAACAAAAATAGAACATTAAGTGTTTTTATGAAGCCATCAAAGTTGGTGGGTAGTGCCTCTTTAGCAAGAATAACATGCTAGAGGTACTAAAATTGATAAGCAAGGGCAGATTTGGGAAAGACTTGTGATTAGTTACAATATCCTCATTCATCTTTCCACAGGACAGAAAAATTACTAAATGAGTGAAGTTGAAAAGTCCAATCCAGACCCTTGTTGCCCTTCTCTGAAGTCTCTCTCGTTTGCGAAGTGTGGACCACAATGGCCCAAAATAACCTCATATGTCTTCCAAGTTTCAACCAAACCCATAGACTATTAGTTCCCCAGTCCATAATACAGTATTTCTTTCTTAACTTATTTTGTCTTCTCTGCTCTAATCCATTTACATTTTCTAATGTTTTGGTACATCTTCTTATATTTTTATTCTCAATAGTATTTGGGACTCCTCCCTAATTGTATTTTCTGTGGATTTGAAGACATGATGCTTACCTTCTCTTCTACTTCACCACGGAGATTTCAAAATAACACTACAACCTAAGTACTCAACCATAAAATTTAGTCCTCACAATAAGAATGAAAAGCTACAATGAATTAACAGTTTCTAGTATGTGCGGGCACTTTTCTTTTCCTGCTTTTGGTATCCAAGCAGAGAAATTATCCTCTTTTCAGAAGCAAATTAATGCTCCCAACTGTATTTTCCTTTTTTTTTTTTTTTAAATATAAATAAAATAGTTTCTAATGAATAGTAAGCAACATCAGAGGCCACATTCTTAGAAAAGAAACATGGGTGGTCAAGTCTCCCAGCTTTTGGCCTGCCTTAACACACCAGAAGCACATGCACACCACCACTTTGGTGATACAGAGACTGCAGGCTATTAACAAAACCTTCGTCAACAGAGAAGCTTGTCTGTAAGTATCTTAGAGGCTTCTAATTATGTTCAGAGATCTAATATATTTTTTAATGAAACCTTAGGCTATTTTTGTATATTAATTTGCTTTTATTACAATTTTATTACAATAAAATGTGTTAACCATGAAGACCAGATGAGCCATTGCCAAATCTGTCAGGTTAGGGATGTGTGTTATTCACCTACTTTCTTCCATACTTCACCATACATACTAATGGAATGCCAGCTTAAAAAGTAAAATCTAGGGTAAGAGAAAAATACATGTATTTTTATGATGTGTGTTTTAACACATAATTTTTAGAACTGCAAAATATCTATATTTTTAACACTGTATATGTATATCTACATATTTTGATGGACTACTTGAGGCAGCTAAAAAGAAATTAAATGAACCAAGCTTAAACACAAGAAGCAAATCACTAAAACAAAATAGACAGGATTTTAGCTGCCCTAAAGTGCTTTCTAACACAAAAATTCTTAAGCAGTAAAGATTGAAGGTCAGAAGGCAATAACTGGAGCAAACTGATGCAAAGACCAACAGGAGCACTCGTAGCCTGGTCTCTGCTTTACAACAGTGCCTAACTTACACTATCATATTTATAATATTTTAGCTTGAAACAAAAATACTATGATTAGCATATTCATAGAACTGTTACATTCAGATAGTACTTAAGTGACATTCACATTTTCAAAGAATGGAGACAAAATCACCTAAATTTGGAAATCTGGTATCAGTGGTATATGTTTTTTCTCCTGTTAGTTTTGCATTTACAATATATGACTAAGTTTTTAGTACTCACAGGCTTACCATCTGGACCAGGCTGACCAGGATAACCATGATTCCCAGGCTGCCCAGGGTCACCCTATGGAGAAGCAATAGATAGACACACAATAGATATAAAACAGCATTTTAAAATTAGCATAGAGCGACCTTAATCCTAACACACTCCACAGAACAGTGGCTGCAAGCCCAGATACCTGCTATTGAGGAATATTTCCTACAGCAAAAAGGAACCGATCTTGTAAACCCCTCCCTAGGAAACTTCTCCCTAACTTCTTGTGCAGGACTTGGAGACGTGAGCTCATGCTCAGCTACAGCACAAGTTTGGCCCATCATCTCAAATGCTTTCAAGATTTTTAACTTCTTAATATACAGAAATAAAAAGACTTCTCATCAAATAGACAAAAAAATTGTTATTAAAACCTTGTTAATCAAGTAGTTCTGCTGTGAAGAAAACTCTCACCTGCTTTGGCTGAGTCTAGTTCTTAAAGCAAAAGCACTGGAAAGGCAGAAGCCAGGATAAAAGCCTCCTAAATACCAAACTCCTCTCCACACACTTATTGCTGTCTAAAAAAGATATTCTTTTAGATTTCTTCTTATAAGGCCTTTGCAATTATTTTGATAACCTCTGTTATGACCATGTTAAAGGAAAAGAAAAGTTGGTTCCCTGGGCTTCATGTTTACGGTAAGAAAGCAGGAATTTAACTTCCTACACAATATATCCTCCTAGTGTATTCAAGTTCTCTATTTTACTAATGGACTTGATTTGAGCCCAGTAAAATCCAATAAGGCTTGACCTATAAAAATATTTTACTTCTACAGGAGTTTTAAGCAGGTACTGCTTTCTTCAGCCTGAACCACCAACAGACCTATGGGTGAGTTACAACTGCAGAATTGTTATAAGCAGGGAGGACATCAGGAGGGAAATAGGAAACTAGCTTTCAGTGTGACTGTGAAAAAATATCTTTTCACATATAAACAACATAAATGTAATGCTGAACTAAGTGGGAAAGGATATAGAATAATGTCTCTTTAGAAAAACATAGCAGTTATAATTTGCTAAATTAATAACTTATCCAGAATTAATATTGTCCAGATTAAGAAGTCCAGGTTTGAGATTTGAGCAAAACAAATTTGCTTTCAAATATACTATATAAAGTATGAAATTTTATGCCTTTAACTTGAAAAGGTTAAAATACTAGTTACTTGTATTTTTAAATTGTTTTAATTTAATTAATTCTATTGTACTCCATTAATATCACAAACACACAAATTAAGTTAAAGTTTATGGAGTTCCAAAGCCTAGTATTCAAAAGTTAAGAAATACTGCAACTAAAATACCCTATACAATCTTAAATTGGCTTCCTTTTCACTCTTTCTGCAGTCTTTTGTGTTAGGGACCATCTTGTCACCTGTATTATTCAGTTATCCCCAAACAAATATTATACTGCAATGCAACTGAAATATCATACATGAAGCAGGTATCTAAATAAAATTGTATAGGTCACCCTAATTCTGACATTTCATATACCTTCATACTTTATGGGATGTGGCTTTCAATTTTTTTTAAATGATAAAAGTACTATTTTATATTATATAAATACTTTCTTCTCACTCTTTTTTTTTCTCTTATATGCTAAAGAGAAGGAAAAAAGTAAAAGATCACAAAAAATCTATTACGTGAAATAATAATGATCTCCATCTTGTGGACTCCAACTCCCTAATTAGAAGCCATTACCATGGTAGCAAAGTCTCTGACTTGAGGTAGCCGCAGCAGACTGTTAACCCCTTACATAATGAGAGTAAGGGTTTTTTAATCATCTGCTCATTGAGACACAAGTGCTTTGGGGTTTTCTTGGCTACCCTTATAAGGCAGGCTAGTAATTCTGGAAGCAGTGCTTAGCACAGTTATTGGGAACAGTACTACAGCAAAATACTAGGGATTTGAGTTTGCCCTGTTAAACGTTTCAGACTCTGGTCTGAAAGACCAGACTGAAAGTCTGGTTCTCCCTTTCATCCTTCACCAACACTGAAGGGAGGTCATCAGAACAGCTAATGTGGAACTCTCCAAGTAAGCATCTAGTCCATTCTTAAACAAAGAAGGAAAAACCTTCTCCATTAAAGGACTTCTATTAGCAAACTATTTCATTCTCAAACAATTAACAGTGCAAGACTGTTACCGCTCAAACGGCAATTAAAAAAAACCCAAAACTTTCCAAACAGAAATGCAGTTTAGAAAGGCAACGTTGGTTTATTCAGCGCTGGGGTGCATGGGGGATCTCTCCTCCTAACGTGCCCCCCTAGCCTACAAACATACACCTATTTATATTCTCAAAACACACATAGTTACAATTACATCACATAGTTACATGGTTACTTCATCATGATTGGTGTAAAACTTTCTCACTTTGCTTTTAAAGCTATAGACTTAAAGAAATTCAGAGAGCATGCCCAGTGAGGGGTGGTCGTACCTTGGAGGCGGGTAGCTTTTGGAATGGAGGTGTGTTTTGGTATTATAATTAGATTATAATGAACAAAGTTCACTCATAGGACATGATTTTGACAGAAAATGAAATATTACTTGGCTCATGTACCAACTACATAATTTATCAGCTCCATGGTACCACCAAGATCTCAGGTTCTCATTCTTAAAATGTTTTTATTAGTTACCTGTTAGGTTGGGGCTGTACAGGGACCATAACGGCAAGACTGGTTACTAACAACACAATCATTCGACCATTACCTTACTATTGCTAATAATCTCATCACCTTGTTTACAGAGACTATACACAACCTATCCCATCACCATAGTTAAAAAAAGTTAAACACATCAGTTACAAGATCATTTGCTAAAGAGTACCAAGGAAACACAATTTTACATCCATGAGCATTTTCCTTAAAAAAAAGAAAAAAAAGATATATTTGTGTTATTAGGAGTTATGGCACCAAAACTTGGCCTTGAGGATCATAATCACTGTATTCATGCATTGGAACTAGGAGAACTTGTCCCCTACTTTTTTAATCTGCCTGATTATGACTGACTAACATAAGACTTAAAAAAAAAGAAAAAAGAAAAAAAGTCAGGTACACTCAGTAAGACAGACTGGAACTTACTTTGGGGCCTGGAGGTCCTTGTTTTCCTGGTGGGCATATGCAGGGGGCAGGTGTTGAGCCTACATCACTAGGGCCATTCATACACTACCAGGAGTGAAACCAACCATCAATACACATGCCAAAAGCATTTAACAAATGTTATCATAGCATTATACAAAGCAGATTTTCCTTAGGTTGCATAGGTCCTGGGTTTCATTCCTCTGGAACTCAGCTGGAACTTCTGCTTACCTGAATATTGCCCTCCAACTACTTTGCATGCATGAATTCATCATTTTACCCAGAAGAAAAATAAATAAAAAATTAAGTACCGATACTGGGCTGATACCTGAAACTCTATTCACTTTTCCACAAATATTTTGTTATATAGTTTGATAATTTTCAATCTGGCAACATGCAAAACTCTTCTCCTAAACTAGGTGATATTCATCATTTAAAGTGTGATCAATTATCAAATGTAACTATTTAATTAAACTTTGTAAAAAGAATCTAAAAATATTACATATGGCATAATGACCACAGCCGCTGGGTATATTATCACATGTAGCAAGCCTGAAAAGAACGTAAATCCCAGGTCTCCTACCTCCTAGGCAGGTGTTCCTACTATGAAGGTACTTGAGGAAAAGTGGGGCATGGCTGCTACCACCAGCTCCTACCAGTCACCAGTCCTGGCCCCCAGCATGCCTGTCCTCCAAATACCATTAGGTGACCCCCTCCAAACTATACTTACTATACAAACAGCAGTAAACACAAAACCTGGGCAGACCACATCACCTTCTAGAGATTTTAATTTTTTTTTAGGTGCCTACTTCTCACCATTAAGGTCACAGGAAACCTCAGTGTTGTAGCAAGGTAGGCAAGGGGAGAGCTCCTAGATCAAATCCATCTGCCCAAGGTCAGGCATCCAAAATTTAAGTGCATCTGTACTAAATCTATATGCTGAAGTTAGATTCAGTGAATTCTTTTTCATCCAGCAAGTTCTCAGAGTTATGGAAAGGCAAAGATATCCAAGATACAAAAAAGCCAATTTTGCATTTATTAGCTGACGTGGTTCAGCCCCAGCCCCAGCTGAGCACCACGCAGCCGCTCGCTCACCCCTCCCCTGGCGGGATGGGGAGGAGAACGGAAAAACAACGGCAAAGCCTCAAGGGTTGGGATAAGGGCAGGTTACTGGGACGGCAAAGGGAGAGGGAAACAATAAACAACAGTGCTGATAATGGAATGTTCACAACGGATGACAACAGAAAGCAATTTACCGACCTGAGGACCGACCAGATGCTCAGCCCACACTGAGCCCGTCCCGAAGCCGCGCCGAACCCGCCCCTCCCTGACTAGCCCCCTGTTATGGGGAGCATGACCTCACATGGTAGGGAATAGCCCCCGGCCAGCTTGGCTCACCTGTCCTGGCTCCTCATGACAACTAACTCTATCCTAGCCAGAACCAGGACATTATCTAAAACACTTTCTACAACATTTTACTCGTACTTTCTAAAATAATGCAGACTTTTTACAATGTTGTCAGAATGGAATTCTTTCTCAGGGTCAAATGATTGATCAAAATACAAATCCATGTCTCCTTTGCAATGGTACCAAGTGGACTTACGAGGATGGTTAGGGAAGCTATCACATTAAGTCTTCAGACAAGCTCCCCTTCAGGGAGCTCCCATGGGCATGTTACCTCCCATGGGCGGGTAACAGCCACCTGACTGTGCATATCCCCATTCACTTTGCAACAGTATCCAGCCCTGCAAATAAGAGCAATTGAATTGAACCAGGGGAAAAAATCAGGCCATTTATTCCAATAAAGGTGAGTTTCTTCGGAAAACTGATTTTTGTCTGTTGACTGGAGTTCAATTAATGGAAATTCAGCACTTTTAAGCTTAGCAAACCTCTGTCCACTTTTCAAAACAAAGCGTATATTCCCTAGAACAATAAGAAGTTTATTTAAAGTCAAATACTACCTTAAACTGAGTTTGACCAGTTTAGGATGGAGCCTACCTCTCCATTCTGAAACAAGAAGAAACACAGTTTTAAAATACAGCAATATTTTTAATAAGCAAAATCTATTCATTTGTAAACACTACCAAAACCAATCATAAATTTAGGGCTGTAACTGTCAAGGAATTATAATGCAAAATTTTAGACTTTCTCAGACTTATGTGCAGCTGCTATCAATGCATATGAATTTTTAGTTCATTTTGTTTAAGGGTCTTTCAACAGGAGCTACCAGTAGTAATTTTTAAAAGGCAATGACAAAACCAGAATTAATACTGAACCATGAAATATTTACACACTAAATGTTTAGATTTGGGTCAAACCTTTTGCCAGGAGTAACTTCTCGTCAAAAAAATCCTCTGCTTACTCATTCATGTCAGAGCATGTACCAAAATATTTCTAAAATCTCGGATCTCTGCCTGAATCCAGCATCTGGGAAAACATACAGCAGCACAGAGGCAAGGCTGGCTTTTTCTCGCTTTCCTTTGTGACTGCATTAGACTCTGCTGTCAATTGAATTGAGTTTTCCAGTATCTGCAACACCACAGAACAATCCATCCCCAAATATTTCAGCATAACAACAATGAAATTGTCTGTCTTAATGGTTTAGTAGTCACCATTAGCTGCACCGTGTACAGGAGTTTTCTAATGCACAGAGTCACCACAGACTTCATACACAATCTGTGGAGAGAGACAGCTTCCTCTGTATTCAATTTTCATCTTGGGAAACCTCTAGAGAAGGTCATATTCCTCCACAGATCATAGAGGGAGCTTAAAATTACTATGCAGCTAGGTATCTCTGGGAAAAGGGATGAATTCAGGCTGTAATTAATACATACAGTCCCTGCTTAGTTCAGGAGCTCTGACACAACCACGCTCTAACAGAATACAACCACAAACCACATATTCCTCCTTGGAGACCATCCAACATTTTTATTTTCTGAAGGAGTCCAGAATTTCATGGGTAAAGTCCAAATTTAATTTACAACAGCAAGTGAAACTAAACTGGCAAAAGGCAACCTTTTGCGTGGACTTCTCGCCAAATCGCAGAGAATGCAAGATATGTTGGACGTTTTAGTGTTTACTTTCTTTATGCAAAAATGTTTTTCATTTGTTTACTTTTCATATCTTACTTCTATTTTGTTAAAGCGCAAAAAGATACGTGGTGCAGTTAAATAGCCAAATACTAAATTTACTTCAGAATTTAAAACTAACTTTACAAGATTATTCCTGAACCCTTTAGTTCTTGACACACAGAGTCAGATTTCAGAACAGCTAATAATCCAGCCACCTAATCGTTGCTTAAATAAAAGCTCTGAGTTTTGAAAAAGCCCTAATACGGGTGCTGATTGCGATAGACACGCTGCCCCCAAATAAACAGAAGAAAAACAGACTAGCTGGGGGTCTGTGCAATTCTGACCAAAAAAGGGAAGTATCTGGATGTTGACATATAGAGGTTCTATTGTCGAACTGGCAAAATGGTCCTAATATTAAATCCAATCACAACATGAAGAATACGGATTTCCATAGTGAGACACTGGTGTCTGATTATCTTTAGCTCAGTTTGGTTTAGACACCAAACAAAGGAGGACATTCTGAAGGAAACTATATGTATAGATGCTTTTGAAAATCTGTCTGGATGCTTTTGAAAATCTGGCTCAACTGTGTGTCATGAATGCTTTCCAAATCTGTTTGCATGTGGTTTACATTTCATTGCATAATTAACTGTAAGTAAGAGGGTAAAGAGAGGGTCAAAGGATCCCCATAAGCTTCCTAATTGGGTACATGAATCATAATATTCTGAACAAGATTTTATTTTTGTCTTATCCATAATACACTTCACGAAATCTTGGCAACATTTCACTTAGTGGGATATTTAACACAGACCTCGACAAAGATACTTCGGATAGGAAAAGTTGATTTAAAAATATAGGTTTGTTGGTTATGTACAAAAATTTCAGACATTAAATGACAAGTAGCAAGAAGTATATCAGATAAGTTGAAAAGTAATATTTGACGTATTTTACACTGCTGTAACCTAGTAGTTTTATTAATTTATAATGTTTAAAATCTTAAATTGTAACAGAAGAGATACTTCTATACCACTATCAAATATCTAAGCTAAAAAACCCTCACTTTTAAAATATGTTTGTGCAAAGATAAGGCTGAAAACGGACAAGTTCTGTGTCACTTGATATTGCACAGGTAACATGCATTTGTTTGCACCAGCTGAATCAGTGTAGTATTACTTATTTTAAGAATTCACTGAGTCAGCTTTAAACAGGGGTTTGTAAAAACTGCCAAGTAGTTCTCAAAAGTTCATCTATCATACTCACAAATCCTGGGATCTCACAGGCTGTTTCTCGATTATTTTGCTCTGGGTCACAGTAGATTCGAAGTTTTTGTATATCAAACTATAATTCAAAACATAAAAGACTTTTTTTACATTAAGTTAAACTATATTCTTCTTAAATTGTATCATCCACAAGTTTAAAAAAATGAACAAAATATTAAAAGCAAGAGAAACTGGAAGCTCTGTGTTTCCACTGCAGTTAAAAATCAATTAAAGATGTAAACATTTTTAGTCAGGCTACTCACGATTAATACATGCAGCCAATTAAGCATTCTGTAACAGAATTATTTAAAGAAAAATAATCAATCCAAGATTTTGTTTTCTAAAATAATAGAAATCAGTCTCTAATCCTGGGCAATAAATCCAAACACGCACAGCACGAATTACACTGGCTGCCAATATCATAGGGAAACAAGTTACAACAGCACAAGCAAAACCAATCTTTTCCTTTTTACCTTAACAGTCCTAAGAAGATGGTTCTACACTGACCTGACTCTACTAGATGTAAGATAGTACTAAGTTTTGGTGAAGCATCAGAAGGCATCCCTGATGCTTGGAAGAATTTGGTTTAGAGTTTAGCTGTATAACATAAAACTTTAAAACGCAGCCAGTAAAAACACTGGCACCAGATAAGCAGAAGCAGAAGTGCCATTCTGTTCTGTCGCTGTACTCCAGAACAATGAAACCGATGAAGTCAGTTTTTCTAACATAAGGTACCACCACATCAAATAGAAAAAAGCCCTTTCACTTATCTGGAATGACAGGCTATAAGTTGGACTAGCAGAGGAATAAGGCACAGAAAATGGAGTCTCATAATACCATGCCTAGTGTTTTCAAATTTTCAATGTCTCCAATTCACAACACTTGAGCATGTACACAAGGTTATCATCGCTATACTGGAAAGCACTTCAGCCAGTAAGACCCTAATTAAATTGAAAACACTTGCAAAATATCACTAAAAAACATCTGAATCTGAGCACAGAAAGAGAACGAAAATTCACCAAAGAACCTCTGAAGAAGATTCTTATATCATACTTTGCAACCAACTCCAACTGATTCTTTCTTAAAGGATTTCAAAATACCTTTTCACTGAAAGGCGGTATGCAGATTCATTAAAATATTTCTCTATAATCATAGTTTAAATAGAAATATCTTTCTTTGACTGTTAATGCTTTGCAGAATGCGTCACAGTCTAAGAAACCGGAGAAAAGGAAATGCTTTTTTTAGATTATAGAAATCATCTGGAAATATAAAATTGCAACCTGAGGCAGATTTTCTACTTTTCTTCTAGTCCACTATCAGAAGAGGATCTTATACAATGTGACATTCCTAAAATGTTTTCATCTTTATTTTAGATAACATGTCTTGCTACTAACACTCTTTAACTCAGAAACTGTTGTACTAGGAATCTACAGGAGTGCCATTTCTGCAGTGACTGAAGGGAAAAACCAAGACGCAACAACAACAAACAAACAACCCGAGAATCCTAGAATGCACAAAACTGTAAAAATGGGATAATCCTGCACCAACAGAGAAAACACATGAGACGATTGATTACAATTCTGAAATCTCTACTATCCTTGCAGTAAGTGCCTGAAGTCCTATCAGAAAGCTGTGACAAATATTCACTAGTTTTCGCAAAGGGGTACTTTTGTATACGGACGATGTTACTACCAGAAATGCTGAGTCACACACGCAGTGCGTCATCCAAGTTTCCATGTACACTTTTAGGATATGATAATAATAGAACTGAAGCCTGGCTACAAATACACAAAATTCAGAAGTAACTGAGTAAAGACAGCTGAAGAGGGTTAATGAAGATGATGCAAAACAGATTAATATATTTTGATAGGTGCAGTAAGGATCACGAGACTACAAAAAAAAAATGTAACTTTCAAAATAACTAAAAATAATGTCTACTCATGTAATTCAGTATTTCTTAGTATTGTTTCCATTACTCTCACTCTAATTACTAATTGCATATAACTATAACATTGCTATAACTATAAGGAAACAATATTTAGGCAATATCTGGAACACTGTCAACATACTAGTCTTCACCGCCGGTTGATACAGCCTTTACCTTTACAGCCTGAAGTTTTAACCAGCTTTTTGGCGTCTGCATATAGCTGAAGGCAAAAGGACTTTAATGTTGCTCAGAACAGAGGAGAATCTCAGTATAGGGTTTTCAGGGTTTCTCTTCCAGCCCAGCAGTTGCCAAACAGTGCCAGTCTGAGTACCAAATATTTGCAGTATGACAGAAACATGTACTTTCTTGACAGCTAGTGATGGGAAAGAAACTTCCTCAAAATTTTGTTCTCTCCCTCTTGTGACAGCATAACCCATACACTGATGGAAGGATATTATATGCAAGTGTCAAGCCCAGAGGAAATCCCCTGCTTTGACACAGTTTCCCAAATTCAGGTGACCACGCTGCATCAAATTTGTGTTTCGGCAAAAATGAAAGCACCTTGAAGTTGCTGAGACCAATTAAGCATGCACCATGCAGGATGTATCAGTTGTGTTGAGTCCTCCGTCCTCCTGACGGTTTATGTTCCATCTTAACTGTTAAAATTTTGCATATTAAATTTCAGCCTAGTCTAAGTTAGAAGAGTAAGTTCAAGAAAACAGAAGGCGCCAATGCAATGTTAAACTACAGTAGAATTTCTGAATTATTGTGGTTTTAGCACATGCTTACCTGTACGGTTTCCTCCTTTCCAGAATACTTTCCTATTTGGGTTAGGCCACTGATGTAAATACCTAAAACAGGATGTAATGGCTTCGTTTCAATTTCTTGGTCATCTATATACAAAGTTACAAAGTCTTCTGTTACTAAGAGACGAATTTGATGCCAGCCTTCATCAAACAATGTCTAAGAAAAGTGAAGAAAACAGAATTGTTTATAACAAAAAGTCTTCAATTTAAATACAATAAAACTGCATTTCAGCACTTAAACTACTGTTAATGGTTGTGATGATCAATGTTCCAGGTTTTGTCATGCAAAAAATTGTAAACTGTATAGGCAAAAAGTATTTGTCAAGTAATATTATAACTAAGAAGATGATATTTGGTAATAATTAATCCCTATTTCAGAATTATTTTATAACTCACATAGATTTTTTCCGTCTGTGATCTCGAACATGCTCAAACCTGTATTTGTTAAAAACATGAAGCTAGAGGCCTTTTTTTCAGCAGTGGTATAATGTCTCATTCACTTCAGATCTTAAATCATGGTGAAAACAAATTGGTACTTGAAAGTCTTTCTACTTAATTTCTTCTGAAAAAAATCTTAAAGACGACATGATACTGGCAGGAAGAATCACAATATTGCAATGACTAACGCAAATATTACATTCATCATCTCACAAAACCTCAGGTTTCTAAAGCTTAAGATTTAGTTTAAACAAATAGCATAGTTCTACAAGTAATAGAAAATGAGAGATACCTTTAAAGAAGTATTTATCCCACCTACCTTAGAAAGGAAATTCAACATGGGAAGATATGCCTTATTCCTGAGCCTATCCATTAACTTCAAAAAACAGTCTAGCTCTTTAGCCTAACCTAGACTAAATGGTTATGTTTTATACAGCTAAATTTAATAGAGATTAATCCCACACTAAATTGGTATACCTAAGAGTAAACTGAAAGATACATCTTTCCGTACGTTATATATCTTTGTTACCTTTTGTAGACATAAACAGAAATTAAGCTTACTTCACTTGATAGTATATACCCTTAGATAGCACCTCTGTTTCTATTTTATTTTCATTTGTAGATTGGGGTTTTATTTATTTACAATGGCTCTCAATACAAGATAAAATAAACTACAGATCAGAATATTTAACATTTCCATTTTCCTGAGCAAAAGTGATAAATTATCATAAAGATTTATTAAATAAAAAGGTTCATTAAAAGCATAGTGACGTTTATAGTGTGTTTAAAGACATACAGCTCTAAAAAGGGCATAATATTATTGCTCTCCATAATAGCAATAAAAGCATGGAGAAACACAAAAGAAAAAAATAAAAAAAAATCAAAGTCTTCTTTTCGTGATGAAGTTCATGGATACCTAGGACTGCAGAAATAAGAATGGTTTGTCACTGTAGCTGCCAGAAACAATTAAATACAAATTTTTGGATTGACTTGAAACTGAATTTTCTAACAATTTCCTTGTAAATGAAGTTTAACACTGCTTCTTAAAAAAAATATAAAATATTTCACATACAAATAATTATAAAAAGGCAGAGGAAATTTGGAAAGAAAAAGTACAATTCCCCATCCAATAACAGAAGAATAAAATACCTCTCCCTAGCTAAAGCTTAGTAGTTAAGACCTTCTCTTGGATAGGAGTTCTTCCTTCTCTGAGGAATTACATTTCAAATTCCTTCAGCCTGATTTGGAGTAAGGATTTAAATGCAGGCCACTGCTTCCCAGAAAAGTTGAACCCCTTGGCCATGAAGCGCTCCAGCAGTAAATCTTTCCCACTCTTTGCTGAAGCATCACTTAATAATACCTGTGGTAGGAATGGGAACCTCTGGGCGGCACGTTCCTATACTGCTACAAGTGCAAGAGTAGAGACATTCAATCTCCTTCTCTCTGTCTCACTTGCATCTGAGATAATATTTCTTACAAGAGTTGAATGCTTCACTGGAAATTACTGAAGAAAGATTAAAAGACAACCTTCAGATTACACTAGAAGACAATAAAATTGGTTGCACAAAGAGGGGAACCCCTTCGGTGAGAAAAATAAGTAGCTGAAAAGAATTTTTATTCAACAGGGAACTAGACAAATCCAGATTGAACTCTCATTTTGTAAGCTGCTTTTTACCTTTCTGGAGAAGAAAGTAACGTCTGTCATTATGTATTTTCAAGGAATTCAGACACTTAAAAAAACCTCTCTCTAAAAATTGTCATTCACGTTTTCTAGTCTACATATCAAATGCAGAAAATACTTTCCAGCATATGTTAAGCAAAGAGCTGTGTGAAAAAAAGTCTCTGTGACCTTCACAATTACCTGCTGGAAACTGCTGAGTAGAAAGGACCTGCAAAGCATTTAGTGATGATCACCGTGGACACTGGAAACGTGGGTAAAGTACCCCCCTCATCTATTTTTAAATGCCTAAGCAGCCAAAAACAAGACCACGCATTTAAAAACAAATTAAAAAAAACATAAAAAGGCAACGGAATAATGTGTACTTAAATGAGTGTTCCAATATGATGATGACTTACTCCTTACCTTTACACGAGGTGCAGCAAAAGTAATAACTTGTGTACCATTTATTAAACTTGTTGTAGTGAATGATAATGTTTTCTCTTCTCCATTAATAGTGACTGCTATCTGTGGTCTCTTATCCAGACTTAGAATTCTCCACAAATCCCACGTCTTTTTTACTTTAAATCTTTGAGTGGAAACAAACACATAGGATGGAGGCAGACCTTCTGGAAACACATTCCTAAATAAGGAGGAAGGAGGGGGAAAAAAAAGACAGTAGTTGAACACTTACATAAATCTTAAAATAAGTCTCTCTCACTTTAAGCAAACAAGACAAAATAATCTTACTAAACTTAGAAGTGTATTGATACATTGAAATACCTTGTCAGTTCTGACAGGTCAACACGTGAGGTTACTTCATAAGCTTTTGCATTAGTGGTTGGTATTTGAATTTTCTTTTTAACCTTTTTCTTCACACCTAATCCTACAAGAATGTCAAATCCTTTTTCATCTCGAGCTGCCACTGGAATTCTTGTTGGACAAACAGATTCTGCAAAGTAATAATACAAATATAGTTCAAAATATGACTTAAAACTTTCCAAAAGTAACCTCCCACTTGCCTAATTTTTTGTAGCTGCCTTTCAAGAAATAAAAGAGAATTGAGAACTGCCAGTTAAGTATAACACGAGAGAAGCGACATGCAGAATCCTCAGAGACATGAAGCGAGAATACTGAGATGTCATATTTTACTGCAATTACATTCACATACTATTTTAAATTGTCACTAATTGTAATTACAAGGTATTACAATAATTAAAAAATCAATTTTAATTTCTAAAATTGTATGGTTTCTAAATGCTACAAAATTATAAATGTTAATTTCCACGATGCACTAGCAATTTGGATTAATCCAGCATCCCTCCCAACTATAAACTCAGGTTGAAAATGGACAAAGGTAGTATTATCTACAATTATTTTTTTCATCTTCTTTTGCTCAAAATGGACTCTGATCTATTTAGTCTGTTACACTGAAATCTGCTTGAAGCTATTCTCACTGGACAAATATTGTGGGGTTTATCTTCTGTGGTAACTGAAGTTAGCTGAATGTTATCTCTGATTCTCTTTACACAAAAACAATACTAGGCAGTGGACCTAAGTTGTCTCAAAAAAAAAAAAAAGTGAGATAGCAGAGTGAAATTTAATGCTAAAGCCAACATTGTATCAGAATAATAAATCAATGAAAATAAAGCAAACAACTTTTTGTTTTACTAAAATTATGCTAAAGTATTTACAATGAATATATTTTCATCATTCATTTCCCATTGTTTCTTCAGAAAAGCATCAGTTCATAGAAAGGGAAGAGGTTAGGAATACATTCCAAAGAAGGGGAGTGAAGAGTTCTCTCATCTCCATCTGGACCAGCCATGGACTGAAAAACTCATGTTTCAGTGCCAGGGAATTATCAACTCAAAGGTCTAAACTAGCTTCTCTTTATAGTATGAGCAACGCTGCACAGCTGCTCTTTCTAACCAACCCAAGGGCAGTCAGAAGCTACCCCATTCTGGTGAGGGAGGCAGGATATATAAACTCTAAAAAAATTCAGTTAAGTGTCTGCACAAACTATCTGTGGTTGGACAGGACAATCCATCCGAAGGGGACATGCCACGGGTACTTGGGGCAGCAGCAAGAAGCCATGCACATTCCCCTTAGTTTTCTTTCCCTCCCCCCCAGCAAAATGTCACCTGAATCCCAAATTAAAAATATATTAAAAATAATCTGTCTCATTCTGCAAGAAAAAATTGCAAGAACTCTCCGCCTACATTTTGGAAACTAAAATGTCTACCTTCTGAATGCTTCCAAAAAAAAAATAAAATACAAAGTCCAGCACAACTTTCCTTCTCACTCTTCAAAACACAGATGCAGGATTTAAGTCAACATACTTATGGTATTAGGTAAGAGTAATAACATTGTATTTTTTTCACATTTCTTCACTGTGTATTGTTATGGAAACATTTTCTAAACTCATTTATTTCAAAGCTGAATAATTATCATATCGCCATTAATACCAATTACAATCTTATACTGACAAGAAAATGAATGCAAGAACCTCTTATCAGTTACACTATTAGAAATCTGGTGTAAGATCAAAAAATAAATACAGAAATAGGTTTACTTTCCATGTGAGGGCCATTATTCTGGATCAATGCCACAGTAACTATTCCAAACCAATACAATACAACTTAAGCATGTGTAAAATTATACATTAAGAAAGTATTCTTTATTTCCAATGGCACATTGAAGAATTACATAAAAACATTCCCAGTAAGGTAGATATTTTTTAGGTCTTCTGGATTATCTTCTGCCAGGACTATTTTGATAATTAACCGAGCCATTACACTGGATGCAGAAGTCAGTGGCAAAATTAAGAACTATCTTCCATACGAAACAGGGTTGTGTTTCCAGGCCATAGTACCAGTCGCAGCAACTCTCTAGCCTATACTGAAATCTTGTTCCCTTTTAGTGTTTTTATATAGTTTTCAGATGCTTTACTTTTCCTTCCTGAAGCATGAAATTACTTTTTGATGTTAAATCCCACTATCTAGCACAAAGGAACTTTCCTCAGCATCCTCCAGACATACGTCTGAGGTCTGCATTGAGTATTGTTTTTAAATGCATTCCTAACCCACAATCTTTTCTATATTTTTGCTAGAGAATATGAATAGCATAGGACTATTCGACTTCCAGAATAAATATTAAATATTCCTTAAATATTTGGGGACTCTTTTAGCCACGGTGTCCTTTCTGGATGACAGGTTCAGCAGGTTTTTTCAACCTGCCATACTCTAAAACAAGCACTACAGTTCCCAAAAGGGACAGGAGACCCCTCCATCTGCAAGGCCATTCATAATAGCACTAATTGCTACATGAACCACCAAACCTCAGCCTGCTTTTTACCAGAAAGTAAATACTGCCCCTATGCTCTTATATCTATGTTCACGTAATAACGAAGTTAAAAACGCCATAAAGTAAAGACTAGCAGTTTTTTAGACATTCACAGACAGACAATCAAGGGAGCATTGCCAAATTTTCAGGCAGTTGCATGTGGCTGATCACAGCCAAATCATTGCTGCTTTGCCCTCGTAGAACTTCCTCTCCCAGAGTCAAAGTGAATCTTAACGACATGAATAAAATAATCCACCACTCAGATACAAAATTTCCAATTTACTAGTCTTTCAGTTCACCTGCTAAAGACATTGCCGTTAGAAATGAAGCTGCCAGCTGGCTCCGATTGCTCTTTGAGAGAGGCATCTCAATGCTAACGCAAGAGAAGAGTGCAACGTAAGAGGGTGGAAGCAAAGGGTCACTTAAAGTATAACAGTAAGTACTCTTTTGCATACATAGTCAACACTCGGAGATTACTGCTGTAAGAGTCATGTCAAATATCGCAGCTGAATTTTAGAGGATACTAGTTAACTTAATTCTGAAAGCAGAAAATCCATCTTGATGAAATATAATGTCACTTCTACACTTCATTTAAAGAAAATATTGTGTTTATTTTGGGGAATCTCTCCCTGCGTGAAGTTTTATTAAAGAATTTAGCTGCACTTAGCTGACTTAATTTTTGGACTGACCACCTTACTACATCAGCCGCAAGGAATTATTATGATTTTCATAAGTGTATCAAGAAATAAATACTATTATCCTCAACATAAGTATCACCATATTTTTTCAATAAAGTCCGTACTGAAAGTGAGAGCAAACAAAAACTATGTTTCATTCTTACTAAGTGCAGAAATACGGTACAACTGAAATATGACTTGCATCATTTCTTGGTAATAAAACATGTATAAAATAGCACTGATAAATATTTGCTGTATAATAGAGTCCTTCTGAGTGACATATTTTAGAAGCAATTTGCTGTCTTTTTTATATAGATGGGAAAGCCATTGTTTCATAAAGTTATCAGAAAACTTAGTGCAGTAATGCTGCTATCATTCTAAAGCTAAAAAGTCATTTTACAATGTTGGTCTTGGCTAAATCTTCTATAAAATCCTTCTAAAAAGATCATAACAGCTTGTTACAATTCCAGACACTTTTGCCAAGGGTCTTTTTTCTGGGTTTTTCAACACATACTAGCGGAAGAACTCCTGTTTATAATGATAGTCTATCCTCTCAACTGTCAAGAAGAAATGCTAGACTGTGGACGAGCATCAGCCGCACCTAGGAAGAGGATAAAGCTAGCTCTATATTCTCAGCACTGTGAGAGTTGCTCAACTATTGCAGGGTTTCTAAGCTTTACCAATGCAAAAAAATTGGAGCTTAGGACAAAATGCTACGTACTGAAATTAACCACACACTGTGTTAAAGCACCATATCATTCCCAAATATACCTCCTTGTTTAATGGAGAAAATAGTATTTTGGCAATGATTTCCACAAAGAAGATGAAAATGAAAGATCATCATAGTAAAGATTATCAGGTGCCTTAGGTTGTTACATCAATCATGCATTCTGCTTGTGAAATAAAGAAATATGGGTACAGAACTACACTATTTTATAAACAATTACTTACCTTCACAGAGTTTCTGCTTTATAACTTCTTTAATTCTTGATATTGCAATATAATCTTCAACATAAAATACGTAAGTTGATGAAGGCTTGTTGGCAATAGCTTTAAGTTCCTCCTCCTCAATTTCTGAGCCAACACCAATAGCAAACAAAGTGATTTTATTTTTCCTTGCTTCTGCTGCTACATCTTTGACTTCATCTTGGGACTTTCCATCAGTGAGAACAACTGCTATTTTTGTTAAAAATCTTGAAGATTTTGCAAAAAGATGGTCAAAGGCAAACTGAATAGCTCTTCCTGTTCTTGTGTTTCCTCCCAGGTAATGTATGGACTCCATTTCCCTGATGAGATTCTCTGTGGATTCATGAGTTCCAAGGGGAATTTCAAGTACAGGGTAATCGCTGTACTGGACAACTCCAACTTGAATAAACTTTGGCCCTATGTCAAAATTTCTTGTAATATTGACAAGCCAGCTTTTGATTATTTCAAAGTTTTCTGGGCCAACACTGTAAGAGCCATCTAAGATAAAAACTAAATCTGCCGGAGCAGTTCTGCAACCTAAAAAAAACCAAACCAAAAATCAAACAAGTATTTTAATGAACTCTTCCACTTTCTTTTTCCACAGGAAATATTTTTCATATCAATTACTGTTTGTATTAGACTCTACATTGACAAATACATTCCATTTTTTAAAAAAATCAGCTGAATTTATCAGAGAAAACAAGATTGTTTCCGTAAGCCACATAGATCCAACCTGGTATCTGAAAACCATACCATTTTCTGGTTTTTACATTATCACCAGAAAAAACTATGAAAAAATCTGGAATTCAGTGCCTTAGCTGGCAATTGCATTTCATGCAATCAGCAGAGGAATACATTTTGGTTTTTTCCATATCTCTTTGTCTGCAGAGATGATAAACATAAAACCTCATTTTTGTTAGCAAACCAAGCACACTGCAGAGGAAGGTTATAGTCTGAATATTCCAGAATTCAGCAGTAATATCCAATCCTTTTACAAATACATTTTAATTTACTTCTGACACTGCGACATAGCACTTAACAACTAATTATTATAAAATCCTGAGTCTGGTAGCATATTGTCATGTTAGTAGAAGAAGAATGCTTAGTGAACAAGCTCAACCTCCAGAATACAAGATTGCGTAAGCATTTACCAAATATAACGTAACTGCATGAAGACCTAGGCATGGATTCAGCTCTCCTAGCTGTAGTCACTTATAAATGGAGCTTTTAGACTAAATTTCCATCTACAGGCCGTGGACTGACACCAGCATTTCAATAGGACAGTCCTATTCATCTTATACGCACATCCTCAGATGAAGAGAATAACTTTCTAGAGGAGAGAATCACCTTCCATTGACTGTGAAAGGAGCTTAGATAACTGACACATGAGGTGTCAAGGAGATGGCCAAAACCAGGAGAGATTATTTGGCACATGGGGTCATGGGGGTTGCTGTGTATTACGGTGCTTTCTGGTTTGTGAAAGGCTGCAGCTCCACCACAGGAAGGAGAGCTTTGCCTTGTCCTGACATCTGCCTACAGCCACTTCTGGTCACTCAAGATTTCATCTTCCCTGAAAGCAAGTGACCACAGTCTGCTGGAGAGATGCTTTTGCAATGTAGGTGGTGGTGAAGAGAAAAGACATTGGGAGAAGAAGCGAGGAGCAAGCAGAGTGCGTCACTCTGTGGTCCAGGGATATGAATCACGAGCAATTTCCATTGGAAGGGACTGTGGATGTCTTTGGATGCTGCTGAAAGCAGGCCCAGCTCAGAGCAGGTAGACATTAAAAAAAAAAAAAGTCTTTCTAGAGACCAAAAGGAATTTTATGGAGTTTATTGTAAAATAGTGAAAATTGCTGGATTGAGAGCAAAACTAGAGAAAGAAGACCTACCCTGAAAGTATCATTGTGGTCAGAGGAAAGTTTTCCATGCTCTTTCTATTCAGCCACTTTGTCTTTCAAAAAGGTACCTTGCTTTAACTTTTTCTTTTCTATAAACTAGATTTAGAGTATAAAACCTGGTTTGGTGGGCTTTGAGATGCTAATTTTGAAGAATAGGCAAGGTGGTCTGACCCAGAGCTGAGGTTATCTCACCTTCCTCTCACAGAACCTTTAATTTTCTTATTTAGTTTCTCACATAACATTAAGCTATTCAAAACATGACTTCTGAAGAAATTAAAATATAAATACTCAAGACACAAGTTTAAATTGAGACTGGAGCTTTACAGCTTCATTTGCCCTTGGGCATTTACAAGACACTAAAAGAAATAAAAATATTCCCTTCCTAAAGGAGAAATAAGATATTTAAGTTACTTACATATTATAGGATTTTCACCAGGAAAACTATACTGGAAAAAAATCACCATCAACAGAAGTGTATATGTGGACCTGAAAACGGTTACTATAAATTCAAGGTATGCTTTGAAGTTGCCTTTATCTGAAATATAAAAATGAAGACTTACTTGCTCTCGTTTCCCCATCTTCAGCTGAGATGTAATCATGAAGTAGCAGAATTAATAGCATCTGAAAAAAAGTTACGATCTGGGCCATGTGTATTGTATTTTCAAAGTCTTGAGATTAAACTAGATGGGGAAGAAATTAAAAGAAAATACAGTGTTGTTATATTATAAAACAAATCCAAATTTCTCTGTTTTAAAACCTGTGCACGAGGAAGAACTTTGAATCGAACCTGCAAGTCCAGATGTAAGGCCAGCCTGCAGTGGATCACAGACCCAAAAAGTGTCAGTCAGGCATGTAAGCCCAAAATTGAGATTCTAAATTCAACAACGCTCACCAGCCTTTCTGTGGAAGCTCAGTTTGCACCAAGGCACATTTATATACTTCTCCTTCTAGGTACAGACGTGAGTAGGTTATATTCCCAGTCACACATGTCCAATCACCATCTCACTCTGCAGCCATTATCCAAAGACTTGATAGCTACTGCTCCAAAATTTGTCAAGTGTTTATGTGTCAGGTGCTGGTGGGGAGACATTACTCCAGTCTCAACCCACAGACCTGGCTACTTTAGGTAGTCTGGGACACTTCCCACTCCTCTACCCCAGGGCTGAGACTGCCACCAGCAGTCAGGGTCTCAACCAGCCCCAGGTCTCCCCCAGCAGAGCCAAGTCCCGCAGACAGTGTACCCTAACATCCAAGGTTAGATAAATTATATCCATCTTCAACTTTTGATTTTTTCATCTCCTTTGTTATCATGGTCTCTCCAAAAGGATCCTGAAGCAAACATGCAATTTTGGTCTCATGTTCCTGTCATAAATATTACTTGAGAAATTTATTAAATTAACTCATATTTATTACTTATGTTTATTTAAAAAAAAAGAACAATGGGAAAAGATACATTTTTGGAGTATTGTATTAGATATTAATTCACTTTAAGGCTCTGGGGGGGAAAAAAAGGTATACTGAATCTCTTTTGTATTCTGTCTTCTCATCCTCCAATGCAAGATGCAATTTTTCTAACTACATTTTATCCTCCACTACAAAACATGAACACCCTGACAAAAAAAAGGGAGGATTAACTGCTGGTCTGAGTAAGTGCATTCACCAGTGATTGAGAAGTGGCACAGATTGCCCAGAAAGGCTGTGGACTCTCCATCCTTGGAGATACTCAAAAGCCTTCTGGACATGGTCCTGGGCAATCAGCTCTAGGGTTTGGACCAGATGACCTCCAGAGGTCCCTTTCAACCTTAACCATTCTGTGACCCTTTGATTTCTACTAAACTATGTGAAGTGGTACTTGTTCCTGTAAGTGGAGATTTGGTGAATCGAATGTCATGAATATAACAGAGGGCAGAATTTTACGATAACTTATATCTGTCTTGGCGTAGTTTAACAAAACTTTTTTCCCCATTGAGTTATTTGGTTTGTATTCAGAACAACATTGTCTTTGTGCTACTCAGTAATTGGCCAACGAACCCATTGCTTTTTAATTTTCCCATATTTATGGGAAAATCTCTTAAACCATGAAAAAAAAAAAAAAGAAGCAGCTAAATTTAGGACAAATTTTCAGTAGCAGTTCAGGGCCAATTCATTGCACTACCCTCCAGTGTCACTAATTTAAGTATTTTACATCTATCCAGAAGACTAAATATTCCTCTTCTCTCTACGGTCTTTGCTTTGTCAGTCATGTTAGTCTTTATCTATTACATGCCAGTTTATCACTAACATTCTTCCTGCTTTTTTCAGTCCATTTCCTAGCATTGAAATGCCTTCCTTGAATAAGGCCAAGACTCCTCCCCTTTTCATATCTTTTTCTGCTAGTCATAAACATTTACTTATGCCCACACCAAAATGATCTACACACTCACCTAAAAGGTCAAATATAAATGAAAATATTTGTTACACAACAAAATAAAAAGTCAATACATCTGGGGAGGAGGGGTGAAAGTTGTGTGTATTTGTCCTTTTTATATTGTTAATCTTTAATTTTGAACTCTTCAGAGTAGAAAAGGTGTCCATCCACCACATTCCCAGTAATAAGGTATTTGCAGATGTTCTGAAACTTCTGTAGTGCCGGAAAATGCTATTCTCCAAAAGCACACCAAAACACATTTCAGCATGCCTATTGAAAGTCCCTCTTAGGAGAAGCAACAGGTAAATTGAAATAAGTAACCATTTTCCAAGACTAGTCAAGGGAGTAAACTGAAGAGAATGCCGTTTAATCATTATAACATACTGAGCAGCCATCAAGCAGCCAAAAGCTGTTTACTACAAGAAAATTCTACAGCAATTAAATGTAGACCTTTCTCTCTAAAGATGTATATACCTGACATGATGTTTTTAGGAAAATGATATGGGAAAAAAGGATTACAGAGTTGTGGGGGCAAGACAATAACAAGGAGAGAGGCAGCAATTTCAATGTCATGTTCATTTCTGGTAGATTCATGATCTGTATTTGCCAAACAGAAGATCAGCCACAAAATCAGTTGATTTTCAGCTTTTCAGTCAGCTGCTTTGTTTTTTCCATTGCTTATAAAGCACTCATTCCATTAAGACCAAAAAAAAAAAAAAATTTATCTCCACAAACAACCTCAAGAAATCCACAAAAGTAAATTTCCAGGAAATGCTACTCCTACTTAATATAATCCCCCAAAGTTAATAATAAAAAACATAATTATTATGTTATTAAATATCACCTTCAGATTACAGATAATTGCAAGGTAACTCCATAGTTTGTTATTCATATTACCTTGAGTCAGAATGGGTGAGAAGCACTTTGGGGTCTACGGGATAGGACATAAGATGCACTGTTCCAATGATGCTACACAAATACTGGGTTATCAACTTCATTTAAACACATTCAGTAGCAGTTTCTTGTCCCAGCTATTTGAAAAAGGATCTGTTTAAACTACGAAATTAAATGTATGAGTTATAGACATGTAATAATGAAAAAAATCTTACCATAGGAGAATTGGACAATTTACATTGATTATTTCAGACTTGATGGTTTGTAAGATTCATCATTTTAAATTCACTTTCAGCCTTTTCTGTGGAAGTGTTTACTGAAGGGTAAAACACATCTGTCACAAGGCCAAACTGAGTAATACCAAAGAAGAACATATGAAATTAAATCTATAGGTAATTTGAATAGCAGGTAACCAAAGAAGGACAACTGCATTCTTTGAGAATATCAGAAAAAAGTCAGCCTATGACTGAAGAAAAAAGATAGACTACTGTACAGAGAGCTGATATATACCAAAAAAGCACAACGCTGACCCCAACAAACTATAAAATCCTACAGATTCCTCCCACCAACAACCCAAAAAGAAAAAGGTCCAAAAAATTGATAAGGAATAGTTGTGAAAAAGACGACTGAGGAAAATATCACAACAGTACATTAACTAATTTTTGGTATTTGTCATCTCTGTGGTTGTGTAAATGGTTATCTATGTAAAATCCATAGAATTTATGTAAAAGGAAAATAAAAACCAAGGAACTTAGAGACTTCACTGCATCAGTCTTCACTAAAAAAGTACAAGGACTGCCACCATTAATATTGCACTTTTTTTGAAAATAAAACAGCACGCTAAATCTACAAAATTATTTTAACAACACACTCCCTGAAGCACAAAACTTGTATGTGCAGGCACCTCAGGTCAGGCGGGGACACGGGGATCTTGCTTGCTGGCGCAGCTCTCCTTTCAACAACCTCTGCAGAAGCCATTAATGCCTTCCTTAAACTGCACCAACCCCCTTCATCTCTGCTCATCCTTCCCCAAACATTTACCCACCGGTACCTTCAGGGTACCTTCAGGGATGAAACCCCCAGATCAGCAGGAACGAGAGATGCTGCAGGGAAGAGGAAGATGCTCAGAGCTGGCTGGGTGGGAAGGAGAGAGCAGGGGGCTGCAAGGAAACCCTGCGCCCCCGAGGAAGGAGGTGCTCCACAGAAACACTAATATTTTGCTGTGGAAGAGGTACACGTGAAAGCAGCGGCGTTTACTGGCTGTCCTGGAGTACAGAGAGTGTCGGGGAACCTGGTTTAGGAGCAGAGGGGAAAGGTCATGTCAAAATCACCGCAAATAGGAGTGAGGGGTGTTACAGGGGAACTAGAAGGAAAGGAAAATTCATGGGGATATATGATTTTTTTCAGTTCTGTGTTCTCCTATCATTCATTTGCATTCATCTCATTCATGTATATATTTTAAACAACACGCAAAAATGAATGGCACATCCCTCGTACGACCCCACTGGTCAGCTCTTATCAAGTTGTCTTAAAACTCTGCAAAACAGGAGTCCTGAAAGAAAAAAGGTTGACCAAGAAAGAAGAAACATGTGCAAGTTCCTCCTGGCCCCAGCCCCACCTACCCAAACAGAGAACTGCTGTCTGCTGTGCAGCCCTGGCCTCGTACGAGGGGCATATCCAAACTCGCTCTCGGTCCACCGGTAAAAGCAATAATACTAGGAATATCCTCACAAGCTGTCAGGCATCAGTGTGGGGGAGCACAGGAGAGACTTACAGGACAGGAATCATTTATGTGTCACTTCTCACGGTGAAGAATTTCCATCCTCCACTACTGAATGCTACAGCAGCCTTCAGCCTACATCTCTAATCTTGAAAGACATTAAAGTATTGAAACTATCATCACATCAGAGCAAGATTTCTTTTGGTGAAAACCATGCTGCAACTTATATTTCTTAAAAAGAATCAGTAAAATAACTGGCAAAACAAGCTTATCTGATTTGCAGAATCAAATTGTATTCCCTCAACTGATCAATTTTTCCATCTATTTGTCAAAGTCCTTCTGTATTTAATTTTCAACAAAGTCTGAAAAACATGGGATACTGAACTTGAGAACTTCATTATAAGTATAAAGCCAAATACCTATTTGGTAGTCCAAAATGGACTTATTAATAGAAACCAAAATTAAAAGGATAAACCCAAGACTTAAGCAACCAGCCAATGAGGATTCCAGGAATTATCCAGTATTCAATTTATTTGAAAAAAAAAAAATAATAATATAGCACTGCACTTTTAGCAGACGAAAGAGATGCCAAACCAACAACTCCAGAGACCAACCTTCTGTGTCTTGTTGACAGAGTAATTATAGCACAGGCAACAGAAGTGTACTTGAAATGACTTACAGAAAATACTTGCCCAAGTGCCTTACAGTTACCATGGACAGGCCACCATTAATATCAGCCCAGGACCTCTCCGCTGACATTGCCAAAAGCCAAAATTCATCACTGATGATCATGTCCTTTCCATCTCCAGCTTTTTTTAAGAGAAACAGAGAAAGATGTCTCCATGGTGGTCCATGAAAGTGCTCCCTGCTTCTCTGCCCTTGAGAGCTCTGCTGGCTGCTACGAGAAGTCAGGGTCCTCGTGCCAAACTGCTGCTGCTGGAGCTGTAGGAGCTGGGTCAGATTGTGCAGGGAAGTGCTAAGGGATGATAAATCTGTCCCGGCACTGCACAGGCAGAGGGACACAGGATTCACGCTTGCTCCTTATTTTCTCTGCATCTGCAGACAGTAGCCAGGACTCAATGATCCTTAAGGGTCCCTTCCATATTGAGATATTCTATGATTCTATGATATTATGCTAAGCAATGTGAAAAGAAAAAAAAACCCCACAAAACCCCCACAAAACAGAAAATGTCTTAAATAAGACTTTTAGCCTCTGTCTTTTTCCAAATTATCTGTTGTGATTAGTTTGTGGGTTTACCAAACTTAACCAGGAAAACGCACTTATGAAACTGCTTTCCCACCTCTCATTTATGCCAAAACACTTTTAGTGTATGGAAGCTCATGTAAGAGAAATCCATACAGGGTTACTAAATAAATACACAGACGTTGCACCCAGCTCAAGTAAAGGTTTGCAGACTGAGTATTAGTGGAGAAATAGCGTATGTGTTACTCTATTTTTCAAAGCATCCCCCATGGTTATTTCATTTTTCCACCTTATATGGGACAGTGCACTGCACCCAGAGGCTTTGTCATTCTGGTGATGCACAGGGTGGCAGGAGCAAGCCTTTGGCGATCTCCCAGCTCCACAAAACGGTTTAAATTAAAGCCCAAGGACCTATCAGACATTCACGGAGACAGGATACTGGGTTGGGCAGACCTTTAGTGTGACTCATTATGGCAATTCTTCTGTTCTTCACTGTATGCTTTTTATCTTGTTTTTTTTAATGCCACTTTGATAGCAAAAGGCATGTTTGGAGTCAGTGGAAACAGTCCCCTAGGGTAAAATGGTCTGTCTCGCACAGAGGGATCCCAAAGAGCTTATGTAAAGGCCTCTGCTCTCAGCCCCTGAAATGAGGGGTTGTAGAGTACATCAAATATATTTTAGTAGCTTTGAGGCTTGCATTGAGACTCAGGCAAGTTTCTGTGCATCTCAAAGTAAACGAAAAGTAAAACCATAGCAGTGCTACTAAGCACCAGGCACCTGAACCATGACCATAGAGCAGTAGTGTAAGACCCTGTTCTCCACCAAAGCAGAGTTAGCCGAGTATTATTTCTGCCTTCACCAAAGGCAGGAGAGAAAGAGGGTACAATAAAGCTTTGCTGCATCAGCCCATGTGAGTGCATGGTCAGAGACAGGTAAATTACAACCTCCCCAATGCACATTCAGGTTTTGTCACATATAGGAGGAAAACCCCTATATGAAGTTTGAAAATTTATGACATACTGACTCACCTACTTGCTATGTCATTTTAGGCAGCTTTAACCAATTGGACGGTTCCTGCAACATATTTCTTGCTTTTTTTCTGGGTGCTGCAATTTTGCTGTGCAGCAGCATTTGCACTAACAGGGCCACTGAACATCTCCGACTGGCAAGTAAATTGAGGTACAGCCATTGCTGAAACCAATTGCCTCTATTCGATTTTTGAATGAATTCAAGGCTGGCAGCGTGTTAAGAGATGGCAAAGGCATACAACCCCCAGAACTGCTTTGCTGCGCAAAAGTGCACAGAGGTTCAAACCACAGCATCTCCTGTATGCATGCACAGCAGAAGAATTTCACATCCAAATTAAGTTTTCAGTAGGAAATTTAGGTGTCTAAGCAGGTTTGGCAGCATTTCCACTTTGCATTTAAGATGCCTAAAAGCAGCACCTTCTGCATGTCAAAAGGCAGCTTACTGATGCAGTCTTTCCATATCCAGCATTCCAGTGCCCAGATAAGTATATCATTTTACTCTTCCCAGGAATACTCTCTGAAGAAACTTTCCATTTAGAGCAATCTGGAATCTTCCAGAATCAAAAATATGTGCTCTTCAGTGCAGTTTTGTCACTGTTCAAACTGGGGAATGGAGAGAGAGAGAGAAATCCTTTCTCTGAAAACCCTGGTTTCTCTGCTGCAGGAAGATTTCTTGCTGAAGAACTACACTGAAGAAATACAGTGAAAGGAGGAGTTCCTTCCTTCACTTCTTCCCATAGCCAGTTACTGTCTAAGGAGGAGGCCAAGAAGGGTATGATTTTAACCTTTTCCAGTACTGAGAAAACTGAACCAGACTAAAGGTTATATACATTATCTTGGCTTGCAAGTACAAATTAACACTTCTCTCATATTACATCACTGTATAAACATCTCTTAATTCAACTACAGATCATTAGGTTTGGCCTACAAAGGATCAAATATTAAAACGTTACAGCAATCATGATTGAAAGGGCATACAGGAGATTCTTTGCATTTCCAAAACTTATGCAATACCACGGAAACTGTACAGCAAGAGAAAAGCAACCCAGAAAATCCTGATTTATATGCATTAAATAATGTGGAAAAGTAATGCAATATTGCATCATCTTCTTTTTATAGTTGTTCTCTGCTTTCAAAATTAATGTGTTTTACAAATAAAATGTTAGGGCAATTTACATTTAACTATTTATTCCTAACTCTACCATATACTACCAGTCCTAAGCATTCAAAAAGTCTATGAGGTTACTCCAAGTCTGTTACTTTTAACAAGTAATACATCTGAATCTGTATTTATTTCCACTTTGATTTCAGTCCCATTCTGCATTCATGTTTTCCACATATTGTACCTCTTCATTTATTTTTCTTGGTGGGCATAACTGATGAGGCTATTATACTTGCAAACATTTGAAAGAATAACAGCATTTCCTGGGAAGGGTGAGGCTGTGAAGACATCATTAATTTAGGCTTGGTTTACACATACACATATGTATATAAATGCAAGACTGTGTATAAATAGAAAAAAAATCTCCTACAGTGACAAGTACATTAATATTCCCCACATGATTTCTTTCAATTTCTATGTTGGAATGAACTATTTTGGCATAATCACCAGTATAATTACATTCATACCAGGAGTGTTCGACAACATTAAATACATGATTACAGAGTAGTTCAGATGAGTTTTTATTAAGAGGTGTCAAGAAAGAAAATGTGTTTAAGTTATGCATATTCTGAGTTTTCTTTAATTTTTTTTAATAGTAATTGTAAAATGGTTCCATTCTGGCTAAGCAATATCTGTACTTAGTCTATACAAGAATACATGGCTATACAAAGTACACAGTTTGAGATATACTTTATTTCCTAACCCTGAAATCAAACAGAAAGCATTGCCTGGACTCCCTTAAAAAGAAAAGGCTAACGGGGCTTTTTCTTAGGCCCCCCCCTCCCACTCCCGCCACCTTTGCTGTCTTTCTTTTTACAACAGTGGCAAGGGTAAGGGGTACAGCTGTGTTTCCCCTCCCTGTAGAAGTCTAAAAGCCTACCTGGTAGACAGGCTACAGAACAGAGATCTCCAGACAGAGCTGGAGAAACCCAGGAGAGAAGTGAGGAGACCTATTGCAGCTGAGTAAACGAGTCTATCAAGTCCACGGCGGCAGCAATGGGAGCTGCGCGGTGCTGATGGCAAAGCGACTTGGGTTACCTGAAGGTGACTGTCCAAGCGCCTGCAGAAAGTGAATGAATATCGGGGACCTCAGAGAAGCAGAAGCATCACATCTCGCCTGCAATTTTCAGAAATCAATCTCACCTGTCCACCTGTGGTACCTCGAGTATGCACTAGCGCGGTCTGCTCCTGCTGCTCAAACGTTATTTTGGATTTCTCCCCCAAAGCTCAGGAAAGGCACTAACAACTACTTCAAGTTTATGTTTGATATTTCATTCGTTTGTGCCATAGCCACAATTTAAGGCTCTCGTTAAAAATGGTTAACTTAACAGTCCAAAGAGCATTGCCCAAGCTACTGACAAAGCAAACTACTTCAATCTGCACTCCAAAAGACATTTTATGTATAGGTAAGAAAAAAATCCCTATGGACCGGTAGCTTAAATGAAACTATTCTGCAACATGATTACAATTTCCACTATTAGGGGTATTCAATATAAACAAAATAAACCCACAGGAATTAGTACTGCATGGTAACATCACACTCCATGTTTATAGCTTTGATATATATACTGCATAAAGGATTATGCCGATTATATAAAGGAGCCAAGAGGATTAAAGAAATTATCATATTTTCACCAGATTTCAGAAAAAAGGCTTTGTGTCAACTGTATAAAGGCTTTATACCAACTCTGATGCTGTACACTGAAGACCAAAGTAACTACTTCATATGTATTATAACCCCGGCAAGAAGATACATATTTATTAAAGCAAAGAATCCTCTTAAGTGGGATGGGCTGTTTAATTTTCATATGATTCATTAAAGCACAGCAAACCCACAGACTCCTCCAGCCTACAGCAGAGAAAGTTTGTATTCATGCTCCAACATCTGAAGTCACAGAAGTCTTGTATTTTTAAATCCAATTTATTCTGGCACTTTGGACTTGGTTGGATTTATTCCCACTCCCAGAGGATGCTGTGCCAGGTGCCAGCAGCTAGTTATTATGGGTTAAAAAAAAAAAAAAAAAGATGCTTACCACAGGATTTGAGCTGCTGGACTGATATACAACTGATTGGAAAACAATATAGGATGGGCAACTTATGTAAGCAACCACAGTTGGCAGCTCAGCGCTCTGGCTGCAACAAATGAATTTGAGGTCTCCCTGGAAACCATGATTTCATCCCGTCTGTGAAAAGCCCATGCTGTTATTTCTCTCTTTATCAAGCAACTTGAGATTCCACAGAATTTTCCCTCCTTGGACGGACCCAAGGAAAACAAAATAGCTAATCAATAGGATAAAATCTGACACTCAGATTGTACAGTTGAAATTAACCCAGCATACGATAATAGGATTCTGCATAAGAAACGTTAAACCTACTCCTACAAGAAAACCAAAAGTTTGAATTTTGAGCGTGCACATGTATATGTATCTATGTTACCAAACAGGGAAAGAGAAAACAATTTAATACAAATGACTACCTGGAGCAATAGTTTGGGAGACCATTTCATCTGAGGTAAGGAATGTAGAGTTCAATTGGGCCAGTGAGAATTGTTGGTAAACTGAAGGAAAACAGTCATTGGGGCACATAATGCAATAGCTGGAAATGATATATAATCATTATATATAATTACAAATAATTGTATATAATTTAGCAATGAAACCACTATAGAAATTGGCTCAAGTCTGAGAGAAAGGTCCAACAATCTCTATCAACGAATGTTGATACAAAGAGGCATAAAGGCGACATAAAACCGGAACCAATCCAAGTAAGATCTAATGCAATTTAAAGACTACATAAGGATCATGCCTAGTTGACAAGAGAGACACAGAATTGCTCAAAGTTCTCAGACCAGCAAGTCAGCCAAGGATTCAGAAACATTGTCAGTGCTACCAAATTCAGCTGGGTCCTGGTATGTCAGATACACGTTGCTGCCAATAGCTCCTCACCCACTTCTTTCTTTTCCCCCTAACATTTATTTTCTTTCCTTCTTTTCATTTTTTTCTCCACTTTTAGAAAAGGGAGGGTAGGGCTGGCCTAGCTAAGATGTTATTTGCAATGTGATGATCGCAACATTCAATGTGAAAACAAGAGAAGCAGTAAGAAATACACAACAGGTGATGTAAAATAAGTTTGCTACGTGAAGGAAAGAATAAGTCTATGGGCTATGTTTGCCTCCTGCAAGTAAGGGCCAGCATCAGAAACAGAAGTTATATTTTCTGTCTTCCTATATTTTTCTTCTATTTGTTTGTCTTGTTTATCCCTCAAACAGGTTTGGATTCCAGCATCAAGCACAATGGATCAAGCCCATTAGTGTTATTCATTGTCTTTTTCCACAAATTATACTTAATGTTATTCTCAGCATGAATTTAAGTACTGTCAAATGCTGGAAGGGATAAGAAAGATGACATGGACTCCTACTTTAGCTGAAGGTTTCAAAACTTTATTTGAAAGCTTAATCCTTTCCAATTCTTTAACTGTCCTCCCTCTTTTCCCCTCATTTCCCAAAACATTCAGTAAAAGGCAAAGTAGACTAATCCTTTTTTTTCCTTTTTTTAATAGCAATTCATAGCCATGGGAAAAGCTGGTTGAAGTCTCTGTTCAAGCTTCAAAACTTGATTTTATTGTTTTATGTTATAGAATGAATGGATGTTTATTCCATTTAACTTACTACAACAGCCGTTGTAGTAGACTATGTATAAAGGTATCCCGAAGTAGACTGGCCTTCAAAACATTTGATTATATGTTAGCATTTTGACAATGATATATAAACTCACTGACATCAAAACGAGTCATATGAGCTAAACGGACAAAAAAGAATTTTAGGTTTTCCAATTCGATGTTTTTCAAATGATAGAGTTTTTTTACTCAGTCTTGTTTTTACTGAAAATATTGAGAAGCCATTCAAAGGAGGCTGTGATTGCTGAAGGAATGGAAACAATAGAAATTCTAGAGGAATTCAGGACCTGAACTAGTGAAAACTTTGAAAGAACTCCAGCTGCCTTCAGTGGAGCTAAATCAGACCCTTAATATTTTAAACAGTTTTTTGAGGGAAGAAAAGAGGAATTTAGCACAATCATGCTCAAAGGGGAAAACATAAACATTTGCTGTTTCAAGTATATCCAAAATTTGGTACTTTGAGAAACACACACAGTTCCAGATATGGTATGATCCCAAGCAAAAATAAAAACCACGCAAAATTTACACGCTTAGCTGCTTTTCACCTGCAAGAAGACTAAAGATACTCCAGCAAGTATTCAAGCTCACTTTCTTCACAATGTGATGACTCTTACAGCCTGTTATATGAAGACAATTATTTTTATTACATTCATAAAGTGCAAAACTCCTTCCTTGTCCCCAACTTGTATTTTTCCTTCAGCGTACCAAGCAACTAAGGACACAGTAGCTGCAGAGCTGAGTAACTACTGAATGGACAAGTCACACCAAGAAGGTTTTGCAAAGGTGCAGGGTGGGGATAAGGCCAGGGCCGTCCCGCACTACACAGCCCGTGTCTCTGGGTATTCCCTCCCCAGAAAATTCCTGTGTATTCCTCCCTGCTTTCAGCTTTGCTTCACACAGGTAAATAGCATTAAGAAAAAATAGGAAGTAAGCCAGCAGATACTACATAAACCTCACCCTGGATGTTGTAAATCACTTTCTGACATAGGAAAACCACTGGTATTTCCCAATCCCCCAGATGGGTGTCTGAACAAGGAGCTGGTTTAAGTTGCACATGAAAGCACATATGTTTAGAAGAGAAATGCCATTTCAACATCCATACAATTAAGTGAAAATTCATCTGCTTTGCCAAAGCCATTATACGTGATCTTGGGAAGAGAGAGGATCGTCCAGGATATTCTTGTCATCTAGTTTGCCCCCTGTATGCATAAACCATAGATTGTTAACAACAATCTGGATTAAACAGCATTTTTAAGAAAAATATCTAATCTTGTTTTAATGACTGGAGCACATCCCTCCTGTCCCCACTCCCCTCAATCTTTTCCACTGTTTAATCAGTTACACTTTTAAGAAACTGCATCTTATTTCGAAGATGAATTTGTCTGAATTTCCAGCCACCAGTTCTGCCTATGACTTTCTCAGCAAAACTGAAAGGTCCTCCTGACTCCTTTCTATCTATATGTATCCACACTCCAAGTCACCACTCAGTCCTGTCCTTCAAATACTAAATCACTTGACCCTCATAAGATTCATGTAGCTGTACTTGTTTTCCAGATCTCTTCTCTTTTTTGTTGCTTTCCTTTGAACTCTATTTTTGACATAATGTTTTTGAGGTGTGGACATAAAACAGGGCACAATATTTTAGCATGCTTGTTATTTTAAGATCCCAGATTAATTCCCTGTTTCCACGCAAAAGCTTTGTACTTCACACATCCAAACATACCGGTCTATTTTGTCCCAGCCCTGGAGCAACAGCACATAGTGAGGTGATTATCTACTGAGTAATGACACCAAAAACCCCAACATCTCTGAAGTAACCTACAAAGAATAAACTGGTGACAATGGTTATTCAGGATGATCTCAGAAGCACTGCTGTTTGTAGGTATCCCTCAGCGTCTGCTAACAAACCTGTTTCTAATTATTTAAAGAATGGCCTTTGCTGAAGCAGTTTAGGTCCTGGAGGCGAAGATCGTGTGCAGCATCAGCTACAAGTCATTAAGAGAGAACGAAGAGAAAAGTCAGATGTCTGGGAGGACTCTGCAGGGCTCCTAGGGCGTGGGGAGCGAGGATGGGGAAGCTATCTGCAGTCATGGCCAATATTGTTCTGGGGCTGTGGGAGTCTAAATGCGAGACAGGAATAAAATCGGGGTCTCTTCCTCTCTCCCTCGTCCCCAACCTCCCTACCTAAATGCAGCGAAAGCTGTGGGGGGATCTCAGCGCAGTCTGCAACTGCCTAGATGGAAGGTGTAGAGGAGATGGAGGCATACTCTCCCCACAGTCGTACAGTGGAAGGATGAGGTGAAATGGGCACACATGGGAAAAGAGGAAAGGCCAACTCAATGCAAGGGAAACATTTTCTACCAGGAAGATGGCCAGACACTAAAAGAGGTGGCAAAATCTCCATCTTTGCAGTTTTTCAAAGCTGGGCTGAACAAGACTCTAGCCAGCCTACGCTAACTGGGTCTGCTTTGAGCAGAGGCTGGACCAGATGATCCCAGGATGTCCCTTCCAACCTCCATGTTTCTGTATCTCTGCAGTTCCTTTCCAGTACCCCTCCTTCTCACTCTTCAGAGTACAATTTCCAGGGCACTTGTCTTTGAGGTGCACGGCCCCCGTCCCTCAGGCACATCACCCTTCTCCGAACTGTTTGCTTTTCTGAGCTATTCTGTTGCAGAGCAGGGCCTATGAAGGTAAGAGGAGTGGAATGAAGAGCAAACAGGAGGAAGAGGTGGGACAGGGTGAGGAAAGCTGGCCCAGACAGCCCTGCCTTCCTGCTGCCCCAGAGGGCAGAATGGGGCTTCAGGGGCAGCCATGCCACCCCTCATACCTTGACCACTCCTCATCGCAATGAGACCAGCAGACAACTGAGTAATCAGGAGAAAAAGTTCAGGTGTTCAGAGCACACTCCACACTTTGGGTATTCAGAGTAGACCCACAGCTACTCCATATCTCCCTCATCACATGCACAGAATACACAGCCAGATTCCTGCACGGGAGATGTCTACCAAACATCTTCCAGTTTGAAGTCAGCAATGACAAAATAGTATTTTTTTATTAAGGCCACAAGGACTTCATAGAATCATAGAATCATAGAATGGTTTGGGTTGGAAGGGACCTCAAAGACCATCTAGTTCCAACCTCCCTGCCATGGGCAGGGACACCCTCCACTAGACCACGTTGCCCAAAGCCCCATCCAACCTGGCCTTGAACACTGCCAGGGAGGGGACATCCACAACCTCTCTGGGCAACCTGTTCCAGTGCCTCACCACCTCACAGTAAAGAATTTCTTCCTAACATCTAAATCGACCCTCCTTCAGCTTAAACCCATTACTCCTCATCCTGTCACTACACTCCCTGATAAACCAGCTTTCCTGTAGGCCCCTTCAGGTACTGGTAAGCCGCAATTAGATCTTCCCAGAGCCTTCTCTTCTCCAGGCTGAACAGCCCCAACTCTCTCAGCCTGTCCTCATAGGAGAGGTGCTCCAGCCCTCCGATCATCTTCGTGGCCCTCCTCTGGATTCTCTCCAACAGCTCCATGTCTCTCCTGTACTGGGGCCCCCAGAGCTTCATCTCCTGAAGGAATTCATCTTGTGGTCAGAGGCAACAAGAGCCTTTGTAGCAGACATCCACCAGCTCTTCAGCTTTCAGCTTTTAAAGTGGCCTTTTATTGCCTGTGATTTTCTAACAAGTAGCGGTGCCTTTCCCGCTTCCATGAGTAACTCCAGCTCTTCTCTTCTGTTGTTTAGGGGTCCGTGTTCATACTGACATATAAAAGTGTTCTCTACATGTCTTCATGTGCTTGAATTTTCACATGTGACACTTCATAGTTGGATACATGGCTCCATATCTGTATCATAACTGTCTAGCTATCACATTCTTGGTTTATGATGAGCCATACCCTTGGTGATGCTGGGGAGTGATTCTCCCATTACTAACCTAGCAGAACTGTACATACCATCTCATCTCTCCCTATGAAAAAGTCCCTGAAGCCTGTAATACTACTATAACCATTTACCTCCAGTATCTTTGCTTTTGCTTTTCTCTCACTCCAGACAATCTGTGCTATTGGCCACTTATTTAATCTTCAGACATTCACTCATCAGGATTTAGTAACACAAGAGGAGTACAACTCCAAATCTCCAGCATACCATTAGAAGAACTACCCTCAAGTCTGAAAGGTGTTTGTTTTTACAACAATTACAACAGTCAGGGCCATGCAAGTTTGTTCTGCACTTGGAAATTCTCAGAAATCTCTGTGTTCAAAATGCAGATTATTCCTCAGCTGTCCCAGACAATTCCCCGCGAGCTGGCACTGCAAGGATAGAGTGGGGGTGGAGGGCAGCATCCTATTCCATCTTGCCAGGTTACAGCACATGGGAAGAAGGCCAATTCTTTCCTCCCACTCTATGTCTATGAAGAAATCTTCAAGGTATGGGTCAGAGAGTCATCTGGGCCACAGGGATGAGATTAGCTACGATACTCAGCAGTGATCCCAAACAGTCATAAGCACTCATCACCCACACACCGCTTAGGTTTCCACCAGGGAACCAGAAGAATAAGGCACTCTTTTCCCTCTTTTGAGCAATAATTAAATATTATTTAGCATAAAGAGCATCCTACCTCAGACTACTCTGACAGATTAGATCTTTTACAGTATTATAGCAAACACAGTCAATAGCTGAAGATTTTCCCATTCTGCCTCCTTCGTGCCATTTCACTTGCAGCTTTTCTGCTCAAGAGAACAAACAGTTCTGCCCTTTCTTTCTTTTTGACATTAAGGGGCCTAGAATTTGTTAATAATTCAGGTGTATCACATTTCTGATTCAGCCAGCTTGACTTAAATTAGCAACAGGTGAAATAAATGGCCATTAGAGGTTAGAGCACTTTAGGCAACATTTTTTCTTTCAAAAGCACAGAGGAATTTTTCCAAAGTAGTTCCCATCTCTCAAAACACACAAAATGTGTAACATTTTCCGTAGAGTCCATTAAGAAATGTCTACTGTCACCAACGTAGGTTGCAAAAGACAACATAAAACAACATGTCACATTTGCTAGGAGTTATGACAAGTTGCTTACACTATATATTAATGCTATTGGATAGTAGAGGTCATGCTTTCTTACATAAACAGGTGTATAACTTATCTTTCAGAGAACGCCCACAAATTAAAAAGGCAGATTTTTTATATTGTCATAAATTCTAATACATGGCTTTCAAAAAAAAGTGAAAAGAATACAATATGTTATTATCCTTGCCAGAAATTTGACATTTCTAAAGATGCCAGATGCATTTTCAGACATATTCCAGAGTTATTCAAGTTGAGAAGGGGTTTTTTTTAAATGTCAAACTGGTGCTCTTAGAAAAATGGGTAGATTTAGGGTTTTGTTTGTTTGTTTGCTTGTTTTAAAAAGCTGAATTTATATACAAGAGAGAATTCTAATATATTCTGTGTTCCAAAGAACACAAAATCTTGAGCATCACTTACAGTGTTTCAGAGCAAAAACTTACAGTGTTTCCAAGGTTTACTCTGGCACTTGAAGCTAAGGATTATACAGCTGGACAAAAGCACCACGCATGCAGTCCTAGTGACTTCACGTAAAGAAGGCTTGTGGAGATAAATTCATCTGTTAAATGTCAGTTCCAATTTGTATTTCTTAGAGTAAATTAAAAGCCACGGTTTAAAAGCATTACTAGCACCAATTCTTCAGACCATGGGATTCTGCAGCCTTCCTTTGGGGAGTGATCCTTTTTAATTATATCCAATCCTTAGCTTTCTGCAAGCACTTCTAAGATTTTGATCATTTATCACCAGAACACTAAAGATGCCGGAGGTAATAATAGCAGGTTTTTTACATGTTTTTGCTCCTGTTATTTTTAAATACTTGGTGCAAAGTAATTAGTTACAAAATGAAGTGCTGCTAGTGCCTCTCATGGTACAAACCAAAACCTCCAGGTTCATCAGAGTTTAGTGCTTGCATTTATGCTATGGACCACCAAGATAAAATCATTTGGTTTATATTTGCTGTCCATGATGCACAAGATTCATGTTCATTTCTACAGTGTTATTAGAAAATACCTTTAAGCTTTTAAATTGTGGGATTCGTGAACTTTCAAAAATATAGTAAACCAGCAGCATGAACAACCATTAAATAAACATGGAACAAGATAAAAAAAAAAGTTCTATACCTAACTTATCCAACATATAGCAATAAATTATTTATGTTAGACAGCATACACAAAAAGAGATCAAAATGGATCAGATGAAGAGATTCTAAACATATTCCCTTTTATATGATGTTCCCTGTCTATGAAGTTCACTTCATAGATAAAGTTCTAGTAGACTTAATTAACACAAATTAAAAGAGGCAGGTTCAAAAATGCATTAAAGCTTTATTTCTATATTTCAATCCTCTATTAAGCTAAGAGTAAGAACCGAGGGCCCCAGTACCAGAAAGACATGGAGCTGTTGGAGAGAGTCCAGAGGAGGGCCACGAAGATGATCGGAGGGCTGGAGCACCTCTCCTATGAGGACAGGCTGAGAGAGTTGGGGTTGATCAGCCTGGAGAAGAGAAGGCTCCAGGGAGATCTAATTGCGGCCTTCCAGTACCTGAAGGGGCCTACAGGAAAGATGGGGAGGGACTGTTTATCAGGGAGTGTAGTGACAGGACAAGGGGTAATGGGTTTAAGCTGAAGGAGGGTCGATTTACATTAGATGTTAGGAAGAAATTCTTCACTGTGAGGTGGTGAGGTACTGGAACAGGTTGCCCAGAGAGGTTGTGGATGTCCCCTCCCTGGCAGTGTTCAAGGCCAGGTTGGATGGGGCTTTGGGCAACGTGGTCTAGTGGAGGGTGTCCCTGCCTGTGGCAGGGGGGTTGGAACTAGATGGTATTTAAGGTCCCTCCCAACACAAACCATTCTATGATTGTAACACGGTACAACTAATAGGTGTTGAAACCTCTGTACCAGAAGGCACCATCCTTGTGGTGAGGGGTATTCTGGAGTCAGGCACAGCCTCTGCTGGGCAAGTCTTCTCCGCCAGTGCCTCAGAGCATCACTGTGTGAGTGTCAGAGAGACACTTCTTCAGTTCTGCTCAGAGACATCTTGAATTGGAAAATCCTAAAGGAGCTATTGAGTGTGCTATTGCTTGAGGCAGTATGAACAATGCATTTGTGCGTTTTACTTTTTTATGGCTTTGTTTCTAATACAGAAACACACACACACACAATGTCTGCCATTATCCTTGACTGAATAAATCAGACTTTTCACGTAGCTTTCCTCTTCATTTAGTAAGAAGCATAATCTCTACCATAGTTGACACATACACATCTCACTTTGGTACAACGTAAACAACAAAAGCTTCCTGAGTGATGCGGCTTGCTTTCAGAGGCCTAACATCCAAAACAAATCAGAGATCTCCAGTGTTGGTGCACGTCAATTACGCCACAAGGATCACCTTAGAAACTGAAAATGCTGATACCTATTTTTACGACTCTCTGCAGTGCTGGCAAAAACCAGCTTGAAACACACAATACCACCCATAGTTACACCATACCTCATACTTCTGCTCTCCCATTCCACCTCTATCCAGAAACTCACCGTTTGAACATTTACCAGAAATGTGAAGGTAAATGGTTCAAACTGCTTCAGATTGAGGAAGGAACTAAGCCCCGGTCTTCCTTTCTGACTAATGCTCTACCCACATGACATAAAGAGTAAAAAATATTGCTTTTCATGGACCTTTTTCCAAAAACATGTCTTAAAAATTCCTGCTGGATTGGGATCCACAGATGAGACAGAGGAATTCCTACCCTGTAAACCTTTCTAGGAATTGGGCTTGTGCTAGGTACCTACTGTGCCACACAGTTCTAGGCATGTCTTGCATCAGATGTGTAGGCGTGTAGGAATTTTTATTGACAGAAACGCAGGCATGATGACTTCAGTTACCCCTGCGGTTGAGTAGAAGCAAGAATCTCTATGGCATTTAAATGTTGGACCTAGGCCCCTAGAGTAGACGTTACATACCAAAGTCCTTAGGCCTTTGAGGAATGTTATACTCAAGACACATTTCTGTAACTGAGGGCAGTCTTTTCTAACTAAGCCAGAACATACTAGTAATGCCCAACACAGATGCTCTGCAGTAGATTCTGTGCTTTGAAACAGAGACACAAAATTTAACTTAGGTGCTGTTTGCTGAAGGTGTATTCCCAGAAATCCCGATTTCATTGGTCTCTCCTTAGGTTCATTCTTCCAATTTTTCTGTGTTCCCATGTGTCCCATGGAAACCTGAAAATCAAGTTTCTTTACTGTGACTTGGCAAATATCACTCATTTAGAATCACAGAACCATTTTGGTTGGAAAAGACCTTTAAGATCATCAAATACAACCATTAACCTAGCACTGCCAAGTCCAACCAATAAACTATGTCCCTAAGCACCACATCTACACGTCTTTTAAATCCCTGCAGGGATGGTGGCTCAACCACTTCCCTGGGCAGCCTGTTCCAGTGCTGGACAACTCTTTCAGTGAAGAAATATTTCCTAATATCCAACCTCCCCTGGTGCAACCTGAGGCCATTTCCTCTTGTCCTATTGCTTGTTACTTGGGAGAAAAGACCAACACCCACCTGGCTACGACCTCCTTTCAGGTAGTTGTAGAGAGCAATAAGATCTCCCATCAGCCTCCTTTTCTCCAGGCTAAACAACCCCAGTTCCCTCAGCCGCTCCTCATAAGACTTGTGCTCCAGACCCTTCACCAGCTTCGTTGCCCTTCTCTGGACATGCTCCAGCACCTCAATGTCTTTCTTGTAGTGAGGGGCCCAAAACTGAACACAGTACTCAAGGTGCGGCCTCACCAGTGCCGAGTAATTGGGGACGATCATGTCCCTAGTCCTGCTGGCCACACTATTTACCTTCAACTGCATCACTATGCTCCTCACTATCTGCCCACAAGTAAGACCAGTTTTTAGAAATTTGTAGCCATTCACCCAAAGCACTCCACTAGTTTCAGTTCTATACAGATTTTGATGGTCTATTCACTAACGGTTCATTCATTAGCACAATCCAATAGTAATATTACCTGACCTGCACCAAAGTATATAGAAAATTTTGTATATAAAATTAATAAAATTTTTTATATAGTAAAGTATACTATAGTCCACATTCTATGCTGAAGTATAAAAAATACATAAACTATAAAATAAAACTGTAAAATAAATATAGCATTTACCCACAAGTTGTAAAACTAGCACCTATGGGTTTAGACGAAACCAATGATTGTACAGACAGAGTGTCACTACTTCAACTTAATATGTCTGGGTGGACTGCTGTTTCCACTGGGGGAAAAAAAAAAACCAACAACATCAAAAAATTAATGGTAATCTCCATGGAACATAAAATCTGCACCTGGACTATAATTTGTTGCATTCAGGCCCAAATAAACACAGCACTGTCTGTAGGACTGGGTCTCCACATGAAACAAGTCAGGAAGTCATCAAAATAAAAAAACGAACACATTACATTGTATAACTTGAAACTTTAAATACTGGCTATTCTATTTCCAGTTACAGAATGATATGCCACGGTCTCATCTCCACCTAACATTGCTTTTAATGTTAAAGAAACAACCATAGTTCAAGAAGTGTTCTTTAAAATTCTATTGCTCCAATTTTGATACTATATTTACAAAACACAAAACTACTGAAATATTGAATATTACGAGAAAATTAACTTAATATGCTTAGGCACATTTTATAGAAGCTATATTTGCCAGTGCAACAATGGTGGTATTTGGAGGTACTTTAAGATCACAATAGTTAGATAAGTGGTCTGTGAATTCTAGATACTCCACACAATCAGCTAATTAATTTCAGGTTTATTTACCACTTCAGAATGACTTGGTATAAAAGTGTCATCTCCTTCAAAAAGAGATTGATCCACTGTTTGACTAAAATGGATTTTTTTGCTTCTAAGCCTTATTCCAAGATGTGTGATTATATTCTCTGTTCTTACATGGGCTGTATAATTCATCGGAGTTCACAATCAATTTGCAAGGAACAGAATTTAGCTACAATTTAGCCATAATAACCGGCAATTACATCATAATCCACAAGCATTGCTTAATATTTTAGATCTTTAAAATCAAGTGCTGTTATGTATGTTTTGGGATGAACTTGTTAAAGATGAACTCTATATCTAGACACATGGTTATTGGTTCTCAGATAGTATTAAAGGTGAAAAAAAGCACGTACACAAACACAGAAAGTCAATTCCCTTTCAGCCATATTATAAAATATGCTTCCATGACAATGTAAATAGATTTAAAATATCAACCAATGAAAATGTATAAGTAAACAAGACTAGAAAACAACCATTTCACAAAAAAGGCAGCAAAATGTCTATGTCAAAGGACAGTAGGATTATTTCCTAATAATTATCATTATAATTATGAATATTTTCCATTTTATCAAAATATTCCCTACTTCTTCACCTAGTCATTTTCAAAAGAGAAAGGCTGTCTCCTATTTATTCAAACAAGAAATCAGGTTAATGATTTAAAGTGATCATATATTTACTTCAGGTGTCAATCATCCACACTTGAGTTCTATTTTGGTGTTAGTGTAGTGGAGTTTTCAGGATGAAATCACCATATAACAGAACTTTCACATCACATTTGATTTCCGAGCAAGATTTCATTGCCTGCAGTTGCCCAACTTTCCAAAGACATCCTATAAATACTTCTGCAGGAGCAGAAGATATACATTACCAAAGCTCTATTTAAAACTCAGATAGATTAAACCAGGAAACAAATTTATAACTGCATGTGGTCAAATGTTGAGGAGCAGAGAGAATTGGGTTTTCTGCAAAGCACCAAAACTTGTCCAAGGGAAATGCTGTCTACTGGACAGCTCCAGGAGGGTTTTGTTGAATGCCTTTTTCTTGCTGCTCCTGGCACGTACCATCAAAGCATTGAATACTCATTACCTATAGTGATTACTTAGCATAAGTAGGTATATCTATGCATACACATAGAAGAAATTCTCCTTTGCTAGAAACACCTCTTCTGAGGGCAGATACCTTATTTAAATCCAGATCGGAAAAGAAAATAAGAGATAAAACAAATGGAATGCCTTTACTCTTCAGGAAATAAAAATATAGCTTTATTCTTGGTACTGCTTGGCTTCCTCAAAGACAACTATGTGCTTCTGAAAATTAGGTGCAGCTGTCCTCTCTTTTGAGCTCCTTAATGAAATCCTCTGCATCCTGGCTTCCCTCTCCTTTTTGGCAAAAGTTGTCAATGTGCATTTCAGCTGAGTCATGAGCACACCATGACCATGTGGGCCTCTTTGCACAGCAAATGGACTTAATCACAGGGGCATACAATTACATTCCTTTCTCCTCGTTGCAAATTCATCAGGGAATAACAAACATAAAACTCCATTGTCTAGGACCTTAAAAAAAAAAATCACTGTTATTCAGCAAGTGTTCCTCCCCTTCCCCACTCCTCATTCTTTTCCATAGTAGGAAAAAAGCAAAAAACTCCTTTATCACGTTCTCTTCCATTATACTGCAAGAGTATACTTTTCACAGTTTTGTATACTGCCAGCATTTATATAGATTTTATCATAAGTGATTTCTCACGATTTGTGCAATTCCTCACAGGACTTGAAGGATTCTCAATTTTACTTTTCAGGGATAGTAATAATCTCCTCCAAGTCTCTTAATTCCCATTATTTCCTCATTCTTCTTTTTCACTCAACTTCCAGCCAGAGCTATTCAAAAAGCTCAATATTTAATTTATTTGATTGGTTTGCTTAGGGTTGCCATTTCATCCTTGCTTTCTCTGCAAATGACAGAGTTTCAGTCGGTGAGAGTTTCGGTTTCCTGAAATTAGGGGGTTTGTCTTTGAAAATTCCCCTTGACATATTAACACCTTTTATTTTTGCATTTCCACCTAAAGTTTCCTTTGTTTTAAGCTGCTATGAAGTGAAGACCTCCACTCTTTACACAGCTCCCACGTTCTTGGCTGTACTTTTCCACATTGTTCTATCTCATGAGTTGACGGTGAATCTCATGGTGTATCTCAACAGTTCTCTCACTTCCACCCACCCAGTTCTGCTCCCTCCTAATGGAAACCTTTTAAACGCAGTAAGTAGGCAGATACCATTCCACTTGGGAAGGCACTGTGTGCCCTCCTTTCCCAAGATACTGACATTCGGTTCAGCTTATATTCTGCCAGGAGTGATCTCCTTTGTCTTTCAATCCTGTGCTATTAAGGCCAAGAGTTTAAGAGGTGGAGACTCCCGTGTCCACCTCCCATAAGCTATCAATCCTCCGATTAAATGGAAGTCCAGCATTATATAACTTTGCCCTGGGTTTTTGACTTGGACATAAAGTCTAATCTCAGAGAGCCACTTCCCACAGAGTGCTTTTATGTTTTGAAACATTTCCCACAGCTGGGAAAGGAACGAATTCACAACCCTAACAGTCCAGCAATGGTCCACTCCTGCTTCTTCCAACTTCAATTCATATTCTGCGTAATTCACCCATCCTTTAAGTTATTGCACAGATGTGCCTGCCGCCTCTTCTCCACATAGGACATTGCAGCTACACTTCCAGTGCTTATTTTCTCCTCTGTCTTATTTAATTGGGAATATTATTCTATTTTCCCTACTTGCAATGAGGAAAGGGGAAATAGTAGGAAACCAAGGTCAGATCCCAAGTGCAAGTAAGTAGGAACATACTGATCTGGTCAGAGAGAGCTGCAATTAAAGAAAGAGATATTTATTTAAACAGCCTTGCTTAGATCTCTGCTAATGGGCCAGAGCTCCAAGATAGCCACCCAAGAGATACCAGCTGGTTAAAAGACTAAGAAAAAGAAATTATTTAATTTAGGGACACTGAAAGCAGTAGGTACCTTTTTAATTGCACCTATAATTTGAACCTTTTAAGATCCTGGTATCAGGAAAGGAAGTAACGTACCAGTTTGTACATCTTCCCTCAAATGTACACATTACACTGACAGTCTAGAAAGCTCATCTTGGGATCTTGTGGTCCCTCCCTGGCAGCTCCCCTGCTAGTTTGGCAGAAGTTCACACAGTTTTGCACACTTAAGTGAAGCAAGGGTAATACCGCAAGATTCTAAACTGAGCCCAATAATCTGGTATTTTAATAAACTGTACTGTTGACACAACTACATAATATTATCGTGACCTCTCCACATAAGATACTGCAAGCTGTTGTGGAATTAGGGAACTAATACTCATTGCGGGGGGAGAATTGCAATTACCTACTGAGACCAAAAGAAGCACAAGGTACTCTTGACAACAAAGACTTCCCCAAGTGTCTGTTAAAGCCTGAGCCTACACATACTCCTGCTGTTACACCAACTGCAGCACCCTTCTCTTACATGTCTTCAAATCACCTTAATTGGGCTCATTTTTACATGCTGCAACAGTTTTGTCTAAAAAGAAAACTTTTGGAAATCATTAACTACTTAATGAAGAAAGTACAGATTGTTATAAAATATTTTGGAAAATACAAGCTGGCATGCTTTAAAAATTGTTGGCTTAATCTCAAAGTAGAGCTCAGGGGCTGGTTTTTTTCCCACTTTCTGTTGATGTAGGATATAAATGAGTTCAGGCAAGTTAGAACATGTTTTATCATCACCATGGCTCTGAAGATTTACACAAAAGAAAGAGGAAAAGAATTGACAGTTTGGATAATGCAAATCAACGTTGTACATTTGATAAGTTGGACAAAAAATGCAGAGCTTTTGGTATAGTACATGATCTTTAAAATATATAAAAATGTTCTGAGCTAAGCAAGTATCAGTGTTAATGTACACTCCAACCACAGAAGTTGGGACACTCTTCATTCCAACAACTCAATTTCTCCCTTTCAAAGACATCTCGGATAAAGATGCTTTTCTAGTATGTTCCACAGATAATTTTTTTTTTTAAATCCTACAAGTTTTGTCACGCCAGCAAATATACAGAGTGCTACAGCCACTTCAGCTATGGATATGCCGTGTCCAAACAGACACATTTAGAGCTCTACCAGAGAACCTTAATTTCCCAATTAAAACATACAAAAACCCAATGATCACTTCTTTGTTCAGGGTCTTTTATACCCACACATGGACCTGCACACTTGTAAACAAGTAGTCTACTTCTACCAGCAGATTTTACCTATACCAAAGAAGATGGGGATGGCAAAGCTACATCCCACACCACTGACTGACACCTCCTATTTACACGGTGCTTCCGTCACCATCTCTAAGGACAGAGATGAGTGTACGTGAAGCAGCAGCAGGACCTGCTAGCACTTGCTCTTCAAGGTCACTGAAGTGCTGTCTTCCCCTCTGCACAGTCCCCTTATCTCTCTTCATACCTCCCTTTACCATCTTCCCAACAGCCAGAAGAAGTGACACTGAGAGCCCAGCCCTTTTCCCAAAGCCTGGGAAGGAGAGGAGCATTTGCAGGGGCCAGTGAAGAGGAAAAGGAAAACTGTTAGCTTGAGGAAAAAATGGATGGCTGCAGAGGTGACAGGAGGCACCCACAACATGGGACAGTGGAGAAGAACAATGAGGTGAGCTGGTCTAGAATAAAAGTGTGAGGCAATAAAAGAGATTCTGCTCCCACAAAGTTCCCCCAAACCATTCCTGTCCTAAAAATGCCCCGAGCCCTCCTCATACCTCTGTCCCCATGTCAGTTCCCAGAAGAGCCCTGGTCCTGGTCCCACAGCCAAAGGCAGGTGGTCCCTACAGCCACTTCTCAACCCCTCCTGCCCTAGAAGATTTGTGACTGATCCCAGCCTCTCCTTGTCTTCCTGCCGCGATCCCAGAACCCGCTCATTTTGCTACATCAGTATTTATTTCTTTCTAGAGGGCTAAGCAGCCTCCAGCTTCTCTTTGTTATTAGTTCAGTGTCTCATGCCTCAAACCAGAGCTTCAGACCAAGCTACTGGAACTAATCATAGCAGAGAGAAGAATCTTGGAATATAAAAGTCTGAATTATGAAGAGGCCTTAAAGTGCTCATATACAAGGTGGAAATTTAGATTGCCTGTGTGCTAATGCAGTACTCTTTACAGGCTTACTTCGAACTGACAGAGAATTCAAGGAAAAATGTAAATCTCTCACTGGCATGAATAATAGTTTTATTTTTCACCATGTCAAGTTCAAACAAACTTCCCTGCAATTTTTGCATGTTATATATAGAGAGAATGTGCCTCATTCCAGTGCCTGTGTGTTTTACTTAGAGCAGCTATTAACTTCTCAATATTTAAATCCTGTTTTATTACAACATAAAACACACTGATAAAAAGATCAATTACTCAATCCAAAATTCAAACGATATAAATCACACAAAATTCCAAAAGGTTGACATGTATTTACTTTGTACTCTTATTTCCATTCATAATATTATTCAGTACGATCAACACTGCTCATCTCCCTGGTTTCTATCTGCTGTTAATCACGAATAGTGTGCCTGACACCTACCCTGGAAGGCTAAATCAATCAGTGCTGCTTTAAAAACAACGTCTGCGTAGATTAATGGCAACTTAGAAAAGTTTCTTTTGTAAGTCTCATAGTACCCCAGTACCATAGAGCTAGGGAGAGAAAAAAGCCTCTCAAGTCATTTTGTCTGTACCCCCCACAGGTCCAAGTTTTCTTCTACCATACACTCCTTTTTTCCACAGCCAGTCCAGTTCTGAGTGAAACAAAACAGAAGCCTTGCAGGGCTGAGCCTATTTCCCCATTCATGGGCAAAAGCAGGGAAGAAATGCCAAGCCTTGATTTTTATTTATTTATTTATTTATTTAACAAAGCGACATGCAGTGCCACAGCGTAGCAACCTCCTCAACAATTTTCTGCTTACCCCTAAATTTTACTCCTGGCCAGTAAAGTTGGCTACTCAGAAGCAGACCCTGGCTGACGAAGCCAGCTCCAATGTAACGCGCCATGTGCGGTCAGCGCTGGTGCTCGAGGAGGTGCACTGGGTTCTCCAGGCAGAAGATGCACAGGGGGACATCAAACCCTACGCTCCAGCACAGGATGTGTCGCAGAGGGACGGCGTGCTGAACCACACACATCTCTCATGAAAAACTCTTCTAGAGACCTTGCTGGCCCTGCCCTGCCACCCCCTCCATGGGGAGCCCTTGCAGCTGTGCCCTGACAAAATGCATCCTTTCAGGTGATTTAGAGAAACTCTGACAGCATACAGGGTGACAAACTGATATCAGAAAAACTAAATGCAAGGCAATGCATTTTATAAGGTGCATTTTGGTCTCTTCAAGCCACTCTCGACTGCTGCGCCGCCGCGGCCACAATGGGAAGCAAGGGAAGCAGCTGAGGAGGAAGCAGCAGAAGACACCACGTGAACAGTGCATCTTCAGTGGGGTTACCAGGCTCATGTCTGGTCACGCCAGCTCAAAGAAGATAAAAAAGGCAGAAACAAGGGCATCATAATAATACAGATGACTAAGAACATTAAAAAGGCCTGTCTCATAAAGAGACACTGGAAAGACTGAATCAGCTTTATTCAATGCCTCTCTAAAGCAGTAAGCGCACAACACAGGGACATGAAACAATAACGAATAACCTAGAAAGAGAAGTTAGGCCTTGGATCACATCATAGGGATGTTCAAAATACGTAAGTGATCCTTTTCCAGACTGTGAAGCTAATTTCACAAGCAGTCGCTGGAAGCAAAGAATGTCATAGAATTTTTAAAATAATTAATATGTAAATTGATAATAACAACACAAAGAATAACACCATAAAAGAATAAAACTTGAGCAAAGCGGCAAAAATCTCTAGGTAATGGAGGTAAGGGAAGAGAAACACCACGTCTCATTCCAGCCAGCTATTTCTGTAATTAGTTGGGCTAATAATTGGACTGGGCAAAAAACTTGTTTAATGCAGTAGGCCAAACTACACTTTTCAAAGTATGTTTAAGAGCTGAATTATAATCCAAGTAATTTCAGAGATGACGATAATAGCCAAGACACAGATAAATTAAACTGAAGCAGTTTTGCCTCATGGACTGCCCGAGACTCACCCATATTACTGAGGACCTGAAGGGAGCAACGGGATGCAGTTTACAGAACTGTACTCTGAAACTAAGCCCAAATCTTCTAGCATTTACCAATAAACCAGTTTACTGGTTGTGATGGTGCCAAACCAAGACGTGATGTTCTTCAGCAGATCATCCGCTACTGCTCTTAGATTTCAACTGTTGGAGCAGTTGGAGCAGAAGGAAGAAGAATCACAAAATCTAGTATAAATGTTAGGCATGTGAGTGAAATATTATAGATGGATTACTGAGCTGTGTTTACCTTACAAAGCTGCTTCTTTGATATGCATGATCGTAACCGAGAGTGTGAGTTCACAGGCTTGCCTGCTGGTAGCCTCTGCCACCGCTGGAGCCTGTAAGTGACCTGAAGAGGTCATGTAGTGTCTCTCACAACAAGAAGGCACCATCACTCCTGCCTTAAGCATTTCTGGTAAATGCTTGTTAGATCTGACCTTAAAGAGCACTAGTGAAAGAGATTCCACACCCTACCTGGACAGTCCAATGCTCAATTACCTGTACAGTTCAGCAGGACTTTCCCTACCGTTTAACCTAATCTCTCCTGCTGCAGTTCAGCATGCTGGTTCTTGTTACATCTCCACTGGATGTGGAGAACAGTTTGTTTCCCGCCACTCTGTGTAAGCAACCACTTACACAGTTGAAGATTGTTATCACATCTCTCAACAGTCTTTGCTTCCCTAGACTATAACATTCCAGTTCTTCCACTATTTTCTTACAGTTTGTTTTCTAGATCTCTGATCACCTTTGCTACTGATCTCCTGCCTAACTGGTAAGACTCTGTTGGAACAGTGGTGTCCAAAATCCCAGACAGTACCAATACCAGACACAGACCTCAAAGTCACAACTACTAAGGGATGCCATCACATATCTGCAACGCTCCTGTTATGCATCCCAGAATGAAATTTGTCTTGATTTTGCACATCTTTAACACTCTGTATCCTATCAAAGTCTTCATGCTGAAAACTAAATTTCCTAAGGAAAATACTTAGCACGGTTCTTCAATTAAATATCTTGTGCCCACTCTTTAGTTCGGTATTATATATTTGAATAAATATTTGAAAGATATATAATGACCGTCCCCACAATCAATAAGGTTTGGGGAAAACTTCCAAGTGAGTTTACTAAGCCTAATAAACCCGTAAGGCTTTCTCTGGTGCCTGAAAGCTGGAAGACTTCCAGAATCAACCAGTGAGCTGGTTTTCCAGCCTGTGAAATCCCTGAATCCGAGATCAGATCCTTTCAGCACATCTAAGCATTACACAACTGCATAGGAGTAATCAGAAGTGGCCTACAGAGCAGATTTTTTTTCTTTCCAGGTACAGAAACAAGTATAATTGCAGTTAATACGAACCCTTCTACTTTACTTGGTATTGTAAAGTCTGAACTCCCGTGCCACAAACTATCAAAGAAGTTAATACACAAAGTCAGTAACTCGTTTGACCCGTGGTGTGAGAATAAAGCAGATTTCTGCATGGCACAGAGGACATAGCGTGATATAAATGATTTCATCTTGTGCCAAAAAACTAAGTGAGGATTTCAGGCTCGTACAATCTGCCTGCACGCACTGCAATCGCATCGCAAAACCCCCGCATCAGCGACACGGCCCGTTAAAAAGGAGGCACAAACGTCCGTACCTCAGACCCGCGGCTTTCTGGCGCCCACCGTCCCCACACCGGGGCTCCCGCGGGCACAGCCCGGCTGCGGGGCGGGGGCCGAGCCCGCCCCGATGGCTGCACCTGCCGGGGGGTGGGTGTGTGGGTGTGTGTCCCCGAGCCGCCTCCGGCTGCCCCCCCCAGCCGCACACACACCGCCCCCGCCCCGAGCGAAGGGAGCCCCGCAGGGACGAAGCGTCCCCGGGCAGTCCGCCCCTCCGCCCCGCTGCCCCCGGGGAGCCCCCGCTGACCTGCCGGCGGCCGCACGCCCTCCCTCCGCCAGCCGCGCTGCCCCACCTGCCGCAGGGCTCTGCTCGCTGCGGCTCGGCTCTGCCCCACGCCCGCTCGGCGGCGGCGGCCCCGGCCCCGCGCCGGCAGCAGGAGCCCGCCCCGCCGGCAGCACCGCCTCCCGCCCGCCTCCCCGCGGCGCCGGCCCCGCGTCCTGGCACGGCCCTGGCCTGGCGGCTGACCAGCGCAGGACCCGAGCCCGAGCCCGCTGCTTTGCTGGTCCCCTCCTGCACCTCCTATGCCCCCCAAAATGCGTGACACCCCCCTCCCCCCCCGCCATCCCACCCGGTCCTCGGTAAGGGGTTGGACAGGCTTTCCACGGTCTGGAAGAGCATCTCGACCCCCGGCTGCATCTGGGATTAGCAAATTGTTTGATACAAGAGAGGCAGACCAGTAGTTTGAAGTAACTTGGTGATGATGCACCTTTCACTTCAAAAGTACTTGGTTTGGGGAGCTACTGCAAGATTAGATATTATTTGGCCACACACCTCAGCCCTCCTGTCACTCATGCGGTTTCACACTTTCTGAAGTGAAGCTGTCCCACAGACCTCTGGTAATCACCACACCACCCTTTGATCATCCGTGGTACCACCACGCATACCAGAGCTCAGGTGCAGACACCCTTTTTCTGATCAGGCAAAACTATTGGCCCTTCTTGTTACCCAAATGCTTCACGCCACCTTTGGACGACACATGCTGCAAGGTGTTGTGGCAGAGGAATAGATCTATTCCTGCAGCTGCAAAGGCAATGTGCAGATGGGCACCTTGAATAAATTCCTGTCCAGCTTCCGGCACTTCTTTTTCCAGGTGAAGGGACAGGATGACTTTTGTGAGCCCTGGCCTCAGTAACAGGTGTGTCTAGGAGACAGGCTGCTGGGAACACTTTGCCTTTGGGACTGTGGTGGGTTGACCCTGGCTGGAGGCCAGGTGCCCACCAAAGCCGCTCTGTCACTGCCCTCCTCAGCTGGGCAGGGGAGAGAAAATATAATGAAAGGCTCGTGGGTCGAGATAAGGACAGGGAGAGATCACTCACCAATTGCCATCACAGGCAAAACAGACTCAACTCGGGGAAATTAATTTAATTTATTACCAATCAGATCAGCATCAAGTAATAAGAAATAAAACTAAATCTTAAAATACATTCCCCCCACCCCTCCCTTCTTCCCAGGCTCAACTTCACGCCCAATTTCTCTCCCTCCTCCCCCTGGAATGGGGTTGTGGTCAGTTCATCACACGTTGTCTCTGCCGCTCCTTCCTCCTCAGAGGGGAGGACTCCTCACACTCTGCCCCTGCTCCAGCGTGGGGTCCCTCTCCCAGGAGACAGTCCTCCAATTTCTCCAACCTGAGTCCTTCCCACGGGCTGCAGTTCTTCATGAACTGCTGCAGCGTGGGTCTCCCACGGGGTCACAAGTCCTGCCAGCAAACCTGCTCTGGCGTGGGCTCCTCTCTCCACGGGGCCACAGGTCCTGCCAGGAACCTGCTCCAGCGTGGGCTTCCCACAGGGTCACAGCCTCCTTCGGGCACCCTCCTGCTCCAGCATGGGGTCCTCCATTGGTGCAGGTGGATATCTGCTCCACCATGAACCTCCATGGGCTGCAGGGGGACAGCCTGCCTCACCATGGTCTTCTCCCCAGACTGCAGGGGAATCTCTGCGCCGGCACCTGGAGCACCTCCTCCCCCTCCTTCTGCACTGACCTTGGTGTCTGCAGAGTTGTTCCTCTCACATCTTCTCCCTCCTCTCTCTGGCTGCAATTGCTCCTGGTGTTTGTTTCTTCCACCGCCCCTCGCTTCTTAACTATGTTATCCCAGAGGCACTACCACCATCGCTGATGGGCTCGGCCTTGGCCAGCGGCAGGTCCGTCTTGGAGTCACCTGGCATTGGCTCTATCGGACATGGGGGAAGCTTCTAGCAGCTTCTCATGGAAGCCACTGCAGTAGCCTCCCCTCCATTACCAAAACCTTGCCACACAAACCCAATACAAGGACTTGGATGACCAGCCAGCGAGTGCATGACTTTCATATGTGGAGAGGTATTACCAAAACCAGGAGCTGGTGTCCTTCACTGCCTTTACACAAACTTCAAGAACCTACAGACTCAAGAGAGGTGTGGCAAGCCTGGCAGAGGCAACACAGTATTTAAGACCTCTGGGGCCATTCCCTAATTGCTCTTTATTCACAGGTTGTACCTAGGTGATATTCCTCATGTCGCCCCTCTACATGTTCATGAAGGTCCTGGAGGAACCTCAGAGCTGTGCCACATGAGCCCTGTCCTCCTGTGAAGGAATGCATATGGAGAAAAACATTAATTAAATAGCATGGAAGTGGCAGCTTCCATCAGACTGGATACCTGGCTAACAGGGGTCTGAGGCTGGCAGGTAGGAAGGGGAATGCAGCTTCACTAGTTCTCTGTGAATAAGATACTTGTTCTCCCAAGCGTAACAGATACCGGCGTTAGAAAGCAGTATAGGTATGGATGCCAGTGATCCCAAACAGAGGCTTCTTGCTGTCATACTCAAGGTCCTCACCCCCTCTGCCACTGCCATTTTCAGGATCTGTGGCCAGCTTGTCTTCTTGATGCTACATCTGCTTTTCCAAGACATCGTGGGCTGTTCATACTGTGGCACCGCAGTAGCCGTGACCAATTTCACCTATTTTGTAGTCAGGGTGCACGTTACTAAGAGACCTCAGCTTCTCTCTTCCCACAGATCTTTCAGGCTTTCCTTATACCGATGCCTGTGTACAAGCTTGTGTTTGCATAGTTCATTCAGCCAGGAGACAAATGTGGGCTCAAATATAACCTCGATATGCTTTAACATGTAGTCTCTTTTGAGGATCACTGAAGAGCAGCAGATTTTTGTGAATGAACAAGGCATTAAGTGTCCGTGCTGCAGGCTCATACACAGAGACAAAGCTCAGGCAAACATCTCCACACTTCATAGAAAGAGCTATCACCTTCCAGTCAAGTGCAAATAAGAAAGAAATTTAAAAAAAAAAAAATCAACCCTGCTGTTGTCTGCCTATCCAAACACAGCAAAGGATCAAAAGATGCTTTTCATTCTAAATCGTGTCCCAGAAAGGCACTATTTGGGAACATCTGAAAGGAACATCTTTGATAGCGATTCCTTGATTCCCATCCTCACTCTGACCACGTTCGGAAAACTGAGCAGCTCAGCAATGAAGCAATGTGTATCTCAGTTTGTGATGATGCAGTTTGATTGCTGTCAGTGAATTCATTCATATATATATGTGTATATACATACTTACCTAAAGACATGCACATAGTGTATTTTGTGTATATTTTTTTCCTATTTAAAAGAAGACCCTCTAGAAGATGTTTAAAGGATTCTGCATATGAACTGTCATAGACTAGACAATACCTATTTTAGCTAAAAAAGTTCAAGAAGAAAAAAATTAATAATGTTTAACTATACCATGGACAGAGAACATAACAGTAAATGCCACCTCTAAGAGGGCTTAAATCTAACAGAATCAGTATTTTTCAATATGTAGCACCTCTGGGCCATTGTTCATATGAAGAGAACATTTCGATTAACAGCATGAACAATTTCCTACCATTCAAGGCCAATGTATTGTGACCCTTTAAACAGGAATCTTTTGCAAGTTTTGAGGATGCTCTGTTTAACAACTCTGCTCCCTGGGAATCAATTTGGAAACATTATAATGCTATATGCATAAACTTTGCCTTTAGCAGAGTCTACAATGAAGTCTGAAAAATTAGAGTAATAAAGCAGCAGTCTCAATCACAATTAGCTATCGTATGACTTAAATCCATCAATGACCACCCAGGCTTCACTAATGATTTCTTTGTTTAACATATGCAAAAATTAAGTCTTGTTAGCCCTGAGGCTAGAAGAAATTATGCATGAATGTGGATGTGAACATAGCCCCCAGTAGATCATTGTTTTTCCATTATGATGTTTATTCATCCATTAAGATGCTCCTACCATTAAATTATGAGCATGGTGAATTTTTGGCTGATTATTTATCAATAATATTTTATATTATTTCTTAGATGTTGAGTATGAAGAGGAAAAAATTCTTATGTAAAGCATAAAAAAAGGTATGGTGCCCTGTGAGGCAATATGAAAGACAAATTAAATTAAAATCCAGACTGAAACCTAAGCATGAATTGTGTCCAAATTAGTCATTTTGAGGCCTCTGCTACATTCCTGTCTTGCTTCAGGCAGTCAGAATTGTGTCATCCTCCTCCCACACCATGAAAGCTCTCGATGTCTGTCTTTGTCTCAGGATTCTGTGGTTTCAAATGAAGTTTCTTCAAACAAGTTACATTAACCAAGTTTGTGTGGACAGAAAACTTGTGGAAACTCTCAGGAGTTCAATCCATATTGAGCTAAATCCATATTACCTAAATATATTGAAGATTCAAGCTTTACTGACTGGGATTAAGAAAAGTACCTTTCAAGCCCTATTCTTCTATGTCAATTTTCCTCCTCCTGAAACAGGAATCACATTCTGCAGCCCTTACTCTTCCTTGCTCAAGAAAAATTTTAATTTAGCCATTTTTTCCTCAGTGAAGTTTTAAAGGGCAGAATAAACAGGAAGATAGCTTTGCTGTCTGAACTGAAGAGAAATGTTTGGAAAAGATGAAAGGTACATTAATAAATAGTTCTTTATGACATAGGTCTGCTTTTGTAACGACTTGAGTAGTAGTAGCTTTACTCAAAAGAATGACATGGTGTGCATATTGGTGTGCGTATTAGTGTTTGCAGGGCATAGTCCTGAGGAAGTGAATCATGGAGGTAGCGTGACTCATCACTGTAGAAATCATGTGAAGGTCAATTCTCCAAAGACCCATTTCACCAGCCACAAATTTCCCTTCTCTTTCCCCCGCAGCAGCAACACAGGGCCCTCTCCCATGCCCTTTGGTGTGGGACAAACGGAGCGGATGGAGTGGTGGGGCATGGAAGACTGGTCATGAAACGGCATCTTTTAAATTCATAAACTGTTCTGCATAACGTTTAAAAAATACATATATTTAGAATATTTCCAATGTAATACAGTGTTCAGGTCATGTAATTTGAGAGTTACACCAACTTCTGTATTTGTTACTAGTGATCACATGCAAAATAGTGACATTTCAATGTATTGTAGAGGGCTAGGCTGATATTACTTATACATTCAAGCTTAAGAATATTTTCTGCTAGCTTCAGACATAATTTCTAGTTTTCAGGTTTGGCTGGCCTGAAGTTTCACTGAAATACTGTGCCTATGATTTCTTTACTTTTAGCCATACCTACAATCATCCAATAAATAATAGGATGCCAGTCAGAAACCAGTAAGCTCAGAGATAAGTGCTGATGCTGAACCAGCTCAATTTACACCTGTGTATGATAGATAATTTTCATGGGACCAATGCTACTCCTGGTAAATAGCAATACTTCTTTTCACCTCAGCAGATACCTAATAAATGAAGTGTACTTACACTTCTGATAAACATATGCTTGCCTGTGAATGGCAATATTTAATAAGAGTTTAGGCTATGTTTAGGACACCAAAATCACAACTCACACCCTAATGAGGGTGCATTCTAGACAACTTTAAGCTGTATATGAAATCCTAATAAATACAGGAGCTGTAGTAATCACACCACTTAGAATTTATGCTCTAGAAAACTAGCAATGCAAGACTTATGCTTAATTGAGCTGTCAGCAACCACACCACATTCTTAAACCATCTCCGCCAGATCAGGTTGTTTTCTAAGGGATGGAAGTTTGACAACTTTATTGCATACCAGCGTTTTTGTATTTTACATTACTTCTCCAACAAATATACTTTGGTTTACTATATTGGCATAGCCAAGATTCTGAGATGAATTCTGCATTATCATGATGAGAGCAGGGTTTGGGGCTGGGAAAAGAGAAACCAGAGCTAATGCATGAGAAATAAACAACTGGAAAATAGTAGCTGGAGCCCAGGATTTGCAAAACAGAAGTTTCCATAATCCCTGTCATTTAAGTAATTGCTTAAAAAAGCTTGATGTTTGGAAAGTTGTATTTCCATAGTTAAAGTGATAGCTCTTCATAGTTTAAAGATGATAATGTAAGCACTGGGCGATAGATACATGGGCGATAGATAATGGGCAATAGATACAAACACCTAAGTTTGGTGTCCACTTTAGGAGCCGGGTCTTTTTGCATAAACAGTGAAGAGAGAGAGACCTCTCCAAGACACAGGTAAGAACATTTAGACTAGGACTTTATCCTTCATTAATTATACGAATCTGGAATGAAGTTACATAGTGTGAATAGCCCTCATGGATGAAATAGATCTTTCAAAAATGGGGTAGTACATTTGATTTTCAGTAACTGTAGTCATTAACGCAGATGACAAGAGTATTTAAAAGGCACAGAAACTTTTGAACTTGGGAACAAATTAACTCCTTAGACTTGCAAGATTTTACAGAAATCTTACAGATTTCTGTTCACACAAAAAAGTTAATAAGAGCTAGGCTCCGCTCTTTTCATTGCGTAGAGTTGCGTATTAATTCAGTAGGCTCATCTACACCTTTAGACCTTTTCAGAGTACCATACTGAGCATGACTCAGGATACAGAATCTGGTCCCACATATATTGTTTTCATATAGTCAGGTCGTACAGAAAGTTGTCCCAGATAAAATCACTCTCATTTGCCATGAGAAATAAAGAAGAACAAAAGCAGGATTTATCACAGATAGAAGGCTGCATGTAGCAGACTCTGGTGCATGGGGTGGGGAACTTCCAGAGCCAACAGCTGTCCTGTAACTCAGGCATCTTGTAAACCGCACCATGAGCTATTTTCTTCTCTTGTGAGCTAATATAATCCATATTGATCAGCTGAAAATCAGAGCTGAATTTAGATGTGTTGTAGGCAAAAATTGTTTCCAGTATATTTGCACTGGCTAACAGCCAAGATTTTTTCTGTGATGTGATCATTAACCTACAGCAGCTCGATAACATGCAGATCCCAAAATCTGATTTAGACCTTATAAATTATGTAAGAATCATTCTAGGAAGCACCTCCATGGAGGAGTACTTCATTTAGCAGTGGTTTCACTGTTGTTGCTCTGGATACAAGGGGAGCAAGAAAAAAGGTAAGTCCTGCCTCAAAATGCTGCCCTGCCGTTCACAACAGATATGGTTGGTGACTTCTGCACAAGAAAGAAACCAACAGGTAAGTCACCTAAGCCTAGGATTTGTTATCTAGCACATTCAAGAAGAACTGAAGCAATAAGCGGCATTTAGAAAGTACTGTGTATAAGGAGTGTGTTTAAATATTAGTCCTTTTTAATCTTAATTTATAGACGATTCTCAATATGGAAAGGCTGTAAGTTTAAGAACTGCCTAGCTTGCCATCATTACTGCAAGCAGAAGGCAGGATACACAGGAAGGCAGCTGGTTGACTGGGCAGCTCCTGTAACAGTCTGCTCAAGAGATGGACTGAAACCTGAGTGAAAAGTCTTTTTGTAAATGGCTCCTGGTGAAGAAAGAGAACACAGTGCATAAGTCAATGATCAAGAGTTGCAAGCAATGAGCAGAAATTGTTGGGAGCAGAAACTTCATGGGAGCTTTTTTTTTTTTTTCCAGAGGCAAAACATGAGTCATTTTCGATGTAAAGGACTTCAAGGAGCAGAAATCTCACAAAAATGTCAGTGGCCAGATGAGTGAGAAAATTTGTTTCTTAGCTGACTCCAAGCCACATGGTATTTACAGGTGCAGTAGACTTTGAAGGCATCAGATGGTAGAACAGCCTCTGCTGAGGAATGCCACTTTACAGGAGGAGAAAATCTGGTGTTACTGGAGGTCTGGTAGCAGTTTTTAGAAGGACCTATGCAAGACCTTCTGGGTTTCCTATAGCACTTCTCCACAGACATTCATGGCTTGGAAGTGGCAGAGCTGTTGGACTGTTTACTGACCTCCACAGAAGAAGCAGTGCTTAGGTGGTTGGACTGAAGAAATTGTGCTTAATACTAATCCTCTGCCACTGCAGACAAGAAGAGAAGTGCAGCTTACTTTGTGTGCTTTCTTCTGCAGTAAATTGTGTTGTGCTGTTATAGTATTAACATTACTAATAAAGGTGTTTCTGGGTTTCTGGGTAATATTTGGGTGCTCAGTGTCAGTAGGAAGAAGTGTGACTTCCTGAAGCAATGGCCTTGCATGCAGGGTGACAAGGAGGACATTCTCTCATTGCTCTCATTCTGAGCAAGGGCTTATAATAGAGTTAGAAAGATAATAAATAATCATGCAAGTACATCTGTAAGGTTGAGAACCATTCTTTGAAACAGGGACTGCTGTTCTGCAGAACTTTGATTCAGGCTAGATGAAGGATTTTGCTCTGAGGAAAAGGAATGACTAGGAGGAAGTGCAGCTAAAGAAAAAGCTGGTGATGGGGAGAGCATACAATGGGGCTGGTGGTTCAGAGCTTCTTAGAAAGACAGAACTCAAAAGTGGTGGAGCAACACAAGAATCAAAAAAAATCTAGGAATGGACCCAACAGAAATGTCCATAGAAAGCAGTGAAAGGAAGTAAATAGAGGAATTATTTTGTACCTTGTGTTCTCCAAGTATAATGAAGAGCTGGGCACATATGATGAGGAGCAGCAGTGAAGCATAATTCATGGAATATTGCTGGCATGCAGCAGCCTTGCTCTGATTGGATTTTCTGGCATATCACGTAGTAGATAGAAATTAAATTTCATGCTAGAGGCTGGCTTGAAGCAACAATCACCATGATCTTCCACACTTGTATCAAACATCTAATAGAGACATGAAGGGACATGAAGAGATTCCTGTTTACAAAAGTCTTAATTCACAGAAAGGCCAAGAACATCCACCTTATTATACAAGAGGTACTTTGGAAAACAGGTAAGGAGCAGCATATATTCACAGTTTTAATTCATCCAATACGTGGATATCCTTCTAGTTGAACTATCATTCAGAGATGGAGGATGGGGGGATAAAAACAGCTGTTATGATAACCTATGGTTTGCTTCAGTGGTGCAGAATTCCTTTTAGACTCTTGAATGCACCAGGGACGGTTCAGATGTTTGTGAAGAGTATAACTCAAGTTCTGAGGATCAAAAAACATCCTCACATCCTCAAATGACTTCATTTGTTCCCATAAAATATGGGTGGAACATCTGGTAGAAGTGGAAAGTACTCCAAAACTTTTTAAGAGCCAGGGTTTAAATTTGTAAGAAATAATGCTCATTTACAAAGGATCACACAATTTTCCTGGGGAAAAAAGTCAGTGATGGTGGGCTGGAGTCTTGTGTCCAAAAACATGCAGAGTAAAATAATGGAAAGTTCCTACATATGTGAGGAAGGCACAACGACTTCTGCAGCAGCTTCGTACAAAATTTTTACAGAGCAGAAAATACAAGCTACTCTTCTGGACTAAGAAATAGTCAAAAGATTAATCCTGAAGGAGGGAGGGACTCTCTGTGCCTGAATCATCCCAACTACTTGCCATAGACCTGTAGCAAGTCAAAGATTTCTGTTAAGTTTGCACTTCGAAAAAAATTAAAAAAAGGTCAAGTTCAACAGGCACAGAACAAAAATTGTCAAAGGCCAAAAATTAGAGACCCACAAAAGTTCATTTATTTGATTATATGGAAATCTTCCATTTTTGTCATAAATTTACTTACTGGATACAGAACTCACAGGTACATAGACCACAGACTCCGGAGAGACTCCAAGGATGTTTGTGAATTCACAAGCTGCCTAAACATGCATTCAGATAACACCACAATACTGGAAAGTCAGAAGTGATTATTTATTTAGATTCAGCTACAGACCTAGTGAGAGTAACTTCATCCCTAATTTGGGATGACTTCCAAGAATGACAGTTACTTTGTAAAGTTGCTTTTCAGCAGCACTGGAGAAGGCTTTCAGCTGACCACGTCAGATGTGCTACCTGAGCAGTTCTACTCTGTGTCCTCTAAAGGAAAATCCACAAAGCAAATGGAAACATTCAAAGAATTTCAAGCTAGATCACATCGGGCTCGGTCCAACCACAGGCTAAACGTATAATCAGATGCTGAACCTGACTGGGCAGACGACCGTGGCTGTATATGCCAGATGGCAGACTATGTCGATTCTTAAGGGTTTCACAAAAATAAATCAGTTTGAAAAATAAATTTCTGCTAATTATTCAAATAGTTAGTGAAAGTTAATTAAAAAGTCATCCATTACTGTTAATTCCTAAAAAATGATAGCTTAAGGCAAGTTGAGAGCATGGAAGTCAATGAATCATGAACAACGGAGGAAAAAAAAAAAAAGCTGTCAGAAGCCCCAAGAAATCACAATCCCTGTCCTAAATGATTTTCACAAGGTGTTTGCCTAATTTACTCTTAAAGATGTCCACCAATAAAGAAATAAATTTGCTATATGCTTTTGCAAATATCAAGTAAAAAATCCTGGTCTGCATTTTAAGAACAACATTTTTCATGTTAATTAAGAATTAATAATATTTAAGTTCTTATAATAACTTATGTGCCACTGTCATTAAAGATACAGAACCCAAAGTGAGTAAAGACAAAAAGTCAGACATTGAAAAATACTGACCCGTGCTATAGCCTGGTCAATACTAGAAATTTATTCTTGATGTAGAGAAATAATCAATATTGGATGAAATCTGGCCCTGTTGAAAATCAGAACTGCCATAGGTTTCCTTAGGGCTAGGCTTTCAAGAAGGGGAATGTATCTCCTGGTCGATGACTTGATTTAAACAAAGGGTCATCTTCCACTTTCTTTCCTCCCTCTCCATCATTTTTTTGTATGGTTGTTTTTTTGTTTTTTCCCCAGCAGGACCCTCCTCTATCTGTGTGTATTATTTTTCTGCTTTTGCTTTTATTCTGTTTTTTCAAATATCTGTAAGTTGTAAGCGAGTGAGAAAATAATGTTAAGCAGCGTTACATTGCTACCTAAGTAAACTGCCTAGTTCGTGTTCTAGGCTTCCATATAAAAGTTTTATAATTACTAAAGTACAATAGAATTTTGTGAAAAGTGCTCCCATCATATGGTACAATCCATCAGATTAAGATATTATATAAATATTATGTATTTAGTTTCTACTGAAAATTCATATCTATCCGTAATTTTATATCAAATAAAGTACAACTCATTATTTCCAATACAATAGATAATAGTGCTGCATTGTTTCCAGGCTTTTTATTCTTATTCTATTATTCTAATACTACATATTTAAGCACCCAGTTTTTATTAGGGTCCTCTTGCCAGCTCCAAGAAACAGCCACTGTTAATTTTATACTGAATACTTCTATTCCTAACAATTTGTTAACCATTTACTTTTAATGTAATTTAATCAACATAAAGGCAGCTGTCAAAGTGCAATAAATGGGGGAATAACTATAATAACAAAAATTAGATCGTGGACATTTTTGTCAAAGGATGTTATAAATTTAAGTCAATCAGAAATGCTCAAGGCAAGTCTAAGATTCAATGGATATTTTTAACACAGATACCTGGAACAACTCCATGATATCAGACTTGTGGCATCTCCAGAAATGGCAATTTTTCCATCTCAACCTGCCTAATGCAGCAAATTCCCACTAAGTAAATGGATTATTCCCCCTTCTCTGTCAAGAGCTAAAATGTGAACATAGAGCCAGAAAAACATGGAAAGCATGGGAGGGAGGGAGGAAAAAAAAAATCAGGAAAGAATACATAAAATTGAATTGCATTTGAGGAAATACAGACTCCTGAAATTACATGCTGACTCAGTGCCTCAAGGCTTGCCTGGCTCCCCAATGGCTCACTGCAACATCGCAATGATTTTCTGACTCCTTTTCAAGTCTGCTGGACCCTGGGTAGTCCAGAGAACAGGCATGAATTTTCTTTCCAGTTCTGTAGTTTGAAGTGCTACTGCTCAAAGTATAATCAAGTCCATCCTGTTATTACACAAGGTTCAGCAATAAACTGGTGCAATAAAATTGTGACTAGCATAAAATCTGATTCCAGTGTCTTTGGGAACTTGATTTCTGGAAACTTAGGAAGTAAAGCAACAATAATACTTTCCTTCAAGATCAACAGATATTAATAATCTTGTCATCGCGATTGGTAACTGCCCTTTGGCATATGAGAAAAAGATGACAGATTATGTTTTGTGTGACACTGAGCTGTTTTTCCGTGGTAGTACACACATCAAGGTAAACTGGCATCAAGTAATTAAAAAGATGGTAGTTGAGAAGTCAAAACTCAGTTGAAGAAACTTCAAAAAAATGTGCTAAGATAACCTTAGAGAAGAAAAGAAGTGCAGATGAACTTCTTTCTGAAAGGGTGTAAATTTACATCGCAACACACTGAGTTCTGCCGTAATCCAAGGAAAGGGAAGGGATGGTTTTGCATAGGAGCTGAGGAGGGGAAAAGCCACAAAAAAACCCCCAAACAGCAAGCACCAAAATGCTGCTATGAATGAGCCAAATGAAGGTGACTGCCATCACAACCTCTCAGCAGCCCCGAAGGGATGGAGGGCAGACAAGGTACTGAGGTGGCACTGCCGGGTGAGTCATCCCAGGGTTCATTTACGGAAAGGTCAGTGGGGAACGGGACAGGGACCAACCAGCATTACTCAATTGCTCTGTGAGTTAACATTTCCCACACCCCAGCTTGTTTCTCCGATTCCAGCATGTCCTTCCACTCAACATTTTTTATTTGGAAAATTTGGACTATTTCCTTGGAAAATGTATATGCTGAAGTTACTAGAAGCAGTTTTGTAAACCACTGCACATCCAAAGCCCATGTCAGCACCATACAATGTCATTAAGACCAAAACTTCTCCTGGGCTAATAGCATTAGTCCATGAGTACTCTGTACAGTTTCTGTATAAATTAATTACATTTCATTTTGGCTAAACTGTGTTTTAATTTTCTGCTGTTTCTTTAAATAGTGAAGGAAACAAAAAGAAAAATAGCACAGAGGATAATAATTATGTGTGTTCCACGAATAAAAAGTATTTCCGTCCCAATAACTGAGTGTAATGTGTCTTAAATTCTAATTTTCCTTACTACAGAAAGCTAGAGTGAAAAAACTGATATTTGACCATGTGATTTTTAAATATAGTAGGGCTCTCTGAGAATCCCCAGCTATATGTTTAGAATATTAAAAAAAAAAAGAAAAAATCCAAACCACAATATCAGGGCTCTCTTGTATATTTAACATTATCAAGTTTTTTTTCTTTATTTTTAAGTCTGTTAAGTTGGCAAGCTCCTTTTACTTCAAGCAATTTTTGTGATGAGCATTTTACACATCATCAAAATGAAATATAGACAAGATGTGCTTGGAGTTAATTTTTTGAGCTGCTTTAATAATATTTCAATTTCCATTCAGATTTTAAAACTAGGCATTTTCTAAGTGATATCCAAGAAATATGGTGACCTGATAAAGGAACCTTGCATTGATGGCAAGGCATAAAACATTAAAGTTGTATCTAAAACTGTTCAATAAATCTAGTAAGATATGTGTGAATATGTATTTCTTTTGAACAGTGCTTTGGTCTCATCATGCCACAATTCCCAGCATGCAGACTGGCTGGGAGAAGCTACTCCTTCCAGTAAACTTGGACCTGATTAATGTGCGAGTCTTCAGCAAGTGTGCCCAGCAATCTACCTTTCTTATTTTACATCTGGCATAAAAAATTGGAAGACATCGTTCTTTTCCCTACTGCTCTCATCTGTTTGTACCAGGAGTATTACTATTCAGTAAAAAAAAAAAAAAATTCGACATAACAAACACACTATTTGCACATATCACATCTGTTTGCAGAGTGCTTGCTTTTATTTACCAACTTCTACTGATCTTCAAATATGGATACAGGTGTGTATAAAACTTGTATAGAATACAGAATTTTGTGTATTCCACCATGCATGTTCAGTGGTATTGTATCTTCAGATTTTAACTCAAAGATTAGATTAAATATAGCTATAAGCAGTTTTGTCTAAAAATCTATACTATGCAGGTCAGAAAAAACACATCAACTTTCACAGTATTGTGTACATCTATCAGTAGTGTTCAAAGTGCAATAATACTGCCATAATTAGTTAAAAAAAGGGAGTAAGAGTCATGCCAGAGCAAGATTCAACAGTTTTGCTTCTTTCATCCAATTCATCGCAGAGATTTCAAAGTGTGCTGTCGAATAGCTTGGGCCTGATATAGCTGACCTCATTTTAGTTATTACGACTTGGCATTCATTGTCCTCTAAAGAAAGAATGCTAGAAATACACTATTGGGAACTACCCTTGTAAATTAAAAGCATTCCAGATCAATCACCCTACACACAGTTAGACCTAATCCTCCAGATGCTGAGCTCAACCCGCTCCACCACATGCTCTGCCCGCCTGCTGGGCGGTACGTCCTTCAAAGCACCGCAGTCCTCACAGCCTCTGAATAATAAAACACATAATAAAGACGTTCTTGGACATTGAGTTTAATAGGACAAAAATGTTCATGGGGACTAACCGTACTGGTTACTGCATCTTTCCCCTGCCCACTGGCAGTGGAAGAAGCCAGGCGAACCAGAAAGAGCAGAGAAGGGGAAGAGAGGGAGTTTGGGCTGTTTGGAGGGCAGAGGAACAGGTGGATGTAAAAGACAAACTTTGGCAACAAGGACAAATCCACCATAAAAAAATCCTAAGCAGTGACAACACTAGTTATATTTCTTTCTCATATATGTTGTAGAGAAGGTATTTAAACAAACAAACAAAAAACAGGAAGTGAACTGAAATAGTATATTCTTTTAAACCCTCAGGATCTCTTGGGTCAGTTTTAGGATTTTGGGGCTTTACAGTGGACATCATTTGTTTCAAATTATTTTCCGAAGAGGAATGATGTTCAGTTGTCACAACAGGATACGCAAGCACATGGGGAATTGTACTGGATCACAATCTTAATTTAGGCTGATCTGCTTCTGATGGAATTACGCACACAAAAGGAATCATATAAACTGTGATTTAAATGGATTTTTAGCAGGAAAAATTTCAAGAAAAAAACTTACATCTTGGATCTTGGTTGATTTCAAGGCCAGTTGGAGGTTATAATCCATAACCTTTACCTCCATTTTCACTGTGCTCAACTAAAATTTGTGGGTTACTCATCATACTGAGAGCTTTTAATCACTATTAAAATTATCAGCTGCCCCTCAGTCTCTTAAGTAGTCACCCACTATTTTACAACTGGTTCGACTTCTCCCTTAAGCTGGCAAATCTGCCTTGAGTTACAAACCCAGGCACGACAAAGGGAGAGCTACTCGCAACAGAGACCAACTCAAGGTCCTGGATCACCTGGGAACACGTACCTTGGGAAGAAATCTTGCTATCCTCAACACTGACAATTTGTTTTAGCTGTAGCAACACTGGAGTAGGAGAAGGTTTAAGACACATCCTGATGTCATTTTTCCAAAGGAGCAAGTTCCTTGTAAAGGAGGGAATGGGAGAACAGCAGCTGGGGCAGAGGGCACAGCAAAGCTTCCAGCTCCAGCAGCAGTGTTCTCCACCGAAAGGGGTGGGAAGAAAAGGATGAGGTGGCAGGGCAGCCCAGGCTCTCTTCCCCTCTGAAAAGAATCTCTTGTATTTGGTAAGGAAGAAAAATAAACAAATAAATAAAGGAAGGGCATGTAGAAGTTTATTTCTGCTCACACACAGAGAGGTAAAAAGAGTAAAAAAAAGTCTTTCCAATTTATTATCTCATGAGATATGTTATTTTCAAATACATTCAGCTCAGGTAGAAGATTCATATAGTGCTGTTACAAAATACTTCACATAGTGGCTACATTTATACATCCCTCTTATGTTCTTTATGTTTGAGTAAGATTTTTCTGATCTACTTCTGCCACCCAGTGGATAGCTCATATGAAAACTCACCTCTGGGTTTATTTTAAAAGATGTCCTAGAAAACATGTCCTCGTCTGTGTGATTCCAAGCAGGTAGCTAACACCAGGGTCTCAGTGAGCAACCACCAAGCGTGAGCTTCCTCGGGTGAGTACCAGATCAAAGGTCTGATACTCAGGCAGAACAAGGAGAACGGATTGTGTAACGCTAAGTTCTCTGGAAGAGAAATTTCGGGAGTTTGGTGTGGTTTTTAATAGCAGTGTAGTGGCTTCCCCCCACACTATGGTCCTTTTATTCCTCAGTTTCACATCTATGAAGGAGAGATTAAAGTATTCCTTTGCCAGACAATGTAATGTGAGATAAAACTAAAACTCATCTTTGTGAAACAGAGAAGACACTCCAGCAACAGCTGCCCGATAAAAGTCCTTCTGAAGCGAAATGATTTTTTTTCTAACAGCAGCTCAGATATCATCAGATAAGAACAACTACAGCTACATGCTGAAGTCAACAAAAGCTCTAAAAGCTGTTCCTAAGGCAGCATTATCTATTCTGTGCTTTGAGTGATTAACTGAAGTGAAGGTGTATTATAATAAATACAATCAGGCTTGAATTGGGCTTTTCCTAACATTGGAAAATTTTACTTTCCAGCATGGAAAATATTCTTATGAAGGACATTTTGCATTAAAATAGAAATTAAATTAATCTTTCATCTAAAATGCTTCTTAAAACTTACTAAAACTCATATAAATCATTGGAACAGTCCTAGCTGTTACTTTATTGTCCATGACAAATAGCAGACGTAAAAAGGTGTGTTGGTTTTGTATGGCAAGGTTTTGGTAGCGGGGGGGCTACAAGGGTGGCTTCTGTGAGAAGCTGCTAGAAGCTTCCCCTGTGTCTGACAGAGCCAATGCCAGCCGGCTCCAAGATGGACCTGCCGCTGGCCAAGGCCAAGCCAATCAGCGCCTCTGTGATAACATATTTAAGAAAGAGAAAAACAGTTAGAGAGCGCTTTTGCAGCCAGAGAGAGGAGTGAGAAGATGTAAGAACATCTGCAGACACCAAGGTCAGTGCAGAAGGAGGGGCAGGAGGTGCTCCAGGCGCTGGAGCAAGATTCCCCTGCAGCCCGTGGTGAAGACCATGGTGAAGCAGGCTGTCCCCCTGCAGCCCATGGAGGGAGGATGAGGGGGTGTAGAGATTCCACCTGCAGCCCATGGAGGACCCCGCACTGGAGCAGGTGGAGGCACCTGAAGGAGGCTGTGACCCCGTGGGAAGCCCAGGCTGAAGCAAGCTCCTGGCAGGACCTGTGGATCCGTGGAGAGAGGAGCCCACGCCAGAGCAGGTTTGCTGACAGAACTTGTGACCCTGTGGGGGACCCACGCTGGAGCAGTTTGCTCCTGAAGGTCTGCACCCCGTGGAGGAGACTCACGTTGGAGAAGGCCGTGAAGGACTGTCTCCCGTGAGAGGGACCCCACGCTGGAGCGGGGGAACGATGAGAGGAGTCCTCCCCCTGAGGATGAAGAAGCAGCAGAAACACTGTGTGATGAACTGACCGTAACCCCCACTCCCCGTCCCCCTGTGCCACTGGGGGGGGCGGAGGTTGAAGCCGGGAGTGAAGTTGAGCCCGGGAAGATGGGAGGGGTGGGGGGAGGTGTTTTTAAGATTTGGTTTTATTTCTCATTCCTCTACTCTGTTTTGCTTAGTAATAAATAAGATGAATTCCCTCTCTAAGTTCGGTCTGTTTTGCTCGTGATGATAATTAGAGAATGATCTCTCCCTGTCCTTATCTCGACCCGTAAGTTTTCTTTCATTGTACCTTTTCTCCCCTGTCTAATGAAAGAGGGGAGTGATAGAGCGGGTCTGGTGGGCACCTGGCCCTCAGCCAGGGTCAACCCACCACAAAAGGGAAAGCATTACAAAAGACTCTGAACAAGGTCAGGCTCTGAAATCATCACCTAGCTCAGCAAATCTTTATGTGTGACTAGCCATAACAGCTGTTGTGTGAATAATTTAGTGTTTACAGGACTTGGACTAACAAGCAAGCTTATTATAACTCTCTCATATATTCACTCATTACACATTCAGACAGAGGCCAGTCTATGGGCTGAACTTTTCTTCACTAAGATGGGAAAAATGGAGACATGAAGACTACTATTAAACTAAAATATAAATGCATATTGTTCTAACTCCCATTCCCCCAAATGAATAATGGAGGACAGCCCTTTTAGGAGAAATCATTGATAAAGCTCTGATCACATCATATATCCTTCATTTTGTTCATATATATTCCTACAAAAGCTGAATCACTTGATGCAGCTTTATTTTCACTAGCTGTTTATCATCAGTCAGCTGAACAGGTTGTGATAGTTTTGCACAAGACCATGATTATACTGCATACCTTCAAGGTGTGGGGTATATCCATGTTAACAAATAATTTTTCGTCTTATTTTCTTTAGCCGACCATCACATCAGTCAATTTGACTCATTTGTAACTGTTGTCTCCAAAGTGGAAGGGACTGCTCCTGCAGCCATCGCTGAGGTACAGTTAAGATAATGAAATGCATTATTCCTGGAATAAATGGCAGTCCTGGGCAGTACTAGCACACACACAGCGGTTCAGAGCAGACTACGCTTTTATTAGTTGATTCTCTGACTTCTGCTTGACCCAGAAATAAAAATATCCAAACCAGATAAGATAACTTTGGAAAAACACTGAACTAGCCTCACGTGTCTTGTTAAAGCAGTTTTAACCCCCCTGTGCTCACCAACGGCCCATCCTCTCCTGTACCTTCCTGAACCGGCTGATCCTTCCTGCCCGTTTGCTCCTCATGCTCATAACTCATTCTCATGTCACTTACAGATGTGTGTCTCCAGTTTGCCTTGCATCCCCAAGGGGAAAGTTTGGCAATGCTGTTGTTCCCAGCTTCCTCTCTCCCTTGATAGTCTTGCTGCAGAGAGGGATGCTAATAACACCAGAACAGAGGGGTGTCTGCTCGTGGCCTAAAAGGATTAAATCCCCATTTCCCTTTGTCCAGTAGCTTCAAGTTTATGGTTCATCAGGGAAAACCTTAACTCAAGCTGGAAGACAGATCTAAAAAACTGCAGTATCTCAGCTATCATTTCCACAGCAACAGGTCTGGCAGCCAAAACAGTGAATGAAGTAGCCTCTCAGGTGTATGAACTTAACCCCTCCCGAACCCCATGGTCCTGTTTCTCCAGATCTCATACACCCGCGTTACATTAGCAAGCATGAACTGTGCCTTGTTCTGCTGTTATGTAGCAGGAGATGTTGGGGAGAGTGGAGGAAGTCTGGTGCACCTTGCAACCAAGGAATGATGTTTTCTTTTGTGTTTGCTGTTTTGTTTGTTCCATGCCAGGATCACGGCAATCAGGCTGTGCTGGTTTTCAAAGACCAACAGGAAGAGTCAGATATCGATAATTCAAATAAGAACAAACTCCAACCATGGAATATGAAGTGGAGCCAGAGATAGATTGGTCCTTCTGGAGATATAAGAAAATTACATTGAATATGTACATATTCTCCTGTATATAAGTACTTTCCTTACAATTGTAACAGAAAATTAAAATATTATTTTATAGAAGAGCTGGGGGAAAGCAACCATGCTGCATTTTTATATTCTATCATCTCCTGTGAAGATCCATAAGAATATATCATATAAACTTCATCTTATAGATAAGAAAAGGGAGGCCAAGCATTGGTAATAACTTAACTAAAGCCGTAATTTGCTGGATTATATCTGGTGCATGATAATCGGGAATGTTAACAGATTTTCTGCTTTCCAGCCCCATGTTCTAGACTATAAAGCTTCCCCAGAATACCTCCCTCCCTGCCCCAACACGTACTGTGGTCCTCTCCCAGCTACGCACCCCTGGGGGAGCTGCTGGGCTCAGGGTCCTGTGAACAGCTTTGCAGACATGACCTTTCCAAGGGCTTGCAGCTCACAGCTGCTGTGGAGAACTCAAAAATGAACAGAGCTGAAACCACTAACCCGCTTTCTTTGAGGATGCAAGGGTACAAAAACTTCATTCCATAAGCAATGTAATTAACTGTTCATATATACATACTCATTAAAAATGCTCCAATCCAGTGCACAAGCTTTTTTTTTTCTGTTACTGGAATACATCACAGAGAAAATATATTCTTATAGGAAATATATGATCCAGCAGACAAATGCAACCAGTCTTGTGAGATGACGTCACTGTAAATGTTAGGGCATGCCTGTTGCAGACCTCTCTCCTGGAGTGCTCACTGGGCCGTGCATAGAGCACGGCAAGCAGTGTATAAGCGATATAATCCCATAAAAATTAACACTACAAGCAAGAAGATCTCTGTCCTAGCGTTTCATGAAGTAAATAGTGCAAATGGTGACCCAAATAGTCAATTTTGATGTTAATTCCTCTCCAGTATCCCAGGAAAAGAAATGCAAAGGACAATGTGGGAAGCTCAGAACAAAAATGCCAAGGTAAATACACTTAGTGTGGTCTCTTCACATGTATTATTCATCTTTCCTGCAAAAAAAGGGGGAGAGGAGACAAAAATGCAAAATTTGACCAAAAAATGCATGAGAAAAATAGGGCCATGTTTGAAGCAGAACTGTGAAAACTCTGGTTTCACTGTAAGCTGAACGTATCTCGTGGCTTTGGCAATAGACCATCATACAAGGTTTTTCTCAGTAAATACATGTATACTGAGCATCCATATATATATGTCATTATATTTATATCTATCATCTTAGACATCATTTTGCAAAGCAAACAAAATTTCTTGTACAAGTCTGTTTATTCCCTCAACCATCAAAATTTCAAGAACAAAACTTACCTCTTGGGCCTTGGTTGCCTTCAAAGCCAACTAGTCCAAAACCTCTGGCCCCTTTATCTCCAGTTTTACCACACTCACCGAAAATTTAATGACTACAATAATTTTAATGTTTACATTCAAGTGGAAAACAGTTCATTGTTCATACACTTTGAAACTGAAATTCACTGAGCAAAAGACAATATTAAAAAAAATAAATCTGTCAGAGATATTCCACATTTCAGTCTCTGTTTTCCAGGATCAAGAAAATGACCATAAAATCCTTCTGCCTCATACTCCCCATGAATTCCTTTCAACCCAGGTTTGCTCTGTAAAATTCTTAATGTTGCTGCAAATCCATGATTTCAGTTTATATTAATTCCTCCTTGCTTAATTCCAATCTGTAACATCTAACAAAATAAATTATGGACAACAGTGGAAATGAGTCCAAATTTAGAAAAAACAATAGAAAAAACAAGCCAGTGATCTGATTCTGAATAGAGATACAGCTTGTCTTTGTTTATGAAGCAGACTCTTTGAAAATGCTCTTTTCTTTATACAGAAGACATAGCAAAAGAAAAAAATAAAAAAAAATGAAGAACAACCTCAGAGACCTGTAGAACTTCATGGGAGAGCTTCCTAGTGTGGTTAGTTTACCTGTGAGAGCCAATGATGCTTATGATAGATTATGATCATGTAAGAATAAGGGTCAAAGTATCTACAGATGCCTGCTTTATTAGGAATAGTGCTTCAACTGTGACAGCTGAGAGCTGGTGGCATGGACCTGACCATGGTTTATTCTGTTGTGGACAAGGAGAAGTCCCACAGTCCCACAGGCAGCAGTGCTCTGCACTGCCTTCCAGCACAATTCTGTATTAGCATTATTTCTAACCTTTTTATATCTGAGCAGAGATGATGTGAAGACATTTGGGAGAGGAATGATAGTTCTGCTCACACGTCAAATTTGAAAAGTGAGGCTTGGAAGGGGTGGAGATACAGGGAGAGACATCTCCCTGGGGGGGGATAAAGCAGAGAGCCCACAGCAGGTGGAGAGTGGACACCAAAACCAGCTCAGGAAAAACAGAGGGATTAAGAAGGTAAAGACTGTTTAGAACAAAGAAATACCATAAAATAAAGTAACTCAAAGTTTGTTTAAAAGGACAAAACCAATAAAATCCAACAAAAAATAACAAAACTCCAGACATTTAACTGTATGGTGAGAAAACGGAGATAACATTGTGTGCTTTCAGTTTGGCACTGTGGTCTACTCAGACTGAAAAGTGTGTTAGGGGGAACTGGAGCAAAGAAGGAAGAAGAGTTAAAAGCAGATGGGTACTTTCAGTCTTACTAAATTACCTGTAATACAGTTAAGTTATCAACATGTTATGTCTCTATAGGTGGTAACCTAAAATTTGCAAGGTTAAACAAGGTTATTTTTACCTGTTTTCCAAACCTGGCATGCAATCTCTTACCATTTCGTTCCACTCTCAAAAGTGGAAAAAAAGTGGAAAATACCTCATTACCATAGTATTTAACTCTAGATTTGGAATATAAATCTTGTTTAGAGTTCATGACATCATAGGCAGTGGTCAGCAACACAGTAACAAAGATATATGAAGAACATATAGGAACATATATGAAGGAAAAAGAAATAGCCTGGATATTTTTGCTGATAACTTTTTAAACCCTCCCTCTTCTTCTAGATCATGCAAGAAGGTTTTGGCTGCAGCACAGTAATGAATATAACTACTCCAGTAACAGATTTTCTGTGGAATTCTTTGCTGTATGTACTAGAAAATACTAATCAACAGTATATAATGAAATTATGATCCCTTAAATGTCCCTCAAGAAAGGAAAAAGTAAATTATGGTCCCTCAAGACCTTTTAGACCCGTGGGAGATGAATACTCTGGTTATGAGTCACAATGTGGTTTCAGAGTTGTTGAAAACATGGATACATATAAAGTTTTAAAACTGTAGCATATCATTCAGAGGTAGCTTTTTAGAAAAAGTTTATTAGATTATTGCTCAGCTTGTAATAGCATTAAAATGTATTTATCTAATCTTTTACCATAACTTCACTGCCTGTTTCTCAGGCTAAAGTTAACATAGTAATGATCTCAAGTACTTGCTTTAGGCATTTTATTCTGTTTTGCAGGCTTCTAATTTCTTCCATAGCTATTCTGTATTTGTTTTCCCTGCAGGAAAACAAACTCCCCAGGTTCCTGTTGAAGGAAATGGAAAACTCACTTTGGATTTAGTTCAGTGAGAACAAAATCAAGTATAATATTACACCAAAGAAAGTCTTTTGTGTTCCTTATACTTCAAGTTCCATGTCACTCGGTGCTTCAGCTACATTTAGATTTGTGAAATGGGCCTATTTTTCTCTCCCACTGCACTTACCTCTTGCCCAGGGTATCCAGGAATATCCCTAGGTCCTGGAGAACCGGTCAGAATGTTTCTGTAGAGGGAGCAGCTGCTGGCACATTTCTTCCTCATGCTGTCTGCAAAAGCTGAAGTTTGCACTAAGAATATTCTTTCACACACTTTTATTTAGATGAGTTTCTGGAAAAGGTAGTCCCTGTAGTTAAAGAGCTTTAGAAACATTAGGAAAATAGAGTAGAAACAGTTCCATCAGAAAATCCCACCAAAACGCCTCCTAAATTTCCTGTAATTATCTGGTTAACAATGTTTGGCTGTACTGCCCTCTTCTAGTATTCAGCTAAGGCTAAAATGATGTTTATAGTCCAAATATTCAAGTGTGGTTATTTTTAAACCTGGCTTTTACAAAAATAAGAAAAATTTTTACAAGAAAGTGTCTGCGATCTTATCGGTTTGGATTAATTCCCTTGTAAAGTTAAATTCATATTCAGTGAGACAGAAATCTTCCCTAATGCATTTTCACTGGCCTGAGGAATAACTTTTCGCTGGTTTTGTACCCATTCTGATCCATCTGATGTGTTCACTATAATGATTTCCTGCTGTGTCGGATCAATTCCATGTATCTTCTCCTCTCCCTAACTATATATAACTATATAACTCCCTTTTATGATATTTTAGCTCAAAAAGGACAGCAGTCCCACAAGTGGTCCTGTGGATGGGACTGCTGGCTTCGGGAGCATCTTTCTCCCTGGGGTGGGACTTGGCATCCAATCTTCCCTGTTCTGCTTCGTCCATGGCACCTTCAAGCTTGTGCAGTCCTTTGTCTGCTTTCCTAAACAAATAACTCACTTTCAGAGCACTTTGTAAATAATGGCTTGCCATAACACCATTGGAACAGTCATTTAGCTCTTCCTGGCTTTATGCAATTGTTTTTGCAAGGAGTTCAGGTCAGATAAATGCAACAGGAGTAGGGAGAAAGGAACACACGGATCAAAAACATTTCTTTACTTACACTTCCTTCAACATCTATTTCTCCCTTTAAAATAAAATATAAAATGTTGATAGTGCACCTAATTTTAAACCCCAATTACTTCCCACTGGTATACACACCAGCTTACAGTATGTGTAATTAATATTATACAGCTTATTGACAGGCTTGAGAAGTGGGCCCATGCAAAGCTCATAAAGTTCAACAAGGCCAAATGCAAGGTCCTGCACATGGGTTGGGGTAATCCCAAGCACAGCTACAGGTTGGGTGGAGAATGGATGGAAAGCAGCTCTGAGGAGAAGGACTTTGGGGTATTGACTGATGAGAAGCTCAACATGAGCCGGCAGTGTGCACTTGCAGCCCAGAAAGCCAACCGTGTCCTGGGCTGCATCAAAAAACGCATGACCAGCAGGTTGAGGGAGGTGATTCTGCCCCTCTACTCCACTCTCATGAGACCCTACCTGGAGTACTGCATCCAGCTCTGGGGGCCCCAACATAAGAAGGACATGGAGCTGCTGGAGTGAGTCCAGAGGAGGGCCACAAAGATGCTCAGAGGGCTGGAGCACCTCTCCTATAAGGACAGGCTGAGATAGTTAAGGTTGCTCAGCCTGGAGAAGAGAAGGCTCCGGGGAGACCTTACAGCAGCTTTCCAGTACCTAAAGGAGCCTACAGGAAAGATGGAGAGGGACCGTTTACAAGTGCATGTAGTGATAGAACAAGGGGTAATGGGTTTAAACTAAAAGAGAGTAGATTTAGATTAGATATTAGGAAGAAATTCTTTACTGTGAGGGTGGTGAGGCACTGGAACAGGTTGCCCAGAGAGGCTGTGGATGCCCCCTCCCTGGAAGTGTTCAAGGCCAGGTTGGATGGGGCTTTGGGCAACCTGGTCTAGTGGAGGGTGTCCCTGCCCATGGCAGGGGGGTTGGAACTAGATGGTCTTTGAGGTGTCTTCCAACCCAGACTGTTCTGTGGCTCTATGACCTTCATTGAGATCCAAGCAACCTACAAATTATTCATCATGATGACGAAGGTAGTGGAGGATCACTGATCTGATTTTATTCAGAACTCTTAGCTATACAAGATGAAAAATATAATAAATGTATGTGGTTAACAAAAAAAAACACCAAACACAGGAGAAGCAAGAGTGAAAAGCTAGTAAAAATTATAAACATGAAAACAGTTAAAAGAGTATTTTGAGTTTAATTTCGTTACAAGCATGCATAGCAAACTATCTTTTCATCTCTTTTAGGATATATACCTAGAAACCAAATTCTCCCTAAAGCTAGAAGAAAACTTCTTGCATAGAAAACATTTACAAGTCTCCATAAATGCTCCTCTTTAATTTTTTTTTAAATCATGATTATTTCAATCATTTCCACTTCAAATGATGCATCCTTCTTCTCTGTGATATTTATTATGATAATGATCCTGATGGCTTTTATTCACTAAGATTTTTGAAATCAATAAATGTTTCTTAACAGCTTAATAAAGAAAGTATCTAGCTCTTAATTGGCAGGTTTAATTTGTAAATGTCATAGCATTTTAACATGTATTATGTTTATATATTTATTCCCATTATTTGATATATCTTCTTACATTGAATATATTTATTCCTATTATACACACAAGAAAGCTAAATCACAAAATGTATCATGACTTACCCAACTTTATTCTTAATACATGGTTGAGTGGCAGGGATGATGAATTCTTGAGTTCTGGTCCATAATTGTTAGGCTATGGCATCATTTCAATGGGTATTTTCAAAGAACAGATGCCGAGGATGGGTATTAAAGGACTACAAATTGAATTAAACAGACTGTTAAATATTCAGGATTATACTATTCAAAACCAAGAGGTATCATTCAGCCTTAGGCAAAAGATTTACACCCTAAATCAGGGTGTTACAGGTGTGTCTACATCACCAATTCAAGGAAAATAATCCTCTCCACAACTCTTTTGACCCCAGTTTTCATCTTATACTTTGAGCCTTTCCTTAGTGCACTGACAATACCAAAAGCCCACTGCCTACATGTGTGTCCATACTGACAGGCACTGGCACAGGTGGCCAGGGCAGACAGCATGTTACTCATGCCATTACCAGGTTTTCGGGGGGGGGGGGGGGGGGGGGGGGGGGAAGAACACAAACACAAACAAACAAACAAAAAAACCAAAAACCAAAACCAAAAAACACCACCACCACAACACAGACATTTTGAATGTGCAAAGACCTGAAGCCTCTGAACCTCAGTTTCACTTCTTATTGTCATAAGGCAAATAATAAAAGAAGTTTTCCACTGATTTACAGCCAGGTGCTGCTTGATTCCTATATGTATCTGTCCAGCAGTGAGAGTAGCCAGAAAGTTTCCCCTGGACCTGACCCATAAAAAAGCCAGGAACAAATCACAGCCCTGGTGTGTTTGTACCATTTCTGTTCCACAGAAGCATTTAACACCCTAACAGAGGTCAGAATGACTAATGGGGGGTGCAGGAGCTCTGTAGGACCTCAGACCCAGCCAGCAGTGCTGACCTGCTCTTTGCCAGACACCATTAAGAGCAGTGGCAGTGAGCACACCCAGTTTTTCCATGCTTCAGGGAGCACTGCGTGTGTAGCAGAACATATACCAGAGCACATGCAACGTGGTACAAGTTGTTCATCAACAGCACGAAGTAATGACAGCAGCACTGAAAGATTTCTCCCTAAGAAGGGAGAATTAAAGAAAAAAAACCTACTTCAATATTGTCATCTTTACTTTATGGGTGGTTTTTTTCCTACAGCCACACACATTCACACTTAGAAATTGGACATGTTTCCAACTAGCTGCTAATTTGTTTTCCATATCTGTTTACCTCTGAAATACATTTCCTTTCCACTTTAGCCCTAATTGCCCTATGCTGACTGTACTGTAATAAAAAAATCAAAGTGTCTAATCCTCAGTTTAAAGCAAAGACTTATGAGAAACTGTCTCAGTGCATTCTGCCCACAGCATTCTGTGTAACCCTGCAGAAAGCAGGAAATGAAAATTAACAGTAGTTATATTTCTTAGCTGCTTGATGGCTATCCTTGTTAAGCTAAATCCCAAGTCTCACATCCATTTATATTGATTGCAAAAACTGACTGACTTGATTGCACGTAATTATTAACAATTTAAACTCCCAACCGCCCCAGCGAGACTTCTAAGTCCTGGGCTTCCAGGAATTGCTGCCGTTCCTTTTGGACCAGCTGCTCCGTGTTCAGGGTCATATTTGGGAATCTGTCTCACTTGTGTGACCACCAGCTACCAAAGGAGGAAAATGAGAAAGTTCCACTTAAGCACCTTTTGTCGTGTATTTGTTTCAGTGGCTTTGGTGGTCCATCTCACAGTGCCAACAGCATGCAAACAACAGTTAGCATTTGCTTCTCTCCATTCATCTCTCCATTTCTCCTAGAGCTCATTCGGCTCTAAGAAGAGCCGTCCCCAAGAGCTCTTTCAGAAGCCGGTGGCCACCTCCCCACCTAAAGTATGCTGTTAGCCAGGTGCACAAAGATCCCAGCCAGACAACTAGTTATTCTTTATCTGTTAACATATATACACGTATGCTAAGATCCACTGAAAATTCAAATCTAGGTTAAAAGAAAAAGCATGCACCAATGCATGCCTTCTGTGAAAATAAACCACGCGATTTGAGAAGGGACAATCCCAAACAGATGACAGAAGGAAATACCTCCAAGTTATGTCTGTCGCTTTTGTCATGTTTAAAAACCGTACAAAAATGTGACCATCTGTTCAAGAAAAATGAGCAACAGTCAGATGACAAGTGAAAATTAGTCCTTCCTCAAGCTGCCACAGGAGCTGAATCTATTCAGAGCATTTGCAGATCTGCAACCCTCTGCCAGGAGCAACAAGCAAGGGCTCCCCACTGCAACGCACAGAGGCAAATTTCAGCTTTTAAAGACCAGGGTAAAAGTAACCAGAACTTACTCGCGAATAAGAAGGATGTAGAGCTTGTTTATGATCCTGTTTATGATCTTGAAAAGCCAGGTGGAAGTAAAGATGCAGTTACTCCTGGAAGCCAACTTTGTGCCAGATTTGCATAAAGTGATAAAAAATGTGGATGCCCTACAGATATAGAGTTAGCTAGCAAACAAGGCCAATCAGCCTTGGTCTTTGGTTGCTAAGCTGTAGACAGAATTTGGTGGGCCTGGGTTGTTTATCCGTTTGTAGAGAATACAAAAAATTTAAATCAAAATTAAGATTTCAAATTTTGATTCTAAAAACTATCCTTAAGGGAGCAGCACTCAGAAAAGATGCAACAACGGTAAGCAGGTGAGGGACCATGTGATACATTACCTAATCTTAACGGCTAAATTATTTACTTTAGGAACTAGTAACAGGAAGTTTTGAACAGTGAGCAATTCCTAACTCTGTAAAATTCATGAAATACATACATACAGATTTGGAAAGGAGAGGGGAGTGAATATGCTGCAATATCAAAAGGAAGCATCGTGATCATCCATTGGGACTTTCTGCCACTGGCCACTCAAGTTTCTGCAACAAGTTCTGACCAGCTTCCTACACCTGATTTGGTAAACACAATCAGTGTCATTTAAAAAACTTTTAACAGTGAAGGAAGGACTACCGCATACCTTTTGAACCTTTTTCTTAGCAGCAAATATAACTGATAGTTGGGAAAATGGAACAAAGTAGTGCTAATCTGTGCTTTAATCACCACTAATGTAAGTACTTCTTAGCATGGCAAACCACCAGCCCCATTCAAACCTTCACCAGACATCACACATTCATCAACTACAGTAATTAAAATTGTAATTAGAGACTCAGCATGTGAGACTGTAACAGAAGTAGAAAATGGTCAGCATGTCCTGCATGCTGACACTACTAGGAGCAATGTCTCAGAGATGATAAGGGCTCAGGCCCTGGTCTTTAACTCCCCACCCCACCAAGAGCATCATAGCCCATTGCAATGGAAAACCACACAGATATAGTGACTTTGTAGGAGTTTTGACTGGGTTGCAGGTGTCAAAAAGTCCCAGAAAAATGTTTTTTAAGTCTTTTAATTCTGATTACACTAAATGTGCTGTTAAAAAAGGAGGGTATGTCTGGATGAACTTGGATATTATTGGCCCCAATTAGGAGTTATTCTTTGTGTATGGATTTAACGATACCTACATTACATATTAAAATACTTAGAGTATTGCTGGAAGGATGTCATCAAATTTTAGTATACATTATTGCTTTGTAGTGGACATTACGCATTTTGCTATAAAGTTTTATACTTTACAGCTTGGAATCCCCAAGCTCCCATAAACTCAATTTCTCCTTGATCTCCCTAACAGATTGAATAACAGCTATCAATATTAGACACAGATGTGTTACCTTTCCCCAAGAATCTACACCAGTAATGTAGCACACTGCTGTAGAGACTTCAATGCAATTCATGTATCTTTACTTCCTGTAGCGCTTTATGTATACTTCTCTGGAGTTTTCAAATTCACACACAAAAAATGCAGCCATGGTTGGAGTGAACCAGCAATATGCCACAGCCATTTTGGGGAAGGAACAAAAAATGCTTCTATATCTAAAGACAGAGAAAGTTTTAGTCTCTTTTTCTGGGACAGAAAAGCAGAAGATAATTCAAAAACCATGAGTAACCAGAAACAGGTTTCTAAAAGTCATCAGGAAAAGGGCATCACTGGAGAGGTATCATCCTATAAAATCCTTCAGCAATTCAGTTCAGTATTAACTCAGCAAGAAGAGAGCTGTCTTTCAAGTCCTTGGTATCACCAGTTGCATACCAAGGCTTTTCCTACCATAGGACTAGTTGCTTCAAATTTATTTCTCAGTTTCTAAACCACAATTAGTGATCCCTGCAGTGGCAGGGACACTTGCTGCAAAACAAATGAAGGGTGTTTTATTATGTTTTGTGACCTCTGATCCTTACATATCCCCACCATAATAAACTCCTCAGCTCTTACTTTCCTTCCATATCTTCTACCGACATTCACGCAGTTCAGCACAGCTGCAGCTGCTGCAGACCTCTGATGGGGTGCAGTGGGCATTTGCTGCCTCAGAAGCCTGCCACTGCTGGGAAGAAGACAGGCTGAGTTCTGTTTGTCCTGCCCGAAACCGGGAACGCTAACCCCAGTCCTTCTTGGTATTTCGTCGTCCCGTTTCACAAAACTTGTAAGACCTTGTTCACTCTGAGATGAGTCACGTTTTGTTGGAATTAGCCAATGGGACGTGGGAAGATGACAGTAAGAGTGATGCAAAAGCACCCTGAGGCAGAACACGTTGCAGTTGTACCCTGCTGCGCCGCACAGTCCTGGAGGACATGGAGGTATGTGCAAAGAGAAGACACTGCTGTTACTAACCCCAGGGTGATTCCCACAACAGCCTTTATCCAAGATAACACTCAGGGCTTAGAAACCAGCATTTCTAGTGCAGGCTACAGCTAAGCATTGTCACATCACCTCACAAAATGTAACAGCCCAGATGAGGTCACATAATGGGGCAGAGCCTACCTTGACCGCAATGATTAAAACCTCTCAGCTTCCTCCCTGTACTTAAGGTTTGGCTGCTAGGATGACAGCTCACGCAGAGTGACACCAGAGAGCTTCAGCTTGGGAAGTTCGGGGGTTTTTCCCCAGAGAAACATTAAGTGTATGTTGCTGTCTTAACAAATGGTTAAAATCTCAAATCCCACAGCAGCAGTGTTCAGTAGGCCGTGGCCCTTGCCTCCTCCCTGCCGAGAGGAGCCAAACAAGTCCTACACAAGGCCAAGTTTCTAGAGCCCAGGTGCTTTTCCACAGCCGCAGGGGAGAGGTGTGGGAAGCTCTTTGTAGTTTGTCACGGGATCACAGTGTGCAGGCAATCTAAAAATTGTGCTGACCACCAGGTTTTTCACTCGTAAAGGGAGCAGCAAAACCGCACTGTCACTGGAGGCCAGCACAGATGGAGGAAAGCACCTGAGTCCTGGCATTGCTGGTCTGCTTCCCACCCTATTCACTTCAAAGCTGGCCTGGTAACAGAAGGATGATACCTTGTTTTAATATCAAAACCGAAGTATACATCTACTATATTTACAACTCTGACAAACTGTCCTTTTTGCCCTTGGTAGTTGTATTAGAAGAAAAGCAGGGTATTGAGGGGAATCAGCAGCACTTCTACATGGACACAAAAAACTCCTCATGGACAGCAAGTTGTGTTTAAAGGTTACCTGGTGGGCTGGTGCTCCACATCCTTGCAGTCTGTTGCTGGCACGCCGTCACAACGAGTTTCCAGCGTCACCAAGTTCAGTGCTTCCTCCATGCTGGCAACAAAGACGCGTTATTTTCTGAGCCCTGATTTCCATCCAAAGGCAAATTTGCTGGCAAATGAGTTTCAGTGTCTCTGCAGGCAGGGGAGGGACAAGCGGCGGGGAGCTGGCAGGAACTTTTTCTTCTCCTGCATCTGGGAAGAAGATTTCCAGGATGAAGCCTGTGGCAGACAGGGAGGAGGCAGAGGGAGGTGGAGAGAAAAGCAGCCCCGAGCTGTGCCAAGTGCAGGCAGCCAGCTGGGATCTCAACAAGCAGCTCTCGGGAATGGGACTCGGTCCTGGCTTTGGTTTTGATTTCGTTGTGTGAGGGACTGCAGAGCTGCTTCTTCTCAGAGTGCTTTAGAAAGGCTGTAAAGTCTTATGGCAGAGCTGCCTCTTGGCAGACACTGCGAGTGCAATCACATAAATGTTATGGGCCTCCTGTAATTTCCACATCAAGCAGGACCTCCTCGGTTACCCCGTGCACCGCTCGGGAGGTGACCTACACAGCACCAGGCTGGCTCGCGGGCACAGCAGCTCTGATCCATTCCCTGCTAACAATCCCTTTCTGAACTCCCTCCACAGGCAGCACATGCTATGAACATCAGCCTCTTCGTTTTGACAAAAAACATCTTAGTTTCCAAACGCTCTCGCTTCATATGTCGAGTGAGTGGAGCCTAAAGCTTGCTCTTTCTGTCTAAAATCTAATTTCAGCTATGCAGTCGATAAAGAAGCTGTGTGTTCTTAGACAATACAGAGAATTAGGGGGAACTGGCAAGTTAGTATTAAGTAATCATCAGCGAAAGCAATCATGAGAGGAAGCCACAGTGCCGGGAAGAGAGCACAGACTGACTGTATCGGGAAGCTCTCGGCAGTCTTCCAAGCAGGCTTTATCTGCATTACAGTGTATTTCAAGTTGCTTTAAAACTGAGAGACACATAAAAGAATCGCTTTTAACTATGCACAGTATGACACCATTTAGTAAACAAATACACGAGTCAAGCAAACCCGCAGAACAAACCCCTAACCCTGTTCTGCTCCTGGACACGGCTCGTCACCAGGCAAGCATGGCAGCCGCCGTGTCCGTCAGCCTAGGGATGGCTGTTTCCTCACGGTCTCAGTCACCGCCCCACTGGTTTCCCTCATCTCTCCATTTTATCCAGAAGAGTAGGACCCATACACACACACAAGATTTCAGGTCCTGTGGAGAAGCTGCAGAGTGTTCTAATCAAATACTGACTAGGAGGCAATTACATCTCTGCTGATTTCATGTTTTTTTCACTGATAAATTAATTTTCTTTTGCAATTGAAATTTTTAGGTCAAATACTCGCTGTCTGCAGCTTTATCAGGAATAACACTCTTTGTATTGAAAGTGTACCACCTAATTTTTATCTAACTGGTTTCTCTCCCTCTTAATTCATTCCATTTAGGATCTACAAAAAAATATGAAAATTAATACAGCAAACTCTTTCACAAACGCTAGGCTTGGTTAGTAACCACAACACTGCATTTACATACAGCAAGGATGCCACCACTACACAGAATTGTGTGGCCTGTCAGTGGAAATCACAGGAGCACAAAATCCTTCCTCCCTTTCGAGCCCTATGGGCACCACTAGAGGGAAGTGTTGGTTAAATAATAATGTTCCGTTCCATTGGCGAGAAAAATATGGACTCATAAATAGCTCTTGAGAGACGTAACTACATAATAAGAAAGAAGAAAAACAAGTTCGCCACAATTAAAAGCTCGATTCTTCTGCCTCTAAAAATCAGAGGGTTTTTTCTGATTTCTGTAATAGCAATAAAGAAAGGGGGGGAGGGGAAGAATCTGCCTGAAGAGTGTTAAAAATTCTCAGTAAAAGGGAAAAGCATAAATGTAAAGACTGCTTTTGGCAGACTTAAAAACTAAAAGAAAAAAAATACTGACTGTAATCAAAAAGAAGGCATGCCTTAAGAGATTACACAAGGAGCAGATCACATCAGGGATGATGGAAAAATGTGCTTGTAAAAAGCTTATTTAGTTTTTAAAAAAGGTGGATAAACTCTCAGAAAAATAACCCGCTAGTCAGTCCCACCAGCGAGGCTCACTGGTCAAGCCAGTTAGTATCACACACCGTCGGGTACCCAGAGGAAGCAAAGAGTGACGACCTGGCTGAGCCACTCACCAAACCAGAAGACTCATCAGCTGATGGTTTCAGTGGTGAAATATGTTCATTTCTGCAAGTGTTTCTCTCCTCACTTATTGGGATAGAACAGACCTTCTAAGAATCAAGCAATAATTTTGCGTTATTTTCTTTCTTGCTCAGCACTATCTTGTGCCAAGAACCATCAAAAGCTTTCATTGCATTCTTGACTGTCCTGAGTATGAGCGTTTAATCTGGTGTGGTACAGAAGAGACCCAGAGATTGCCCATCTGTCAGGACACGAATGCCAACATGGTCTTCTCTGTCAGAATTGCTGACTTGCCATAAATCCCACCCAAGCCGTGGACTGCCTTTCACAACCTCAAAGGCTGCAATGATGGAGTACTTGGATGGGAAGCTATTTGGGTAAGCCACACTGTAAGAAAAATACACGTAAGGCCTGTTAGAGTCTGCCTGCTGACAAATACAGAAAAGATCCATTCAATAAATCACATTTCTAATGGTTTTCACATAGCTATTTTAATGTCCCTATAATGCAGCAGAGATATCCACATCAAGTGATGTTGAGGAATACATCTTAAGATCAGTATTTAAAGGATTTGGCTGCATGAGGCTTCCTTATAGTAATTAACCATGTGTCTGGGGACTTCAAAGCAGAAAAGGTCACTATCTGTATTTTTATCTCAGGCAAACTTCTGCCGAATTCACCAGGGCCGCTCTTCCTGTGGGTCTGTGCAGCGTTCAGCACTGCTACACCAGCTGTGCAGCGGAGCAGGCTGAGACTACCAAGAGCACGTTGTCCGTTTACCTCATCCTTTGAGGTCGGTTGTCTTCCAGCACACCCAAAGGGAGTGATCTTGAGTTGGGTTTATGTGTATTGATTGCAATTAACACAATTATTTTTTGTTCAATAGTGTCTCATCTCAAAAACAAACAAACAAACAAAAAAAACCCCAAAAAACCCAAAAAAAACCAACACCGAAAGAACCCACAGCTTAATTTGTTGCTTACCTAGAGCTTTTCCCATGCTGCATGATAGGATTTCTGTAGTGGCTTACAGTTCATGAGCTGGATTGTTCAGCTATGCTTACGTCACTTGCTTCAGACAATCTGAATCCCTGAAAAAGCTCCAACATTGCAGTTTGGAAATATTTTTCTTACTTTCATCTGTTTGACATGGGTCTTCACAAATTAGCAGTTGGTAGAACTTTCTGCCCATCTGACTTCAGTGGCTGGGTTGCTCCTTGGAGGTAGTTGCTTATCTAGAAACACTGGCCTTGTGAATGCTGCCAATGGAAAATGTGTTTGTTGTGGTTATTTCTAGACCTATATTTTTAAATTGTCAGGTTTGGCAACTCAAAGGAGTGAAGATGCTGCCCTTCTTTCAAAGAAGGTCTGTATGCCAAAGGCATGCACGGCCCTGGTGCTGGCAGTTCCCAAAGGGGTGTTGGCTGTCCTGGAGGAAGTCAAAGAAAAAATTATGGACCTGCTTCCTCATCATCTACTAAAACTGGAAGTTTGTGATGGTTTGGACTGGAGAACACACAATCCCAGCTCCCCACAACTTCTGAATCTGCACCTAAATTGATCACTTGATTTCTCCTTTAAGAAAGCTCAATGTGATTTTTATTAATTTCCTTGTTTTGGCTACCTGGTGCATTCTACAGTAAATGCACTTTCAAACCAAAAGACTAGTTGGAAGGTATGAGACATTTCCTTCCCCAGCTCTAACAATGACTTCTTGCCCTGGGAAAAAAATATCTGCTCTTCACAATTGCTTATTTCATAGGTAATTAGAAATAAAAAGGGAGTGTTTTGTCAGGAAATGTGTTTCTTATCCAGCTGCATGAAACACAATTGCATCCACTTGCTTAATTTACATGCAGGCTTCAGTTTTGGAAGCTTAGCTGCAGTGGCTCACTGCTGGTAGCTTGCAGACTATGGACTGTGAGACCACTGGATCGGCTGTAGAAACCTTGAAGTCAATCACAGTGCTCCATATGAGTATTTCCATATTGATGTCCAACATGTTATACCAACTAAAGGAGATTTACAATTTCATAATACATTGAAAGACCCACTCATAGATGTAAAAACAAATTTGGTGGGTTACTTTATAAAATAGCATAATCTTTGGATGCAGAGCACTTCTTTTCTGTTCATTTTGACAAGACAGAAAACCATTTTGAGCTTAATGTTAAATCACATCCCAAATAAAGGTGCAGTTCAGGGAGACATGTTCTAACGAGAGAGATTATTATTAATTCTATGAGTTGTAAGGTCATTTCTGTCAAAAAAACCCCAAACCCAAAACCCACCAACGTGTTGTACTTTAATACTGTTAATAGAATTTTTTTTTTTATTATTTCCATTTTAAAACATCATGGATAAATTATTAATAAAAAGCATGGTTACTCCTCTTTTTTCTTCATCATATCATGTTTGTGTAACAAAGAAAAGTATTTTCAGCCAACTCCAAATTAGAATTTATCAGCTATGAGGAGAAAAGGGTAAGAGAGAGCACTTTTCTGTTTAGATACCTGTAGCATTGATTAAATATAGGCACAATAAAGTACTGAAGAGTATCACCAGGAGAACTGGAACAACCTGAAGTCACATTGTATGCACTGTATGATACATTATGTATGTATCTATGAATGAAACATTTAATAGTTAAATCTGATCACTATCGATTATAGTCCACTACTAACAATCTCTTAAGCATTAGGCTTGCAGTGATTTTTATACAAAAAACACATGTATGAACATTAAAAAAATCAGTTTATAACCTTATAGGTATTCTTATTTAATGTGCTCTGAATCTCTCTCTAAAGATGCTCTGCCTCTACACTGAAGAAAAAATGTGTAAGTGCTAGGAATGTAAATATCTCTTCACTATATAAATTCATGGCCTAGAAATATACACCGCAATCCTTTTGAAAATTAGATTGAAGAATCATCCACAACAAGAAAGCAGCAAGTAGCATCTTCTATAGCTAGATTATTAATAGAGCAACTCCTCACATTTGTTGGAAAAATAATAGAATTTCAACTAACATGTATTAACATTTCAGATGTAGCACACAGAAATAGCACAAATTAACCCTCTTTTGCTGAGAAGTTAAATACTGAATGTGCCACTTATAGTTTACTGTGAAAATCTGGTCTAAGAATTCAGCTTTCTGCTTTTCTACAGATTCTCACTAGATGATTAATGTGGCTATTTTTTTTTTTCTGCATGGTTTTGATTTTTTCTTTCCTGTTTCCTGAGTTTAATTAGCCAGACATGGATTGTGTTTTCTATGTGGAAAGGTATGATATCAAACAGATTTACTTCTTATCATTCTCACCATAAGATCCAGCTCTAAAGACACTGATGCCAGGAGGAGTTTTGCTCTTAACTTCATTTTAAAAAAGATAAGGCTCAAAATTACTCATGGCAAAACAAATCTCAATTAGTTCAATTGCTACCTGCAAAGCAAACTTCTGTTTCCTTTAGGACTGCAGGGAAGTAGGGAACAGACCCCTGGTGAGAACATGTAAAGGTCAGCGAGTTTCCCACTGATCAACCATTCCTGTTCCTTCTAGTTGTTATCACTGTGAATGATCATCTGCAACTATCCCTCCACAAACTCGCAGTGTTACGTTTGCAGTGATGAGATCCTCAGCACAGAGGGCTAGTGTATGTATATACCTACAAAATGTTTGTATGTGTACATATCTCCTGGAGAGAAAAAGAAGGACTGACACTGATTTCCAGGAATACCCTCCAAAGCCTCCCTGGAGATGACATAGAGCCAGATCGTTCTCCTGATGCTGAGGCTTTTTGGAGTGTTTCCAGCCAGGTAAATCAAACGCTGCATTTCAGCCCAGCCGTACCCTGCTCAGCATCAAGCCTGCGATTGATGGGTTTTTCAGCAGCCAACCTGCATTATCATCTTCCCCATCAGCCCGTCTGTAGCCATAAACAGAAAAAAGGCAAGGGAGTAAAGAGGTATGTATGTGCTGACATACACAAATGCTTATCGAAAAAGGACAACAGCATTAGTATGCTATTAGTATGTTGCAGCAGCAATAACAATATGCATTTGGAGCATAGTGATTTAAACACTGATATTCAAATAAATAAATGCATAGAAATCACTTTCTAAAATACAGATTAAAGGACTTCTCAAATACCATCTTTCAAAACCTTACTTAATATGTTCTATTAGTATACCCAGTTACTTTTATATCTCTGTATATTTAATATAGGGAAATATTTATTATATCACTTCATAGCTATTAAAAAGCCATCTTTGTTAAATTATGTGTACATTTACCTTAAAAGACAGCCTGCACATTTCATACTTGATAACTTGGGGAAAAAATGCTTTTAACATTCCTATAATACAACATTAAAAAAATTCTTCTATGAACTGCAGTTTAACCAGTTGATACTTCTTGTATTCCAATTATTCTGAATAAAATCACAGGTCATTATAAAGAAAAGGGAGAGAAACAAATGTAAAAATTCCAACAGAGTTAACCATTTGCTGTGCTTTCACAGCAGCCAGGAAGAACAGCCATCTGGGATGGCCACCCTATGATGGGTAAATCTTTTGCAATACAGGAAAGCAACTTTACAAATGCAAGCAAGAAAAAGTAGATCTCTGACAGGCAAGAGGCAAAGCTGCTGTGGGAAGTGAAAAAGTCTAAGAGCACACGTGGCACACACAGGCAAGGAGAAGGAAATATGTAAAAGCTACGGATGAAAAGGACAAGGACACCTTCCACCAAATGTCTTTTTCAGACCCTCATTACCTTGGGGCACCTTTTTCCTTCCCATTGCAGTGTCTACAAACTCTGCTTCCTTGCAGTAGACTGGGATTACTAGGTCTTTTCTTCTCTTGGAAGGTCCCTTGCCAAATGGAGTTGTTTGGAAAGTCTCACCATGGCTGAAAGATATTTCTGGATTTCTCTTCTCCCATCTGCCCAAGAAGTTTCAAATATGTGACACCTTACTGTCAGGGCAGTGTAAATCAGCTTTAATTAACAGGTAAGCTCTGCTCAACCATCCTTGATGTTCCAGATTTCTCAATTACCAAGCCTTCCTTATAAGATTTTCAGCACATCACTTACAGTCCCGCAGTAACAGATATCTGTTGAACTAAAATATAACAAAACCTTTCTAGCTGCTACTCATATCTACTATGGAATTTTTGGCTGCCTGTTCATTACAGAACACAAGAGTTAGTAAAAATCTTAATTCGCTATAGTAAAAGAGATTGTTGCTGATAACTAGAAGTCATTAGGAAACACTTCTTAATTATTCTCCTTATTTGAGGCAATTCTATTCCTACATGTAAGATTCTGCTGGACCCTGTGAGACATTGTGTAGTCTTGGTAGATCCCAACAAAGAGGAAGTCAAGCAAAAATGCCAGGAGGCCTGCAGGAATGAACAACAAGCTCCTGGACAAATTCAAACACAAAAAGGAAGCCTACAGAGGGTGGAAGCAAGGGCAGGTAGCCTGGGAGAAATAGAGAAATTGTCTGAGCAGCCAGGGATCAGGTTAGGAAAGCTAAAGAGGGTAGATTTAGATTAGATGTTAGGAAGTAATTCTTTACTGTGAGGGTGGAGAGGCACTGGAACAGGTGGCCCACAGAAGTTGTGGATGCCCCTTCCCTGGAAGTGTTCAAGTTGAGCAACCTGGTCTATTGGAAGGTGTCCCTGCCCATGGCAGGCGGTTGGAACTAGAATGGTCTTTAAGGTCCCTTTCAACCCAAACCATTCTATGATTCTATGAGAGAGAAGAGATCTAAGAGAAATAGATCAGCTGTGGATAGAATAGATTTTGGAGGTTTTCCCCAAATTATGCTGCTTGACTCCTAAAGATACCATACAGAAAAAGAAACTATGAATGTTATAGCTGAGCAGTCCATCAGTAATCACTTATTTATTTCTCCCTCTCACACCACCTTAAGGAGATCCCAGGGTGATGTTCTCCTTAGGCTACCCTGGGGCATCAGGACAGAGGAATGGGAGTCTCCATGGCTGACACTGGAATGAACTCAAAATAAGGCATTTGTGTTCCAGGGAATACATGTGGTAGCAATTACTGTCATCTTACATCAAGACAAAATGCTGAAAAATTCCTTTTAATCCATACTTTTTCTTCCTGGTAGACCAGATACTTCAGTGTGTGACATCCAAGCCTGTTCTTTCTCTGATAGCTGCACACTCCTCCCATAAGAAGCAATAGTATTTGACCATATAATTCATAAGAAGCTCCCCACTCTCATCTAGAGCAGAAATTTCCCTCCTACCCTAAGCAAATCTAGTGTTAATGGACTTCTGTTGTATACCACCTACATCAAAACATAATATCATGAGAGGAAACAGAGTTATTATGTTTTGAAAAATTGCTGCCACATTGAGACTCCTGATTTACAAGCTTTAGTGGAGTGCTTGCCTGCATATTGTAACCTTGGCATTTGCACAACCACAATGTAATTTTCATTAATTTCTTGACTTAAAACACTACAACAATCTTTTTTTCCAGAGCAGTATATTCATCCACAGGTTTGAGGACAACAAAGGATTTCATCTCCTGTCACTCTTTAATGACAAAATAGAGATCTCTTCTATTCCTCTTCAAATTATCAGAAAAGATTTCAGCTTCAGTCTGCATGTCTAAGCTTGCTTCAGTTTTCATGAAACATTTATTGCAGGAGTGAGTAGCGCACATTTTCAATACATTTCTTGGTATCTCAGGGAGAACTCCTTAAAAATATTTAGCAATAGCGAAAGATAGCATTTGGAGAAGTAGTGAAGTAAACCTTGAATTAAGAGAGTAGAGGCATGCCTATCAACTGGGATAAAATAAATCCAGCATGGTAGCCATTAAGTACCCTTCAAACTGAGACTTCAACTGAAACCTGGTCTGTAGTAACTATTCTAGCTCTAATACCTAGACAGCAACTGCAAATTACATGAACATTTGAAAAAAACATGGGCCATCCACACATAAATACCTACCACCAAGTTTCGGACTTTGATTATCATATGGTTCATTTTTATTGTCTGATAAGAATCACACCTAGTTGCTTCGACTGAAAACAAACAGATTAACATTTCTCGTTCTTGCTACCATTTCCTCTGTTTCATACTAAAATGTCAGAACAGAAGCAGTGGTGAAAATATTCATAGCCAAACCCAGCTACTGTCCCTTGCAGCAGTGGTTCAGCTGTATCTGTGCTCTCCATTAAAAGGATGGAAAGCTAATGAGTTCCTAAGAAAATCCTCTGCACCATCATGAAACAAACTTATGGTCCTCAAAAGTCTCCCTTACACAGGAAAATTCCCAGCTGTAGGTACACAGTGAATATCTCTTCCAGCCATCCTAGCAACCCTCACAAATTCTGATCCCAGTGTCCATGCTAGTCTGCTACGTCTTCCATTTCTTGCAAATACCCATCCCTTCAACAGCTGTCCTTTCTCCACTTTCACATGAAAGTTTTCCCCTTCAGCCCCAGTGACTGCCTCAGTCTTCTATTTTGATAAAGTGGTTCTTCAAGGATATTCTCTCAAACCTTATTCAAACTAGAAAACATTTTAATAGTAAATGTTTCTAGATAAAATACCGATATTAGTCCTCTGCCACGGACTACAACTGGTACAAAGTTGCTAATGAATAAATGGCAAGGTCAACATGTTGTCATTGGTGTAAAACACAAAAGTTATATAAAATAACTAAGCACCAAGTCCACCCACAAGCATAGATTCTTGCAGATTCCTCATATTCATAGATCAAAATATTACAGGAATAGAGAAAGGAGAAAATATTTCCAGGTACCTAGTTATAAAACTCCACTTGTATATTGCTTTTCAGTTTGTGGCAGAAAGAGTAAATCCCTCCATAGCCTGAACACGTAACAACTCCACGTCCGCACCTTCCCAGGTAGCAGATGGGTCACTGATCTACCAGGCAGTAGGTTTACGTTTTGCAGTTTAAAAGCAAAACCATCTAATTTTCACTTCAGGTAGAACATAGAGCCTCAAATCCGTGTGAAGTGAAGAGTCTCAGTGGCACGCTTGTTAGCTGGGGATTTTCTCTTGCTTGTCCAGTGGAGGGCAGCAAAATATTTACTAAAGATACTCCTCATTTAATGGCCTCATCATTCAGTTATCTCAACAAACGGCTTCATAAAAACTGTGGAAGAGTTCAGTACTTCTTTGTTTGGCTTACAAGACGTTATGTATTTGTTTATTTTAGTTAGAAGTAAGTTTTTAGAATATTTGAGACTATTTTTCACATCAGACATCATGCCTTAAAACAAACACTGCTTCCTGTGTAAATAATTGTGTGGTGCTCCCGTTCTTTCCTGAGCTAATGACATCTGTATGAGGAGGAGGAGGGTACTAAAGCTCTGCCTCGAAGCCAGCTAGTCCGTTCTCTGGAAAGCTTGCGTAAATTTACCAGTGGTTTAAATCCAACTGCATATCTCCAGCACAGCTGTATTGGCATGCCGATCATCTTGCATCATTCATTTGCTATGAGCACATGTTATCTCAGCCTTTAGTTTAATATAAAGGGGAGTCAGCAGTACTAATGGAATAGTTTGCAGACTGTGTCCTAAGCTGGAAGCCAAATTAAAAAAAAAAAAAAAAAACCAAACAAAAAACGAAATATTTTAATGCATCTGTTAATGGATTTTGTACAAATCTCTTTAGTAGAATCTGAATATCAAATATATTAATTTTACATTGATTTTTCATTAAAAGCTACTGATAATAACCTTCCACATAGGGACAGACTGACTGCAGAAAGACTGCTGAGAATAGCATGCAGGATATCTAAAAGTCTTCAATCAAAATCACAGGAGCTGTAAAAGGTCTTTAACTAAGGAGCGCGCATGTGGTTTATAGCCTGTAAAAACCTCACTCTCTTCATCAAATGTTTGGGGCATCTTCCTGGAAATGAGCTTTCCTACTGATGTTTATAAGGACAACAAGGCAGAAGGCAGAACAAAGAGGCACCACAGAATTGTCTGGAGTCAGGAAGGGAGCAGAGGCTGCTGTGTTATACCTCCGGCATCTGCTCACACTTTACACCGAGCTGGTGATACCTGTGCCTCAGAGCGGCTCCGACACCGGCAGGAGAGGGGAGCAGATGACAGGGTGCCAGGGGTGACAAGTGTTGCGCTTCTGGTGCTGGCTTTAAGTAGCCGGTTCAGGAGCTCAGGCTGAAATATTAAAGAGTACACGCTGGGAATGATACACACATTATGGTCAGAAATTTGAATCATGCACATGATTTTTCCTGGCAAGTAGTGGCAAAATCCAGTGTTTTAAATTGTAACTGAAGCACAGAGCTATTAGGTGGCTGCATACAGTTATATATCTACAAGTGCTTAGATAATGTAGTGAGTGCACTGGAGAACCCTTCCTACCCCACAAAATGGGCTGTTGAGAAAACCCAAATTATTCCCAGTTATACCCCTGGAAATTCAGGACAGAGTAGCCTATGCAAATCTAGCAATTCTCAGAAACAGAAAAGATTTAACTGTGTTTCTCACAAAGATACTGGCAGCTGCTGGTACTGTAGATACTCAACTGCAAACAGTGAAAGCAAAGAAAATCATGCACCAGAACTGATGAACTGCGAAGAGCAAGGACTCCAGCTGGGGGATGCAGCAAGCTACTGGGGCTTTCCTGTAGGATTGCCATACAGCCAACTCCAGAGTATTTGCAGCTGAGTCTTTAGAGAAGGTAAAATTCTGGATAGCTCGGTGAAAATTGCAAAGAGACGGGAGATCTCTTAGTGAGAGTTGGGATTTCAACCAGGAAAGGGGAAAGCACTCACTTGGAGGGGAGCAGGGCAGGCAGAATTTTATGCAACATTATTCCTAAATTAATAAATTCCTAAAGCTGGATATTTCAACACAAATTACTAACTTCCTCTTGGAACTGTATGAACTACCTATAAGAAATACTTACCTGTATAGGATGTTATGGTATGTAATACATCTTGACAATGCACAAAGTACCTGTACATACATAGAAGTTCTATTTTATGCTCACAGTTGGCTCTGGCAAATTATTTTCACTGACACATGATGTAGTAAAAGTAATTACAGAAACCACAGTGCTCATAGAGCAAGTGCCAGCACCGGAATGGAAATGTCGCAAAAGAAAACCCCTCTGCTTTACCGTATGCAAGGATTGACTGAATAACTGTCCCAGACCGTGCAAGGTTTAGCAGGTCATGATGGCTTGCTGAAGAGCAAGAGGGCAATCAGTGCAGGTTTCATCCAATGCAGTTGTTCTCAACTGGAAAACATCCATATTATTTCTAAAGCATATGGAGCTGTCTTAAGTGGTTGTTTACATTGGTATTAATTGCTGTGGAGCCTGATCAGATGGAGAAGTTGAAAGGAACAAAGCCGGAAAAGTGAAACAATAGCAAAGAGAAGGAGTGGCCCAGTGCACACAATAACCAGGTTCACAGCTGCTAAAAAATGTCTCACAGACCCTGCTCCCTGGGACTGAGCTGTCTCGCCAAGGCTGTCCGAGACACCCATGCAAACACTTGAGCTGGTCTTTCCTTTCCAGGTTTGCTGGCTTCCCGTCGGACCTGGAAGAAACGCCCTGTCCTACTCACAGCGTATTCCCTCCGGTTTTCGCTGTGAGGCTCCCCTTCGCTTCCACCACCGCACGTCTGCCTGCTTACCTCTGGCTCTCTTGTAGCACCGTGTGCCACTGAACGGTCAGCGGCTCCCTCTCACCCTTGGCAAAGCACAAACCATTTATACCACCAGGATGAGAGCCAACACAAAGTTTCTTCACAGCTGGAAGCCTGGCTATTGCACATTGTGGTGTCCCTTGTCTTGGCTATTGCTGGGCCTGGTTCCCTAATATCTTCCCTGCCTTAAACCCCTAGATTACCTCCACCTTATACCAAAATATGGGCAAACGAGGTAATGCCTTTTACTCTTCTCCCAGCTTCTTGCCCCCATCTCTGCAACCAACTCATTGCTTTCCTCTTATATGTCTGGTTTTTAGTCCAATATTTTTGCCAGGGCAGCATGCAGCTCACTTGGAGCAACAGTTCTGACCTGGGATATAGCAAATTGACCGTGATTTAAAGCTCACCTGAGAGCACACAGCAAGTCTGGTAGGCCCAGAACACATAAAGCAGAGTGTAAATGCATTAGCTATTTTATATGATCACCTGACATTACAGACTCACCTATATTTTTTGTTGGAGCGAGTCCAGAGGGCAGCCACGAAGATGCTCAGAGGGCTGAAGCACCTCTCCTATGAGGACAGGCTGAGAGAGTTGGGGTTGTTCAGCCTGGAGAAGAGAAGGCTCCAGGGAGACCTTATAGCAGCCTTCCAGTATCTAAAGGGCACCTACGAGAAAGCTGTAGCGATAGGACAAGGAATAATGGCTTTGAACTGAAATAGGCTAAGTATATATACACACACGCTCTTTTCCTGCAGTAAGAAACTAAGCCAGATAGAAAAAAAGAATACACTAGGTACAACTATGTCTTAATAAACATGTCATGGAGAGCCCAGAGACACGCAGTAAATAAGGCAAAAATCTTGCAAGGGAGTGAGCGATGGCTGGGAGGGAGGCACCTTGCAGCTGGGACAAATAACGAGGATACGCGCAGGAAACCAAGAAGCCAGAGTCCCCGCAGAATGGCAGCGGAGAAACAGGACACAATGCCAGCTCTGCAGGGGGCTCGTATGCTAAACGATGGCCCGGGTCTCCAGGAGGGAGGGAGACAGAGATGCCTATCTAACTGCCTTTGTGTGGGCTGGAAGTCTGAACTGCAGAATGGCTCCTTTGTCTCGGCCCCTTGCTGGGGCTAAAAGCCATGAGGCATGCGGCCAGATGGCCAGGGCGGGCTCGGAGGACCAGGAGGGAGGAAAAGAAGGAAAGCTTCATTCCTTACATTTGTACTGATCCCTGAGACTTAGAGAACAAAACTCCAGGGAGTACACACAACTTCAGGGGGTGATTTAGAGACTGAGGGTCTCAGACAGCTAGAAGGCACTTGCGAGTAAGGGGGGGAGCTGTGGATGCTCCTACCTTATGTGGCACGTACTCTTAGCTGCTTAGACCTGTTTTATGAGACGTGTGTGATTTCAAAGTGCAGCTGGTGAATGGGATCTCCATTCGCTTACCGTGCCATGGGCATGCCAGGAACAAGTCTAGTTTTAAAAGAAAGCCCCATAACCTTATGGTCCCCTGAAAGCACTCACTCAGGGAGCTTCCCAAAATAGAAACTGCGTAGTGGGTGCCAGAGGCAGTGAGGCAGCGTAACTAAGAAAATGGATGAAAAACAAGTGCTGAGCAACAGAGAGGTATTTTTGTATTAACCCTGCCAAATGGATTATTTATACCCTAATCTGCTGTTGGTATGACTGGGCTTTTTGAAGGAAAGTCGCAGCCAGCTTCTCCTGGTTATTTAATGAGGCAGATAAGCTCACACCTTAAAGCAGTTCCACCAATGTCTGGCTGCCATCCCGTGCATATGGATTTCAGGATAATTCTTAAGGAATGCAGAAAGTGGCAGTTTACAAGGAGGTATTCTGGGGGCAATGGGACATCAAGACTGCCCAGACTGTAAACAGACCTTAAGTAGCAAAACTACATCAAGCACTGAAATTGTGTAGCTTCACAAGAAACATCCATGGCATGAAATGCTGATTAGAGGACCTGGAGCCTGGAAGGGTGTGGAGAGGGGCCAAGTGGTCTTTGCTGCCCAAGGGATGTTAATGAAAGCTGAAAGGCAAATACACATAAGCAGGACAGGGTGCTCCAGTTCATGGGAACCAGGTGCCCTGGCATGATCACACAGAAGCACTTAAAGAACAGAAGAAAAGAGATGGAAGCTGGACTCCAGAAACCACCTGGAAAGCTTCAAGGCAAGGGCATTTCTATCTTGAACAGCAGCATCTGACCAGCAGCACCCACAGAGCTGACACATTCCTGTGGCCCAAGGCCTGCCTTCAGGTGCCTCCTTTTGCAAAGGCGTAAGGCCCCTCTTCTGCATTACCAAAACTTAGGTGTTGCTCCCTGAGTGACTGAAACCACCTACATGGGACAAGCAACAGCTTCTGCCTTTTCCTCATTAGCTCTGTTCACATCACGGTGGAAGAACAATCATCCTCAAGTGTCCATAAGACACGATGCAGCTCATAGCTCATCACTGAACTAAACCCTTCTGGTCAAACTTTGGATATTTATATACATAGTATGTATGTATACACATTTATTTTACAGAATTCTAGTAACGGGCTCCTACAATCTCCCACTTCTCCTTTCAAGAACCTCCAGTGCTTGACTACCATTACTATTAGAACAGTTTATTTTTCCTTAAAGTTTAACAGACATCTCCCTTACTGCTATTTAAGACCATTGCTTCTTGCACTTTCCCCACTGGAACAAATAATTTATTCCCTTCCTCCTTAGAGCATCCTTTAAAATATTTTAACAAACACTGTTATCACGCCTCCCCTCAGTCGTCTTTTCTCTAGACTAAACAACCCCAGTGCCTTCCACTCATAGGGCATGATTTTTTTTAAACCTCTGTCATTCTTTTTGTTTGCTTCTGGACTCCATCCAACTGGTCCACATCTTTCTTGAAAGTGCAGTGTCCACAGAGTCACATTTGAAACTTCACCAATATGTTAAATACTAAAATAGTTACTTCAGAGATCTCATTATACAGTACTCTTGACGTTACATCTCAGTGCTGGACTTGTAGTTTTTAACGTCGTCTTTTTTTTCTTTCCTTCGGGCTTTCACCAGGGAAAAATGCAACTTGGGATGTTACCAAGACAGCTGGAGAGTGTAGCATGGACTCCCAAGGCAGGAATATGATGGCTTTGTGAAGGAAACGAGGCCAGATGCCAGGGTAGGCTTGAGAGAAGAGGTGTTAGCTCTTACTAGCTGATACAGATTTGATAGTGAATTTAAAGTCACTCACAGTAATGTGGACAATGCTCTGGCACAACTATTTCAATACATCATGAGTGGCAAATGAGAGTATTTCTGTTGTCATTACAGAAATGTTGTGGGTTTAGGGTTTTTTTAAAACCCAAATTACTTCTTCACCACTAATTTATTTCTTGATCCATTGTTAAAAATTATACCAATAGAAAAACTGAGGAAGAAGTACAAATAAAATTAATTACACACACAAAAGTGTATGCTGGGACAGATGTCTTAAGTTTTCTAATTTTGTGAGGAAAAACTTAAGATTATGAAATAACTGTTACCATAACTATCACAGAGAGGAAAACAGTATAATGCATGGTTTAGCATTGAAGTTTAATTATTTATTTGCTCTGCCTAATTATCTAGTGAACTCTGAGGCAGGATCTACAAAAAGTAGTCACTGACTGACACTTCAGTTACCTTTCTTCAGTACTGAGATCTGCAAAAATTCATCCACAACTTGCAGATCTTCTATTTCTTCCAAATTTAGCATCTAATTGCACTTTTAAAGTTTGGCTTATGATTGCCTACCAAGGTTTTTCTCAGGGCAGTATCTGACTTGTACGATCTGGCATCATCATCACCCCAGGACTGCGTGTTTGTCTCAACCAGCCCAGCTCTATAACAAAAGCTTTTAAGGTTTTTCCCTTTCTTGGTTCTTATTCTCCTGACCCATTTCCAAAATTTACTTCTTTCTGGGGACGTAAGAGAGTGCAAAATCTGCATAGCAATATCTAGTAACCAGCCTGCTCTTCCTCACAATACGTAGGCCATTAAAGATATTACCTGGTACTAACTCTGCAACACTCAGAAAATTACCTCCATTTCATGTCCCAAAGTACCTTCATTTGCCGTTATGAAAAGGCAGATCTCTCACTTCCACCTGTCAGCCAAATTTTTGGAGACTTTGCACCAAAACTGTAAGTCCTCCATTTTCTCATTCACCGTGTGTCTCTGTTGTTCTCAGTTCCTTCAATATCTGTACTACTTTCTTTCTGGTCTTGTCCCCATTTATGGTCTTTCTGGTCTTGGTCACATTTCTAAGTGGAGATTAATGAGGAGCCTGAGTCAGTGTTTAGAAGTAGCAAACAGGTGGGTTAACGAACACTGAGGAAAGATCCTTGTGGGAGGGAGAAGCATGTACCTGCATTAGTCACACCATTAATATCAACACTCTTTAACAACTGCTTTGTACCAAACTACTTCAGGAGCGGGATAGATTTCTGCTTTTAAATGGTTGCATACCTTCACACTCTAGATTTAGAAACTGGCTCAGTTACAAGCTTTACAATCTTTTCTTCTAATATTAGCTGTTTCTTCCACGTTCTAGAGAAATAATGTGAAGTTCACACAAAACATGAAAAAAATCATCCAAAATCAGAATCTGCGGGGAGCACTGCAGTGGAGAACCCACCCAGATCTTCCACCTAATTCAAGAGACTTGCAATCACCCAGAGGTTGACACAAGGACTAGTGTTTTAAATTCTCAGCTGAACCTAACAGAATCTAGTGAGCAACAAAATTAACAAAAGAGAACAAAACTGAGCAAGCAAAGGAAAAAAAATAAAATATTTTTCCTTCAAACTTAATTTGGGGTGCTTACCACACAGACAGGCAGGTATCTATGTTGAACAGGCTGGAGATTAAACTTCCTGTAGTCAGTATGTAGCATCAAGTCTCCTCTGAGATTTTATATAATTAAAATAAATCTCATCCAAGGAAATGAGGGACTGCTCAGAAGACCGAAAAGCCCAGATAGCGTATGTCTGGGTAGAAGGAAGTGGGAAAAGGAATGTGTTGCGTAGAGACCGAAATGGCTTGTGGAACTGGCAGGACTCAGCACAGCCAGCACTGTGCTGGAGCTGACTCCTACAGCAGCAAATACACGCGTGTGGCCCGCTCAAGTCTGGCAGTGACCCCAGGCTAATACACCCAGAGTGCTAAAAGTGTGTTACTCGAACAACCCCTGGCTCTGCAGGCAGCAGCTGAGGTATGGGCAGGGTGATCGGCGTTGCCTACAGAGGAGAGGGTTTGCTTTCAGCCATTCTCCCCAAGGGATGGGAAGCAGTACCTGGGAAGCTCTAGCCCGCAGCCCACTTAGGGGTTATCGTGTGTGGGCACAACACACAGATAGCTGATCTACTTCTGAGCCAAAAGAGGTCCTGAAAGCTGCTGGTGGTGCTACCGTACCTGTGCTAACAAGCTCCTTCAAAGGCAGTAAGTGTATTAATAGCAAAAATTGAAACCACCCATGAACACAGAACTGCCTAGATAACCAAGGATGCCAACAGCACCATAGGATGCACAGCCAGACCATTCCCCAGCCTGTAATTTAACATTTCTACCCAGCTCCTAGACAGTAGGGCAGCCAGCATAAGCGCTGCTTCCCAGGAGCATTCAGTGGTGTAGCACTCAATCCTGTGGTAGCATAGAGCAGCATTGCACTCAACCCTGTCATCCAAATTCTTCGTTGTTCTTGGAAAACACACCAGCATACCATGGGAGCAGCTGGTCTAATTGCTTCCTTTCATTACCATCTATGGATGCTTCTGTCAAGCTAACCTCCTTTACTGACTGGGCTTCTTTACAGCTCTTGACCTTCAGCCTCGTGAGAGGGTTTGAGACATGAGATACATTGTCCACTTCCCTCACAGTCTATTTTTTAACCACTCTCTGCCCTTCGTGGTCATTCACGGCAGTTACTCTTTTCCACAACTCACCCTGCTGCACAGTCTAAATTGCAGTTTTTCTGAAGAACAGTACAGACAGGGTATTTGCTGCTTCAAATAGGCTAGTAGCCATAATTTTTTTTTTTTTTTTAAGCTTTCCAGGTATTTTTTTTGCTTGACAGCCTAGTTTCATGTTACTTACTTTTAAATTCCTACAAGGAAGAATTCTTCTTTGATGTGAGGTAGGTATGGCAGAGAAATTTCCAAAGTCCTGTGAGCATTCCACCTCCTTCCTCATTCCCAGTAATCTGCATCATTTTCATCAGCATCTAAATAATGTTTAGCAGAATATCTGTGACACCTGAGTAGAAAATCATTCCCCATGCACTATCATCAGAAACAGCAGCAGAATTACTGCAGAAGCAGCACGGCATCAGGTCATTTACTGACAGAGCAGAGTTAAACAGGTTCTGTTTTTCTAGAGTTCATAGTGGCCAATAATAATCAGCCATTGAAATTTGTATAGTACAAACTTTATTTTGCTTGAGCTATTTTTTTTTTTTTTTTAACCCCAAGAGCAGACTTGTTTCAGATCCTCAGTCTAACACCACCATGCTCTGATTCCAGCAGAGGAGATATAGGTACCATCAGCCAGTGGTGGTGACCCTTCACCATCACAAGACTTTTTTTTTTTGGCACAGAGTCCCTTGGCAATTTTATCTCAGTCCTTTGGATGCCAAGAAAAAAGTGAGAGTCTGTCAAAGATGCAGATTTCTCAGGTTTGTCTGCATGACTATGAATTTGCGCTTAGAAGATGCTTCTGACAGGAAGGTTGGATTGCCTACGAGCTGCAACATCCACACAGACAAGCCGACACTGCTGGAAACTTCATGGAACAGCTACAGCCTACCCAGGCAGGACAGGATTACCTTTAGCATCATTGAATAGAGACAAAATAAATAATGGAAAATAACCACAACTATTTTGGACTGCTTGAGGACTACCTAGAGGACTTGCATCTGCACTTTGCACCTGAAAGATCTGGCAATTAATTTTTGTAATGCTGGAGCTTTTTCCACTTAGACAGGAACCACAACAGAACAAGGCAAGTTGATACAGAGAGAAGGCAAGAACTTAAAAAATTGGATATGAGAAAAAAATGAAGGAATTAAATCTACATTTATGAAGAAAAGTCCCAATCAGAAATACAGTGTATTACTGATCCCATAAAACTCTCCATCTTCACATTTTTCACCTATGTAGCTAGACAGCAGGTTGCAAACAAAGGGAGAATTCCTGTTGTGAGGCAAACTAGAAAAGTGAACTGAATATTAGAAGTTGAATTTGAATCAAAAACCAATAACCCCCAAAAGCAAAAACATAAATTTCCTTCAGACAAGTATTTCCATTGCTTAGCTTCTGGAAAATTGCTCTATAATTAGAAAAAGAATGAACTTGGTTTTTACTATTTATGTAGTAATACATATTTTTTTATTTCTGATAAGAACATTTGAGACACCTAAAAAGTTTTTGTCTTTATTTATAGATTTGCAGAGTAAAGTAGCCTGACCGAGAAAAAAGTATTATAAACCTAGGGCATTTTAAAACACTAAAAATATGAACAAAGCTGCAAAGTCAGTCCTTCTTGCAGCATTTACACTCCAGCCGACAGCTTGAGGTGAGACATGAATTGAGAGATGCATGCTGAGAACCCTAAAGGCACAATGCAAACTATTCTTGAGGGTGAAAAAATTAAAACAGATAATTTGCAATAAACGTCAGTTTGAAATAATTTGTATTACTAGTAGTACCCAGAGAGTTTCTTACACTGTCGGTTGTATAATGTACCTAATAGTCTACATAGTGCAAGTTTAAGGTCATATATGTACCATGCAGTAGATTGCTATAATGACGCTATCAAGGGTGGCTCTCAGCAAGATGGTCTGGGTATAAACATCATTAGCCAAAGCATCTGCTGTTGGCCAGTGTCAGAGACAGGATATGAAAACAGAGAAGCTTTTGATTTTATATTGTAAGGCCAACAGGCTGCACAGAGATAGATTAGTTTGGGTCTCAGCAGCAGCTTAGTGCTGCCAGCTCAACTCAATTAATCTTCCTTTTGGGCTGTAGAAGCTGGCCAGGCACAGCCAGAGCCGCAGCGCTGCTCTGCTGGGGCATCTCCCTGGCGTTTAGATCTCGCTGACTTTAGAACAAATAGGCTGGGTGGAAGGGACCAGCCTGCGGAGGCCTATAAAGGTGGCTGCTGCTTTCTCTTGTGTGAGTGTTGTTAGAGACCCCCTTGTAGGAAGGCCACCTTGAGCAAGTGAGCTTACTCGCAGGGTGACTGCACTGAGGGCACTGTAAGGAAAGAGATGGGGGATGAGCAAGAGAAAGTATCAGCAGGTCTCCAAGGAATTTTGTCTACTTTAAATACATGAAAATCAGGTGAAACTCTTACCATGAGATAAAGGCTCTTTAAAACATTACAGGAGGTTTAAATCAGTGGGTACCAGGAACATGAGTAGCACTTACTGTCAGAAAAACGAGACAATGTCCAAAAGATGGGAGCACTACTGAAGGACCCTGTCTGTGATGGCTGTGCACAAGTGGATGCTGTGCCCCATGAGGATGGGAGCGCTTATCCCAGTGCAGCAGGGCAGAGCCAAGAGCTCCAGGATGAGACTGAATATGGGGGGGGGAATCAGACTGAAGAGATTGAGTCACAAATATAAACCACGCGTGGCCCCCAGCTGAGAAGGGCATGCACGCAACCGGCGGTGCTGGAGGAGCACGGGGCATCTCATACGGGACAAGGGGAACCATGTCAATGAGCAACAGGAGCCATTACACATGCGGACAGACACTGTCTCGTGGCAGGTTTTCAGGAGAAATCAGCATATGGAGATGGAAGAAAACCGCTGCAATTCTCCACATGGAATATAAATAAGGCTGTGCAAGTAAACTATAGCTTGTTCAAGTGAAATGTGCTGGGATCTTCTGAAGGAAAATTAATAAATACCTAAAACCCTTCACCCAAGAACCGTCTTAGGCTGGTACCTAGCAGAGTCCCCAGCACAGCACACTGAGCATCGTGGTTGCAGCTGCACACTGACCAGAACTGGGACCGTTCCCCAGCACTCGGCCCAGCTGCCATGGAGCAACTCGCATCCCTACCACTAAATCCACTCTCCAAAATAGGGGGGGCTGCATCCAAAACAGATGTTAGCACAGGATGAGGACTACTCCCAACTCCCCGCCTGTGCCCAGGAGTTGCTTACAAGTGTGAAAGTTGGTTCAGGCCAAAACCATGCCAGAGAGCTCTCCGATGCTGCGGGTGGGACTGGGTACCGGTGCTCTGGCACTGCATAATTCACTGTCGTATACACAGCTAGTGACTCTGAGCAGAAGTCTAATTCTTGCCAGGCACTGTAGACACTACAGTTCACCTGTATGCTAAGGTATATGCAAAGACCATATAAATGTGTCTTGGGAGCTGCTGTGTAGGGACTAAAACTGTTCCTTGGCAGTAACAACTGACTCCAGCTACTGTGTAAAACAGTGACAGTAGCAGAAAAGCACGGAGTGGCAAATTCAGGGGGTTGTGGGTTTTTTGGGGGGGGCTTTGGGGGGGTTTGTTTGTTTGTTTGTTTTTTAAGAGGTCTGCGTCACTTGAAGAATTACTAACCAATAAATTTGACTTCTGGACTTGAGAAATTGGTAGAAACTGTAGCAAGAAATAGAAGCAACCAACACTGCCCAGGGCAATAGCCTGTGGAGGGATGTCCTAGAAAAGAGGGCAGTCATGTCTCAGCAAATTACCGGAGTTACTGCAAAGGTGATATACCTGAAGTAGTTTTCCTGGATTTCCAAGAAGCTTTGAACAAGGTCCTTCCCAAAGACCCCTAACAAACTAAGGCTGATGTTAAGGAAAAAGGGACATCCTTTATAAAATAATGTTTTTAAGAATGGGAGGAGAAAAGTTAGAAATAAAAAACAGCTTTCATAGTGGAGGTTTTGTTCCTGTAGGGAACTGTGCCTTTCAATGTACTCATAAATGGTGCAGAAAAAAGAGAGACCTTACCACAAACAAAAGCAGAGTTGTGAGGATATCACATAACTCAGTGATGGGGCAGTATGATGAAAGATGAGGTTCAACGCTGAACAGCCAGAGGATGTCCAGGGAACAGTATTCCACGAGGCAAAAAGCTTACAATCAGCAAGTAATGTTAAGCAGTATGATGAGGCTGGTAAAAGACCTGCATAAATTCTTTTCTTATTTCTACTATTCATGAGGGTACCGCAGAAGGAGGCAACAGCAGCAGAGCAGATCATAGCCATGCTCTCAAAGCAACAACACTTTTCTGGGTAACTCTAAGAATACAGCTGGAAAAAATAAAACAGTTATAACTCTGGCAACATATCTAATTTTATTTTTAGACTGTTGTCAAAATACAATGCTTAAAAACATCAGTGGTAATGGAAATTTCTTTATGAGACCTACCTCTGCCCTTATTCATTAGCTATGTCAGTGGCTAGAATAAAATCATTTTTCATTATTTTATTCTATTAAACTGTCCTAGGATTGTGTGATTTTAATCTCTACTCTTCTCTGGTAACATCTACAACATATCATATGGTCTTATCTCCTTGTCTCCCATTATGCTTTTGATTCTACGTTTCCAAACATCAGTTTCGTTTCCCCAGTCTCTGTTGCCTGCAGTGGCCAGCGTTACTGTTCCTTCTGTAACATCTCGACAAGAAGGGAAGGATTTCATATTCACAGGAAACACGGCTTCCTAATGGAAAATGTTTTTCCCAGCCATGCTTAGGTAATGGAGGTGCAACACCCTGTCAGGTAAAATATGTTCTCTTCCATTTTAAATGATCTTCAGGCTAAGTGGGTTCTGCAGATACACGAAAGTGCTAAATGAAGTATCCAAACACAGAACTTCAGTTTCTCTAATTATTAATTCTGAACTCTGTTGAAATTCAGAACTTCATTGCCAGAAATAGCAGTTGCTCACATTATAATGGCAGAATCGGAGCAGCCCAGTTCTTGGATCATTTGCAGCTGGATCCCCTTGTTTTCAGAAACAGCTGGATCCTTCTACCCCTTGAGCTTTGCAGGCTTAAACTACATCTAAGAAACATGCTTAATATAAAGACTGCAGAACCTGTCAGAGATGTAAAATGCCACCTGCAGCATTTACCCAATTTATATGCTTTAATCTGATATTATTCGATACAAGGAGAGATGCGTTAGTTATCCAAGATTCATTCTGGTATCAGAAAGCATAGGATTGTACCCAAGTCACACTAGAGTGGAAAAGCGAACATTTTCCATTAGCAAATGTGAAAACAAGTGCATCTTTTGTTTTCTGTTGGAACGGCATCCAGACTGGGCTAGTTTATGTTACATTCCTGGAGGGAGCACCCTGTTGCAGCATGTCATATATCAGATCTAGGCATGAACGCCTGAAAACTAACACTTGCCACAGGTGTTATGAATTCTTTGTTTTCTGTGTTCCACAGGATTTTTTTTTTTTCAAGTTTGCAGATAAATATTATCTGACAATACCTGAAATCTAAAATCCTCCGCTCACAGAGGAACGACACCAAGGGTGGCTACATAAGCCTCAGCAACGTCAAGACCTCCTTCCCTCCAGAGCTGAGTGCCGTGCCCGGCTGGCTCCTGTCCTGGCGGCTGACCAGGCTGCCGAGCAGCACTAATTGGTATTTTGGGTTTTGTCCTGCAAGAACTCAGCACTAAAACCATTCGGCGCAGAAGCACTGCCGCAGTAACCACCCTATCTAGTCTGCGTTGAAACCATTCCACATGACCTGAGGGACACTTTAATCAGGATTCACCTCCTGAGCTATCCGGTTCAGTCTTCAGCATCCCAAGGAAAACAGTCAGAGGGAGAGCGATCCTGCAAGCTGGGGAAAAGAACTGTGTTCCCCCAGTCTGCCCTTCCAAAAGAACTGATCTAGGATTACAAAATGCCTCTGCATGTAGCAGCAAGACATGAGATGTGTGTCATGCACAAGAAAAATCATCATCAAAATTTGACATGACAGATAAACAGAGGAGGCATTAACAATAGCCAGTTTTTTCATAGCCAGCTTAGATCCCTTGGATAAGAGCAGGCACATGATTAACCAAAAATTCTAGCCAATAGCTGATGTTATTTCAGCATTTTTCAAATGCTTCAACTAGAACCTTGTCAAAATAAACGGTGGATTTGTGCTGTATGTGCTTATATGGCAAGGTTGATCCATGCTGATACTATTACAGTGTTGTAAAGCATAAAATCTAGTTAATGGTTTCTGCCAAACCATGAATCAGTTGCAAAATAATGACCTGAAGTATGTTCTTTTTTCCATTCTCTAATATTTCTTCACAGCACAACCCAAACAATTGCTCATAATTAAACTGATTGGAGGAGCAGACACTGGCAGGAAATACACTGCTGGCACTGGTCCGATAGCACTTCATTGTCCTGAATTTAGAACAATTACATCAGTTCCTTTCATTTTGCAGAAGACGGGGAGGGGACCTGCTATTTTATCTTTTGCTCTCTACGAGCAAAATCAATGTATCTCAAATCTCCTGAAGCAGATTCATATATTTTTAATGAACAGTGTAAATGCATCCTTGGGTACCTTTGCCCATCCTGTTTCACCTTCTTTCTGGATGCTTTGTATTATTAGTCATGAGCCAGCAGATTTTTTTTCTAGGAAAGCATGAGTAAATCAGCTTTTAATAATGGAAGGACAGAAAATTAAACATATTGTACCGCAAGCAAGCAAAGGTACAGAGTGAAACTGGAATCCACATTTAAAACTACATGACTTGTGACTTCTTCCACATCTATGGAGCAAGAGTCATGCATACGTTATTTATAATATAGCATTATAATATATGTTATTTATAATATAACATCCCACAGCACTGTGGGGAAGCTAAAGCCAAATTTTGCTCTTGAGCAGATGTGTCCAGTTCAAACAAAATTCAAACAGAGACCAAAGAGTATGCTGGTACCTATAGAGACAAATAGTCAAAAGAACACTGCATAAACATGAAACTGTCCCTTCCATTTCACAGCAGTTTTGTGCCGCAGACTACTCTTGAGTACCTACAGCTCACAGCTCTGTACATCTGTACGTAGATAGTAGCCACATTTAGGAGGTCCTATAGCTGAATGAATGATCTATATTGTATGGAGCCTTGATTTCAGATCCCGTGGCTACCTTGACAGAGCAGACGAGGATTTGTCTTCATTCAGCAGTGCCTGGTCTACCTGAAGAGGACTGGGTGGCCCAGCAGTGGTTTCTTGCTCCCAGCAGAACATTCGCAACTTTGGGCTTGTACAGGGGCCAGTCACAATCTGGCAGTCAGTTAGTTACTCATGCATTCAATTAAAGTGCTTTTTCTCTCACACATGCCCAGAGATGTAGCACTTCCCATGAGTGGCTGTGAATAGATCTTTGAAGAGGTTCTCACAGAATGAATGTACCTCTGTTTCCCCAAAGTGCTGAATAGAGGGCAAACTTGGTTCAGAAATATAATCTATATTAGTATATTTATAACAAGGAAGATCTCTGCATTCATATCTCATTTGTTACCCATGCAGACTTTTGAAACAAAATCCAGAGGGGTTTTGGGAGGATGGGGAAAGAAAAAAAAAAAAAAATTAAAAAGAAATACTTGTGAATAGAGCTCTGTGTAAGGAATGAGGAAGATACGGCTTGCAGCTTGGCTTCAGCAAATAACTTTGTTTCTTTGCCGTTCTCTTTCATGGTCCTAAGTCTTGTCTAACTGTATTGACGTCTCCTTGGGAGCCATAGCTGTGGCTGATGCCACTAGATTCCATAGTACTATACATCTCAAATACCATTAAGGATGATTTTATATGTTCTAAAGATGAGTATTTAAGTCACAGAATCAGAGAATTGTTGAGGTTGGAAGGGACTTCTGGAGATCATGTAGTCCAATGTCCCTGCTCAGAGGATGGCCAGCTAGAGCATGCCACTCAGGACTATGTCCAGTCAGGTTTTCAACGTCTCCAGTGATGGAAGGTCCACAGCTTGTCTAGGCAACCTGTTCCAGCATTCATTTACCTTCACAGCAAAAAAATCTCTTCTAAGTATTCTTTCTGTATTTCAACTTGTGCCCATTGCCTTTTGGCCTTTGACAGGACAAAAGAGAAGAGTCTATGTCCATCTTTACCTCAATCTCTCCCCCAATCAGATAACCAGCTTCCTCTCTCTCAGTCTCTTTTTACATGAAATGCTCCAGGCCCTTCATCATTGTGGCTCTTTGCTGGGATCCCTCCAGTACGTCCATGTCTTGTACTGGGGAGCCCAGAACTGGACACAGCACCCCAGATGTGGCCTCACCAGGGCTGAGGAGAGCAGAAGGATCCCCTCCCTCAACCTGCTGGCAATGCTTTCGCCAATGCTGCCCAGAATGCTGTTGGCCACCTTTGTCACATGGGCATGCTGCTGGCTCATGATCAACTTGGTGTACACCACGACCCCCAGACTCTTTTCTGCAGCACTGCATCCCAGCCTGTCCTTCTGCTTGGGGTTATTCCTCCCCAGGTGCAGGACTGTGTACTTCCCTTTGGTGAACATCATGAGGTTCCTGCCTGGCACTTCTCCAGCCTGTTGAGATCCCTCTGAATGGCAGCACAACCCTCTGGTGCATCAGCCACTCCTCCCAGTTTTGTGTCATCTACAGAGCAAGTTCCAGGCTCAAATAAACATGATGCAGATTATAATAGGAGGAGAAGTACATTTCGACCTATCTTCCTAGGAGGTTTTGGTTGCGTGGTTTGTGCAACCCCAAAGCTGCTGAGGCCACTTAGACTCTAAGATCACCGTCAGCTCACCCGTCAGAGGAACGGTGGGGCCACTGTGCAGACAGGCCATTTGTCTTGTTCGTGCTGCATCATGCCATTCTGCCATGAGAATAAATCAATTACACGGGAAAATGAAGGAGAAATAACAGCTGCTTATTACAGAAGTGCAGCAGCTCTGAGATGCAAGTAAAAAGTCAGTGTTTTTTATTGGAGTTTTTCCATTTTGTGAACAATCTCCTTTTGCACTTTATCTTTTTGTATAAGGAGGGTGCCTACTTTCTATTTATAACTTTGCTGGGAAAGATTCAATGTTTTGATTTTATTAGAACACTATTAAAACAGAAACATTCCAGAGCCCCAAACTGAAAGATAAATTCATATTCATGTTTGTGTTTCCTAGCAGAAACACTCGATGGGCACAGTGTAGTGTAACTGCTTGACTTGTACATTTGTACCTAGCACATCCAATGCCTTCTCTACCAGATAATCCTCTCTGAGTAAACACTGACATTTAACTCTTTTTAAAATTAATTATAACTTAAATTTCCAGATAACCTAGAATGTCTTTTCAGACAAGGAGGATTAAATTTAGGTTCTAAACAGAAATAATTAAATAGCGATGTGCTTGAACGAGAGGGACATTCTTTTCTGGTTGAGGACTTGATGAAGATTAGTGTGTGCCAAACCAGTTTCCTGATTTGCCAGCAAATTTCCTGAATATTCCCAGCCTAATTGCTTAATCTGCTTCTCCATTTCCTATCTGCACAGGCGGCATATTCCTGCTTCCCTTCTTTCTGCTCTTTAGCCATCTTAGTTGTAAAGTGGTAGGAGCAGAGCAGCACTCTGCAGAGGTTAGAGATATTAGAAATAGGGACAAGCAGTGCCGCAGTAATTACAAGTTTGCATTTAGGACACTTCAAAGACTAAACTCTTCTGTCTTGTAGACAGTTTTAGTACATGCTGCCTTTAGAAACAAGATGCATTTGAGCATTTGCTCTTTGGGCCATATTGTTCAGAGCAATTCTAACTAAGAGGTGTTTTTCTGCCCTCCCATCTCATCTGCTTTTATATTTTAAACATCTCTTTGGAGCAAAACTTAGATAACGTGTTATCACTAACATAAGAGAAAGTTTGAAGTACACAGAATACTTATCCCGTTCAACTACCTATTGGCCTCAGAAGAAAAGAAAAAAAGTGTTTCAGCACATTTTGAATTCCATTCTCCAGGTGAACTTTGTTTGTGATATGCTAGGAAGAGATATGTATGAACAGGAAAAAAAACACCCCAAGGCAAACCATTGAAGATTAAAGTTAGAAGTGCATTTATTTGGGGTTTTTCAACGCACTCGCATATATTGACTTTCACATTCTCACATTGCACTTTATTTCTTGGTTCCATTCACCATAGGGAACAGAAGTACCAAAGAGTTATTGTAATTTTTCCACCCAGAACCCTGAAATCCAAGAACAAGAAAATCAACCCCCTATGAGCAAGAAATGCCATCTCTGTTTTGCCAACTCTGCTAGTCATCGCTGTCGATACAGCCCTCAGTTGGCGAGAGAGGAAAAGTGCTGGCAGAGTGCCATAACCACTTCACCAGACCAGACAACAAAGAGTTAGAGATTTGAGAGGAGAGTCACCCTCAGAAGTGCTGAAGACAGAATGTGTTTTGTTATATTAATGTTTATTGGAAGCATAGCATCACCAAAGCATTTCTGAGGCAAACCAAGACTAGCCAGGAAACTATCACATATGGTATTTTTCATATTTCCAGTAATTTGACTTTTTTTTTTTTTTAATAACTACAGAATGATCACCAACACAAGTGCTTTATACTGGTGTCTTACAGAGCTGTGTCAAGAAATACCAGCTCAAGAAATGCCCCAAAATCATCCAGCCTGAAACACTAGCTTGCTGCTTTACACCATTTTGCAACGTCCCTCTGAGTAAAGTCTCTCCCGATGTTGTATCTGCTTGAAGAAGCACCGTTCATGTCCTGCTTTACTGCCAGAACAGAGCTCTGCCAAAGAATAGCTCTTGCAAGATATGACATTAAATCTGAGACTCCTTTTCTTTTGGACGGTCTCCCCTCCTGAAAGACTAAATGAAAAAAAACCTTGACAGAAAACACAACTAAACATTGACTTAAAAAAATTATAAATGGAACTTGATTTTTAGCCATCTCTCTCCAGGCTTGATGAAGTCAATCCCAAACTCACCCCCACCCACCCCAATGCTCAGAGCCAGGAAAACAGTTTTGTGCTACAGAACTTGCTGTTCACGCTTTAATCGGCAAGTTATTTCTAGTTGAATCGCACACTTATTTCAGACTTTAATTAGGAACTATGCTTTAATTTGCTTTTTCTTTGTTATCCATCACAATGGCATTTTATCACTGTGCTATAGCATCCTCGGATAGGACAGGAACTAGGACAAAACCTTTCGTCTACAGGCACATAGGTTTCAGCCTTATTTCTGCTATTCTAAGAGGTATGAATAAATTATGCTATAATTTTCTCTGACATGCGTTGTTAACTAGATCTCTCCAGCGATAGACACAGCTGGTGCTCCAGTCTGAGACTACACATGTGAGTTTACACAGAACAACTCACAGCAAAAATGTTTCCTTGCAAGTTTTTTTATCACAACAACAAAATGATGTCTTCTCCTCTTGGATTTTAATCCAACTGATTTTATCTTCAACTCTACCTTCCAAACCACGTATACATCCTTGCGTTGGACTGCAAGTGACCCCAGTCTGGTAAGCTCACATACAGGCATTTAATTGCAAAAAGCCACCACCAGCCCCCCAAAACAGAACTCTACAAATCATCACTTAATGTTAACGCAGCTGCCGAAAATATTGCCCATCCAACAGGTGCTTCTACATATTTTCAGTACTTTAACAATCATACTCTACATAATTATTGGACAATTATGTATTTTTTCCAGAGTTTTTTGGGGGTTTTTAATGGTCGAATGACATCAGTGTGCCTGAACTCAAACTCCCTCAACATCATTTAAGTACTCACTTGAAAATGTTTGCTGTTATTTATGTAGAGTTGGAGACCACATCTTATACCCTAGAGTTTAATAACATTGCATTCAGGGCCACAGTCTGACTACTAATATATAAAGACATAATATGAAAAGACATTCCTGTATACAGCAGGCCATATATCTAAGACAAGGAAAAGGTTCCTTAATCTCTGCCATTTTGATGGAAAAACTCAACGCCAGCTGATAATCCCCTTTTTTATTTAGGAAATTCCTGACTAATTGTCTACTTCATCTAGTGAAACACTAAACATAAACCAGAGAAAAAGTTAATAAAACAAAGGAATGGCTCTGCATTATCTACCTGTCTTTTCTGCCAAAACTAGTTTAACCCAAATCATGGTTTAATAAAAACCACAGGGGATAGTTCTGCCCCTTCCAACACAATGGCATTTTCTACAAAAAGAGAATTTTTTTATCTTTGAAAAAGACAGTTTTGAGAGGCATTAATTCTAAATTTCAGCCATATTCTAAGAGAAAAGGAAAAACTTACTGCCTTCCACTAGGAGGAGAAATTAATACATCTTCAACAGTCCTTTCAACACAAAAATCATGGAGCTCTGTGAATAAAGAAACATGACCAAACTGGAAATCTCCACCACGCACAAAGTCCTGCCCTTGAGGGAAGGTGAGAAAAGAACAAAGCATATCTTACAGGTCTGAGTCCCACTACTCAGTTACTCCTATGAGGTACACTTATGCTGCAGCAAGTAGCATAAATCCTGGTCCGCTTCCACAGACCAGCGGGACGCACGAGGTGATGGCATGGTCCCACTTTAACCTCCCATGCAAGTACTTGGAGCTACGGATCAATACAGAGTCACACGCACGCACCTTCAGAAAGTAGATGAAGTTTCCCAAATTCCCACCTGCCACACTCTCAGAAAGCCCCTGCAGAGGACACGAAGAGGGGATGCTCAGATTTCTGCCAGAGAGGAAACGCAAGAGCAGCTAGCAGGCGGTGCTGTTATTGATAACTATTCCTGACTAAGTAAAGAGCTATTCAGTCGCAGACTTTGGAAATTACTGGGGTAAGTCTCGCTCTATACATCGCCATCGCTTTGTGATACAGCCGCTAACCGAAGGAAGCGGTCAGCCCTGAGCATGCTGAAGCCACCTGGCATTAGACAGAGGACAGGTCCAACACGTGCAGAACCTTCTCAGCACCAGCATGGTCTGGCTGGGGGAAATAAGACCTCTCGCCCCCGGGGCTGAGTGTGCCCAGCTATCGCAGAAGTCTTGTTCTCATGAAAATGGGCCACCAAGCCGCTGCCTGCCACCCACCCCAGCTGCCAGCTCTGCCCATAGACAGACCACTGCTGCATTTTTTTACCCGCTGACCTCGAGGCATTGCTCCTGCAGTGGGGAGAGAGGTTGGTGGCTGTAGCCTAACGCCCTTGTAGCTGCTATAGCCTAACAGACGATTTGGGCCAGTACTGACCAAAGTTGTTTTATCAGATGAGATCATGGCAACATTTTTGGAGAGTCATACACACATCACTGGAAACAGAGTGGGAGCTCAGAGGGGAAGAGGAGCTCTCACATGGAAAGCTTTAAAGCTACTGCTGAGTGCTCATTCGGGGGGTGAAGTTTCCATCAGTAATTAAGGAAAGCTTTTCCATTAGAGAGAGCTACATTAAAATTCTTTTGCATCATTAAGAACAAAACCCTCCTTAAAAGTTTGGAAAGATTTAATAAGTCCTATAAGCTGGTAGGAAAAACAAAAGGAAAAAAAAGACCCTTGAATTTTGTGGGGGTAACAGATTATTAAAGGTTATTTCTTCATTATTTCATCTCCCAGGTAAAGGCACCGTGTCCATAAATAAGAAATCACATGGAGAAGTCTGTGCTGGCTAAGTGACCACATCAGCAGACTTACAAAGCCTTTCCAGCATCTCAAAAAGGCTGTGGTCAGGCTAACACTCTTCACGAGCATCGTCAGAAATAATGAGCCATCGCCTCCCGACAGGCCGTTTCTCTCCAGCGCTGCCAGGCCTCCCCGGGCGCGGAGGCAGCTGTGCCTGCGCAGGGACCGTCACCGGGAGGTTCAGCCCAAGTTCAGGAGCTGCGGCTCACACGCCCTCCTCGCCATCTGGCCGCGGACAGCATCGCTTCGGGTTTTGTTCCAGAGCCACGCACACGGGCTGGAACATTCACTTTGCTCATTTTAATAGGAAACGCTGCAGAGCTGCCGTACAGTTCAGAACAACCGCACCGAGTATTTGCAAATATACTCTGCGAGGAAAAAAACAATCACAATGCATGGAAACAGCATTCACTGCTAGCGTTTCACCTTCCTTTATGAAAAAGGCTTTAGGCTTACCTAAATTTATTTGTGGTTTGTCTACTGCATCTCATTGTATTTTTCCAGAACAACTTAAATTTGCTTTAAAATAGATGTCTATGTTTTGCCTTTGAGTTCCACTATAATAAACTGTGTTCTGGATTAATTTCTGACTGAATGGTAAGCTATTCAAAGAAATAGTTTTCAGTAAATATTCATCGCACCCAGAATACTTCATTATTTTTACTGTTCTTCATTCCAGAAAGAGCTTTTATGCATGGCCACACTCAATTGTGCTTATTTAGAATGCAAATCGAGACAAAATCCCAAAGCAACCAAACAAAAAGTAATGAATAGCTCATATCTTTGGGAAAACCCCTTTCTGCTATCTTCCTCTGATCCATAGGACACTTCAGTGAACAAACAGTTCAATGTGGTATCCTTTTCAATGACTTAAGTTTTTAAATGGTTTGGGCCTTGAGGAGGTGCGTTGCCTGCCAGAGCGTCCCATGAAAGATGCGTTCATTTACACTGACGCCAGTGGATCCCAGTAGGATGAACGACTGGAGAACCCAAAGGAAATGGGATTTGCAGATGCCTTGCAGAGGTATACGTGACTAAGCAACACAGAGAGAAAAACACTTGCTTGTACCCGAGTTTGCTGCTGAAGGATCCCAGGAATGCTCAAAAGCTCCCAAGGTCTTTGAGAGCAATAATGTGACTGGATTCTCCACCCATCTTACATGGTTTGCATTTCCTGAACGTGACTAGAAATGGTACTAAATTATATGATGGTCCACGCTTTGCATAGCTCTAAAATGCATTTAGTGCACCAAAAGGGTGTGTAAGTGATAAAAGCCAGCAGCACTTCCAAATTATTTGTAAAAATCCCATTCCACGTTACCCTTAGCTAGAAATGAACTCATTAATTTGGGGTGGGATTTGCTCTACTTAAATTAGCCATCTAAAGGTTAGTTGGCTAGGGCTGAGCTAGTCACTGCGGATCCTCGGCGTCAGCAGAAAGCAATGCACACCTCCCAAGAGGCGCGATGAATCACAGAAACCCAGTGATGCTTTTTTCCAGAGCGTCCTTCCAACAACGTGCACTTCAGGAACTTCAGAGCCAGCCTTTGCAGCTTTGTGTTAAAACCTGTCAAGCGCTCCACTGCAGACCTCTCCCTTCTCTTAAAACTGACCACTTTCTCCTACACTCTCTTTCCTAGCTTTCAATGTGCTATTTACCCTCACGAAGATCTTTCTTCTGATCCCACTTCTCTAAGAACTTGTGGCATTTTCTTTGCAAAGCCAAGTGGTCTATCTCAACCTTTGTCCACGATAACTGATCCTTTCAAGGGCTTCCAGGCAGCTTGTAAGGCATGCGTGACTTCCCTCCAGAAGCTAAGCCAACTCTTCCATAGTATATTTATTCAAATTTCCGCTAATATTTCATTTATTATTGCATCTATAATTTTTGTTCAAGTCCAAACTGATCAGCGGTTTCCCAGAGCTTACCAGTACCTTTTAAGAACAAGCCTGCATTATATGTTAAGACACTTCTCATGCTCCCATGCGATGACAGAACTCCAGGTAGCAGCTCAGCTACTTCACTCTTCAGTTCCTGTAGCAGCCTTTGGTGAACACTACCTACTCCCGATTACCTTGTTTTGTTGATTTGGTCTATAAAGCTTCAAATAAGTGTTGCTAGAAGCAAAGCTACACCCCCTCTTCTGATCAGCAGATGTGCAGTTGCTCAATATTTGCAGTGTTTACAAACATTTTTTTTCCATCTTCATTTTGAACTGACTTGTTTCCTGTCTTATACTTTGATCGCAGGCTTTTAAATATAGAGATATTTCTTTATCATATGAACTTATTGCCTTTAAAAATAGCCCAGACAGTGCAAACTCTTCCATAGGTCCCCATTATTCTGGCAATAAAAGAGAAATTGGAAGAACTATGATCAAGTCCCAAAAAGGGGGGGGGGGGGGGGGGAAGAACGGTGCTAGATATTTTCTAAGTGTTGGAAAGACTGTCTTGACCCCCACAAGAAGCTCTAAGTCAGCTTTTTCTGTCAAGACAGAGCTATCATCACTCTGGCTGCCTCCTCCCAGAGGAACAAAAAACATTGCAGATGTTGACAGGGCTCAATTTATGGTTTGGGGTTCTTACTGATATTCAATCATCCAAGCACTAAGAACACATCTATTAGATTTCTCATACGTACTCATGAGAAATCCAGAGCTGAGTTACGCAATTCACCTTCGTGACTCTTTCCTTCAACCTTCAGATACAGAAACACAGTTTGAGCACCCAGAGCTGCAATTCAGACTATTTGAACAATTTCAGTTCAGAAAAAAACTACTTAATTATGAAATAACAGCCCCCAAGACTCCTTTAGCTTCGGGTCAGATACCACTTCATCTGCAACAGCTGAACTCTGAACAAGTCTTAACAGAAAGATTTCAATCAGCAATAAAAAATACCTCAAAAATACCAGCCACCAAGCATTTTCATGCAAGTTATGTGAAATTTAAGCTGCTGCCTCATCCATTATTTCTGAAGAGCTCCCTCTTCTTCTGCATAGTTCCCCTTTCCAACAAATACAACTTCTTTGTTCTACAGAAATGAGTAACCTACCTGCATTTAACCTGACAACACTATTGGGGGAAAAAAACCCCCAAAACCACCAAGCCAATCATCTCTCCCACCTCCGTGTCTGCAAACAGGTTATTCAAATTTTCATTACAAAAGCACCTTTTCTTTGTTCTACAAAATTCCACTCACCTTATATGAGGATATAAACCTCCTAGTATCACCACTCCCTACTGTAGCCCAGAGTTAGAGCAAACATCTAGCTAAATACCACCAGCCCAGGATGAGCTGAGGTGCTCCCATACAGCCTGAGAACTGGAAACACCTGGAAGCTGTTAGGGCAGCTGTACGCTGCAGATGCAGCAAACCAGGTAATGCTTATGTTCCACCCCTGCGGTTATTTACAAAACCCTACAGCAAGTTCTCAGCAACGTGTCCTCTTGCCACGCTGTGATTGATGTGTGTAAGCGCTACGGCCCCTCTCTCGTATGCGAGCTGTGGGTGTAGATAGTCTTGCCGGTCCTATGGCAGAGATCAGCAGAGGCAGCTACAGGTTCAAACGTTGCTGCTGACTGTAGCATGGTGTAAATGCTTGCATTGGAGTTTATTTTTATGAAATGCATTAATTTTTAATTTAAGATTGTATATAACCTCATCCCTACACTTCTGTGAAGATATGTGCCACAAGCAAAGCCTTAATTACTGTCACTTATTATATTAGCATGTAATTAAGAGGCTCACAAAATACCTGAAGTGAAGCTGAGGATGGCTGCCTAGGCCACAAGGCAGCACTAGCTGTTCTAACGGTGCATTTTTTTACTTAGGTTTCACCTGCAGACTTCACAAAATTCTGTGGACACTTTCCCATTTTGAAGGCAGCAAAACAGAAATGCAGAAAGTTGAAAATGACCGAAAATGTGAAGGAGCCTAGAACTGAGTCAGCTTTTCCAAGTGCTAAATATACATTATTCACTGAACAATGTGGTTCTCACAGCCATGGGCTTTCCAACCCTTCTCCTTCCCCATCACCTCTGCTCCTTCACTGCACAGGAGAATCCCAGAACATGCAGGTGTAAGAGTCTTGGCCACACTAAAAGGTTGATTTGACTCGTGGTCATCCATCAGGCTGGGTGAATTTAGGATCAACGCCTGTTATTAGCAGGAGGATAATAAAAGGGAGAAAACACTTCTCTGATGATGAGGTTGTGTAAAGGCTCACGCAACTCAGTAAGGTGGGCAATTGGTTATAGGGCTGATCCTTCCTTTCTCATTTATGCTGGTACCAAAGAAGAAATATTTTGAATTACAGAAGGCTGGAAATTGAATACGACTTCTTTCTTTGCAAAAATAGTTCAGTAAAACTGAGCTACTGGTCACTTACTGGTAAGTCCATAATATGCCTTTTTCATCAAATCCTGCAGATTCATCCTCAGGCCAGAGAAGTGCAGAGGATCCAATGTTTGTTTTCAGACTTTTGTCAGTATGATTTTTTGTAACCCAGGGAACAGAATTTTGGAACATGTCTTAGTTTTGGGAATTCCTAGGATCTATCTAAAGCAGTTAAATAATTTTTGGAAGATGGTAATTAAGGTATAACATCTTGAGAGAGATTTGGGCTTTTTTTTAACAGAATTCCTAGTCCCATCTAATTTATTATTACTTGGGTTTCCAATATTGGATGATTCTCTCAAGCCCATAAATGAACTTCCCCACGCTGCCAGTCCCAGCCTCCCCCATTTGCAGTAGCCAACAAGCTACAGAAACCCACCTAGTCCTTGGGTGCTTTTAGCTGACATCGGGTTTTTCCAAAGCTGGTGATAGCTCTGATACTCTATAAAGTTACAATGTAGCACAAGGAAAATTCCATAGAGTTGGATGATTAATAAAGTATTATGAATACGTTTAAAGGTAAGACCACGATATACGCACAAGGTGCTTCAGGTACGTGCCAACACTACTTCATGCAGAATGAGCTGCTCGGCCCGTTTGGGGTACAAGGAACTGAACTACGCACCTATTGCACGGGAGCAATTCCAATTTGCCATCCCCACCCCTTCTCCATCCATCCTGTGGTTACACAACGCACAAAGAATGTTACACAGGGCATGACCTTCTCCTACAGCCAAGTTACCTGCGGCAGCGCCTAAATTCTACCCTGTTCCCTTCTCCTGCTGACAAGCAGAGATGCTTCAGTGACTGCTGTAAATGTCGACTACTTCTCTTTACCCAAGGGCATTGCGGGGTTCCAAAAAGCACTGAAGTCATCCTGATGTGATGAACAGCAGCAGCAGGAGAGGTGAAGCACAGAAAGATAAAGCACCGCAGCAGAGATTGGTGCTTTAGTACCCAGTAAACACGTGTGCTGATTCCCACACCGGCTGCAGTAGGACTGGTTAGTGTCCGCTTGCCACAAACACTCGTACGACTCCGTGTTGGAGGAAATCCTGACAAAGTGGATTTTGATTGATTATCTTGAGTGTTATTTTGTTTTTCTGTTTCTTACAAACTGTGTGAGTCGAGTTGTGAGTCTGCAGGAAGCTCTTGTGACAACTCAGGAAAACATTGTCTTAGCAATACTGGCAGTAAGTGCCAGCAGAGAACGCAGATACCACCACTACCTGCATGTAATCACCTGAGCTTCTGCTTCATTTTCTGCATGCGAAGGGACCAGCCATAAACCAGTCTTCTCCTAAAATTCCTCTACTAAAGGTACAGCATTTTCTGATATACAAATTAGACTATTTGGTCGGCCACATTGACCAAATTCTACCTGAGTCCTTCTGCTATTATCAAAGAGCATTTTGAATTTCTAGGGATTCCGGGACTACTTACTACAGCACCTACGCAGCCATTCCACAGCACTCCCATGTGGAGCTGCATCCTTGTTCCTCTGAAAACAATTATTATGCCTTTAGAATAATCCACAAAGGGCAAAAATATTTCACTGACAAAAAAAAGCAACTGAATTACTCTTTCTATCATACATGGTATGTGAATGTCACAATTTAATATGGAGAAAATAATTTTTGACACACAATAATGACATATAATTTTATAAATGATGTATGTGCAATTTAGTGTTTTATTAAACAAATACAGTAGCTAACCAAAATCTGATTGCTGATAATGAAATTACATTACAGCCTATGTCACTATGGTAATTATTGGTCATCTGAAATGATATATGCCCTAGAACATAACGTAGAAAATTATCTTCCTGCGAAATAAGAAATACAATAGAAATAAAGTTAAGGGAAATGTTTATTTCTGAGCTTTCCGCAAGCAAAATTGCTTTGATACAAAATGAGTTCAATGATACAGTGCTACCATCCACTCAAGCAAAAGAAAACCTCACATTTACATGAATGCACTTTATATCGATATTCTTACAGAATAATAGAGTTCAGATATCCAGAATGTGTCTGGCCTCATTGTAAGCAATGGCACAGAGATGCTGCAAGGTATCAGAGTATCATATTACTGGCGAGTGCTTAATTAACTCTGTGAGTTCTCTGAGAAATGCTGTATAAATAAGGGTGCTGTGAATGTGGGTTTGTATTCCTTAGTAGTTTTGACATACATCCTTTAGTGTTTGTTTAGTTAGCTCAAAATGTGTAATTGTGTCTTTTGGCTTTTTAGTATTCTCTTTTTCTTTTTTAAAGAAAAATCATGAGGTATCCTTTACTGTTAACTAATGACAGAGTGATAGGCCTATTTTATTCAGGTTGCAGAGACTTACTGTACATTCAGTACACTGTACATTCGGCAATTATTTTTAGTGTACTTTCTACACATTACTGTGTACAACTGTTAGTTTACATTAAAACTCTTCCCCCTTCTCACAGGATATGGCATAAACAAAAACAAATCTGACAAAAATTATACACATAAAATAAGAAGACAAATACACAAATAAGGCCATCTGCAGAATTAAAAATCCACCTCTTGCGATATTTCACAATAATTTCTACATAATATTTTACATCTTACGAACTTAAATACTTAATGCAAAAGTAAAAGAACTTTACGGAACCCATCATATTATCTCTTCAAGGACTTGTCCAATTTGCTGGCTAGTGGCCTTCTCTGGGGAGTTGGAATTTTAGAAGGCTTGGCTGATCCTGGCCGAGTACCTGCTCGGGGTGTTGGTCTGCTTGTAGCAGGAACAGTCTCTGACATATCCGAGCATACAGACTGGATTTCCGAAATGTCAAAGTCAGATGCGTCACTGCCTCGGCGGCTACTTGACCTGCTGCCAGCCTTGCTTCCTGCTCGGCTTCCAGGTCTGCTTGGAGTTCTTCTGGTTTCTAGAAAGAGAAAAGATATCTATCAGTATTAGAGGTAACGATGGAAAAGGAGTGCAGGTCTTTCCTAGGCCTTCAGAAACCCCAAAATTCCCCATTGCACAAACTAAACTTTAGACCTCTGGCAGGCAACCTAGACAACGATCAAAGTTCATCTTCATATTGAATAAGAGCATAAAAAAACACCGTATCTCCCACTAAAGAGAAGGAAATGCAAGATCAAATGCTGAGACATAGTTAATTTGTCACTAGCACATCTCATCAAAAATGTAGGATCCTGGCAGCTTTTCCTGACTTGCTAAGCATGCATTGTATATGTATATACGGCTCAACAGCCAGATTCTTTCTTTCCCCTGCCATTTTCTCAGCTACAAATTGAAAGAATTCAACATCTGGCCTCTTTGTGCATTCATGATTTCCCAATATATGTACCTTGGAGATGCAGATGAATATCCCAATTTTTAAATGTGTACCCCTCTTTTCTTTAAGAAATCAAAACAACACAGTTGAAAGCTGCAAGTAAACAAGGGCAGAGGACACATTCTCCCAAACCAAGCACTGAGTAAATGAGCTCTCAGCAAGCCTGCTAAAGCAAAAGCCTGCCCAGACAGTGTGCCATGAAGAAAAAACCACAATAAAGATTCTTTAAACAGAAAACCATTAATGTGGGGTTTCATAATTTCCCAATTACATATTGAATCATAGAATGGTTTGGGTTGGAAGGGACCTCAAAGATCATCTAGTTCCAACCCCCCCTGCCATGGGCAGGGACACCCTCCACTAGACCAGGTTGCCCAAAGCCTCATCCAACCTGGCCTTGAACACTTCCAGGGAGGGGGGAATCTTGTTGATCTTGACAAATCTGGTTCCCTGTATGTGTGAAGAACACCAAGTTGGAACTGAAATCTCAGGTGGCTCATTTTTCAAATCACCTGTAACTTAACTCTCTTTGAACAGGATTTTCCAGCACTGCTCAGTATGCTCTGCACAGCTTAAGGTGTGAAGGAAAGCTAGTAGAGCTATCTTCTGTTCTAACCATCTAGCCCTCTCCCTTACATAGAGCTGCTCTGAGGATCCTGGAAAAGCACAGCTTCACTGCTTTCTATTTTCATATACTGTTTTAATAATCTCTATGGGATATTCCATCAATAAGGTCATCTACAGCTGCTCCCTGCAGTTGTTCTTTCAAAAGAAATGGACAGGTCATGATTAAGTGACCCCTTCGCTCCATCACAGTGGAGCTTGACTACTGTGAAGAACTGGGCCCTTGCTTTTTAACTAAATGCTTCTTCCCTAGTTCCTTAGGCTAATACATTGGAGGTACCATTGACAAGAAGGTTGCTGTCATGAATTTGCACATCCAGAGCTGAACGGGCAACATGAATGTGGAGACAGTAGGACTGTCACTCCTTCCTGCTCTTCTGACAGCTGCCTCACACCCTAAAGTGACCTGAAGAATTCAGCTCTGAAGTCAAGATACTCACCTGCAAACTGAGCTCTAACTCTGGTAGCTGCTGTTGACAGGATGCCACTGTCTTCTCCAGAGTGGAAACCCTTCCCTGATAGATATCCTGGCAGTCTGAGTTTACTTCCTTGAATTGGTGTTCCCTACGTGAAGAAAAAAAAAAATAATGTTTTTTTCAATTGTCGCTACTGAAGATAAGGACATGTATTAGGTAGTACATAGCTTAGAATATGATCATCATAACATTCACTGTGAATCTGAGATACTGGTTTGAGTCACTATGGACATTTTTCATGATGTAAAGTTTTGAACATTCTTTTAGCAGTTAGTATTTGAAGTAGTCCTTGATATTAACATTTTTGCATTATTTGTATTTCAATGCATATAAAGAAAGAAAAATGCTACCTTCTCATAATTAGTCAAACACGTAAGAGTAGTTGATGGTACATGACTGAAATAAACAGAAAAAAGTAGTTGAGGTTTTATGTCTGTACAGCTTGACCTTCCACCATTCTGACTGTGGTTATAGGTGGTGAATACATTGGTTTAAATTTCATAAATATTTTGATGGTAAAACAAACCTACAAAATTTCAAAACCTTTTGCTAGGGAAAAAAAGCAGGAAAAAAAAAAAGACATAGGACTAACTAAAGAAGTTCTTGTTATCAATATATTGTCTGAAATGTCTCCACTCCATAGTCTTACCCTGCCTGCTTTCTCATTTCTGAAATAAAATGAGCCTTGATTTACAATCTGCCCCAAATGGGAAGATTTCTTTCAAAGCCACAAAAATTAAATCCTCGAATCTCGAAATTTTTCCAATTTTCTGTGCCTTTGATCCCCATACAGTAATGGTGTAGAATCAGGTACTGAGAACCAGGATTCAGAGGAGCGTGTTGGGAGCTGCCTACAACTAAGCCCGGAGCAGAGGCCTGGCAGCTGCCAGCTTGGACTACTACTGGCTCATCCAAACAAAAGAGCATCGATATGCTACAGAGCAAATAATCTGCTGGCTCTGACAGGGATGGTCACAATGTTAAACTTTCTTTAAAGCCAAGTACAAGTGCTTAACCTCCTGTCAGCCACATGTTGGAAATCTCTGCTACACAAAGACTGCTCGGGAGGATAAGGAGAAAGGGAACATGCTCCCATTACCCCTGTTAAAGCTGCTGCACTTTGGGCGAGGCATTGGGATAGAATCCCTGGTGCAAGAAGAAAGAGACCAAGCTTGTTCTTCAGTTTAGCCCTAAACCCAAACGCAGCCTACATATAAAATACACAACTGCTCTTGGGCAGAAAATGCTGCAGAATGCCCTAGAAATTCACTACAACCTACCCCACCCCAATCGTTCCATTTATAATCTTAAATCATGGTGGCTTACACAAAAGAAACTCACTGAAACTACTGGCAGGTGTAAGAATACGGTGCCCCCATTTGAAATCAATGCCAATTGCTTTCACCTCATTGTAATTCAATGAAAACAATACCTTTCCATGTCTACTTTAAAGTACCATCAATTAATCTTACGTTTCAGTTACCAGCTAAGAGATGAAAGAAAATATATTGGAAACTGACAATTGACTCCACTCTGTGCTGCTGTTAATCATTCTAAGCAACAGCCCCGTGTGCTTGAAGTGCTGTACACATACACACGCCCACAGTGTGCACAAGTAACGCACCCACTCACACAGAAGGGGAGAGCGAAAAGTTCGTTACGCATCTTTGAGCAAAGCCACGCTGAGCTCATGTGAACTGAGCACCGGAAGGTGTCACATGAACAGCAACAAGTGTCAAAGCGCAGATATGTGAAAAGCAGATACAACAGAGGTGACGGTGGCACAAGCTTCCCCTCAAGCAAGAGTAACTCCTACAAGTGACCAGTCAGTTTGCAGTCTGATCCAGCTGCAATCTTTTCACTGACTGCAACGACATCAGAGAAGACACTTTGGCTCTGAGCCCATTCAAATTTTGGTCATACAGCTCGATGGCCAGCAAAATCCTAATCGCTATACTAGCAGTTTCTGTGTAAGTCCTGGGCTGGAAATAAGACCAAAGCTCGTTTCCTGTTAAGTCATCAAATAGCTATCTTACTTGAGCAACGATTGGTCACTACCCCCCTAAACGAAACTTTCCGTTGTTGGAGAGATTTCTGTATCAGAGTCAGTCTTTTGTGCCATCTTCTTCACAGTGACTGGATATGTATTTAGTGGTTTTGCTCTGGAGATCACAATTAATCTCATTCCCTCAGTTCATTAATATTACAGTACATTATGAAATCAAAGTAAACAATTTTAGGAAAGAAACCTGCAAAGTATATAAACGGTTGCATTTTTTTTTTTTTTTAAAAAGTATTTTCCACATTTGCTCATACAGTTCATTGCATACTGCTATGATTTATTAACCTTTTGCACTTTAAACATAAATTCATTGAGGCTGAGTTTTCCTAAAAGTAAAAAACCATAACACACAGAAGATAAAAAAAAAAACCCAACCCAACCCCCAAAAACCAAAACAGACTTGGAAAAATAAAGGAAAGAAATAATTTGACAAAGGTCTAAAATAAAGACAATGCATTAATATGCAAAGGATGTTGCAGCTCTGAAGCACTGAAACTCTAGTGGCTGTTAGTGAAGTGACAGTTTTAGTGAAGGAAAGTCATTAGACTAGAATCTCTGTCCTTACTGTACCTCTGCAGATGACCCTTGATATTCTGAGGATTCTGGTGGCTTAGAAGGAGTTGACGTTTTGCTGTTTGTCAACCATGGTTTACCATAGTTGCGAGTTAAATGATGGGGTGTCTGTATGAAACAATGTCAAATCAAAATATGAAGGACAGTAGATGGAAAACAATGTCATGGAGAAGGACACCCAGGCTTTCACAGAGAGATCAAATCTCCTAGTAGAAATAAAAACTAAGCAGAAAGAGTTGATGACAAATGTTCTGAAACAAATAGATGGCAGAGCTTATTTTTTAAACAAGATGGAGCTGTTCATTGCTCTTTCAGACCTTATTCCCAAATTGCCAGTTAGCCTGTGCTGCACCTTAAATGTAAAGAATTCTTCTATTCCTGTGTTGCAAACAAACAGTAGAGGAAATACACTGAAAAGACTTCTCAGATCCTCCCCAGATTATGAAATAAAATTGAGATACTCCTTCCCTATCAGCACCAATATTGTTGGAGCAAGGGAAAAAAAAAATAAAAAATCTATACCCCATTTGTTAACCAGTGCAGTTTTGTTTCTCCTTACCTTTGGTGTACTCGTAGCAACTGCTTGCGGGGCAGCTGCCTGGCCGGCTTGACTTGACAGAGAAGTAGATCTGTTGGGAGAAGCACCCCTTGAAGAGGGTCGTGATCTACGGCCCCTTGGTCGGAAAGCTGCCATGCTCTGACTAGCACCATCTGCCAAAATGAACTTTTCACGCAGCTCCACATTTGTCCTCCCTTTAGCTGCAGCAAAGAAAGGTGCTCATTTAGTCAGACATAAAAATTGTCACAAGGCTGTTTATTGTCATTTTTGCCATGCCAACTCCAACACATTTTAACAATAAATAAAATGCATTACTACGTAATGCATTTATTTTGGACACAGAAGAGTTATGTGCAGAACTTGCTTATTCTAATACTTTATGCCAGCAGGAATGAACCACTGTCAAAGGAAGTCAGCGTGATAATGGAATGCTCAACGTGCTAAATCATTGTTAATCAATCAACTATTAATACATAGACACAACCTGATGAGCAGTTTTGCTAACTCTACAGCTACTCATAATAAATAATACTTGCTTGGATGTTCCAGAAGAAATTGCTAAGTACAAATTACAGGAAAGCAGCAAATATATTTATTCAAAACGATGAAGTTATGTAGTTTGGCAACATGCAATGATGAACATAAAATCCAAACTATGATGAGGTAATTGGTGGCTAAGCACTCACACACACATACAAACACACATACGAAAGAATGTTCTGCAAGAAGAGATGCAAGACATGTTAGCATTTAACTGTGTCAGTGTGAACGACAATTGTTTTTGAAACACTCTTAAAGCGTGTCAAAAAAAATTAGCTTGCAAAGCACCAGCCCATGTAGGAACACATTAAGCTAAACGTGATGGGTGTAGCATATTGTTAAAAGTATATATTTTAAGAAAGTGGGAAGGAAATGAAGAGAGAGGAGAAGAGGAGGAGACAAAGAGAGGGGTTTGCCAACCTATAGTAGGCTGAGTGGTAATTGAAGAGTTTGATTCCGAACGTAACATTTTACTCCCGTGATGATGAACTAGAAAAAATGACACAGGACATGGGTCACATTAAAGAAAATCGTTAGCAGGAGAAGAAATCAAGTACAGCAGCTGCATATGCAAGAGACTCAGAGCACCAGGCCAAAAGACAGGACTCAGAGCAAAAGCTGTCTCTAAGTGCTCTGAGGTGAGTTCTCAAAGGTCTCCTAGGCAAAAAGGAAATAGTGCTTGGATAGACTCAGCTGCAGTCCCAAGTATACTTGTGCAATGGTATTTATCTGCTGACATAAAGAGGTAATAAAAGCTAAAATTATTTTATATAACTAGGTCCACTACTTGTTTATGAAAACAATTCTTTGAAGTGTGATTTATCTGAATACACAAGAAGCCCGTGGTGGAAATGCAGATTTACTAGGTGAAGTGCTTAAGAAGTCTGAACTGACACCACTGACGTCGATGACTGCTCTGCACCACTGACTTCAACAAGACTAGGATTAGGTACCAATGCACAACATCCAGTGTCTGGATGATTTTATAGAGATTGACTGGCATTCCTTTAGACCCACTGTGTTGACTTACTCATCTGCTCATATATTTCCCATGAAAAAGGGGTAAAGTACTATAGAAAATACTATAGATATACCTAGAATACAAGGTTTATTAAATAGGGGATAAAGTTCCAAAGGACTCAATCTGAGGACAGTAATGAGGAATTCCAGTAAATTAGATAGTAAGTATTGTATCTCTCAGTGTCAACCCAAGGAGGAATTGCAACAGTCTACCTGTTGGTAGGCCTAAGGAAAATGTTCAGGGTACATCAAAGCTAACCAAGTTAACCCTTCAATGAAGTCAGGTATTTTGAGGCACATTTCATTTCCCACTACTGTGCACTTTTGAGGAATAGGAGTAGAAAGCTCCTGTTTGAGCTCACATCTAAGTGAGGATAGCTCTGCAGGCATAAATGACTTTCTTATAGTAGCAGGTGCAGAATCAGGTGCTAAATTTCAGTTAGACCTGTAATCCAACACCTATAAATATAACATTATTGTCTCATTTCTTTAGTAAACAATACATACAACATGTTGGTAAGCAAACGACTATTTTTAATACTGCTGAAAAACTCAGAGATGTCATCACAAGGTTATGACAGCTCTTTTATGACACTGTGTTAATAATTTTTATGGGTACGTTTTAAGCTTGTAGACCAAGGTTTCTAGGCCTTAGTGGCACGCTGTCAGCCCTCATGGGGTTTTGTGGTAGCTTCTTTTTGGATTTAATGTCCTTAACTTAGCATGACAATTGCTACAAATACAAACTCTTCACCCTCTCAAGGTCTGTATCAGACTGCTTGGAAACCTTGGTCCCAAAGTAGGAGCTGTGTGAGATAGGTGACATTAGAGTAAGGTCTACAGGACAGTTGATGTCTCTGTCTCGGTTAGCTCACTTGCCTCTCCTGAACTCCTCTGTGCTGTTCTTGTGCTATTACAATATTGATTACGATTCTATAGAACTCCTGAGAGGTAAAAATGCAGTAAACTTAATGCTGCTAGTTAATATGATAGAATTACCTGGTTACAGAACATCAGCTCATTCTGAACACAGCCATTATTATATCTTCTGCAGTTTTACTACTCTGGCTATTATTTGACTCCCTTCACAAATGGCTTCTTTCCTATCTCCAACTGTTCCTTCAAGAACGGTGCCAGACAGAGCCTACTTTCCCACTACAGAAGTAGGCTTTCCAGCAAACTAAGATGTCATTACGTTCCTGTGTACTGACAAAACAATGGATTTGATACAATGCCCTGGAGGGCACGGTGACAGAGCGCTCCCTGCTTGCCCAGAGCACGAAGTCCTCCTGACCAGAGCATTTTCCGTTTGCTTTGTACAAGGCTCAGGGCTCTGCAAAGTGGTTCTGGGGAAGATGCCAATGAAAAGACAGGGCTACAAAGGCAGAGCCTGAAAGCCTGGGCACAGCCCCTGGCCAGAGAATTTTTTTTGTATCATTGTTGTTGTTACTCTCTGATTCAATTGCCTTATTTTGATTTATTGCCTTAAAACTTCTTTCTTGCTGAGAAGGTTTTACTGGACATTTCTGTGTGCTATTTCTGCCAAGTCATACAAGCAGCTTACACGTCATAAACTCTATCTGGCTAAGTTCCTTAGTTACACCACCCTAAGGCTGGAGGAACTGCGCAGAAGACACCACAGTTATTCTACACGTACATCAGTGCAAGTGAAGAGGATCTTAACCATGAGATTTAAAGTTTACAAAAACAGATCATTACATGACATTTAGTGAGATGATGTTTACAGAACTGGCATTTTATACAATTCAATCTCCATCTTGAAACAGTAAACGGTGACCGTATCCAAATAATTATCTGCATGTCCATTTTAACAGTAGTGTTTGTTACATACCCCTGCAAGGATCGTTTTTCACTAAGAACTCATCAAGTGCCATCCAGCCACCTCCAACACGAACCATGACTGTACTTCTTAGGATACGAACAAGGCGCAGTTGTTGAGAGTCACCAAACTGCAATAAAAAAAATATCAAACAACAGTAGTCTCAGGCTCTCAGTCATTCAGATGCAGTTCAATGCTGATAGGTTAAATATCAGACATTTTAAGAGTTTATTTTGATATTTAATTATTAGTAAATGCTAAAAAAAATCAGATTTCTTTATGCAGATTATTAAAGCTGTTAAGATTTCAAATCAGATGCTGCTGCATTAATCCAAAGGAGATGGCAGAACGGTAAGAAAGGATCTCAGGTTTAATTTTATGCTTGATTCTCAAATGTCTGAGCTTATAAAGGAAGCAAAATTAGTAACACATTATATAATTGGTTACGATCTGCATTTGTGCAAATTAATGAAGTCCTATTTGCATTATTTCACTGTTAAAATCTTAAGCAAACTCTTCTGCAACAGTCTAGATTTTAATGATGTCAGCTGAAAGGAAGGCAGCATTGCTTAAATCATCAGTATGTGGGCTGGAAATTCAATGCATTACGAGTGTTGCGCAGTTCTATCAATTGATTCACTTATAAGGATATTGTCAGGTATAGCATTGACACTGCTGACCTATAGCAAGGTGCATGTGGGGAAGAGAACAGTAAAGAAGCAGTGAATTATTGATAGCTATCATTATTGTCCTTTGTTATAAACTGTCACTCCTCTGTCTACAAATCGAGGTTCTTCACAATTAAGAGATACACAAAAACCTGTTTCATACTAATTCTTGTACTAGCCCATTCTTCCTTTGGGCTGATGGCCAGGCCTAATGTATATTTTGCCCTTGAAACCTGTATAAAAAAAATCTGTAGACAGTATCTCTGTTCAAATCTGGATCAAAGAAAACATGACCAAAATGTTGACCCCACGATCTCATGAAAACTAACCAGAAGAATTCAGCACTTCTTAGACAACACCACTAAAATATTTATTTGGATATCAGATCACCAGGCCAAGTGTAGTGCTCCCACACGCAAACATGCAGAGCACTTGCTGAAACCAACAGGACTCAAATACACCTTTGGGACAATCTCTGATCCTTGGAGAAGGCTGGCCATAGTACAACTGTACCTACTTGCTCCAGTGAGGGGACTGAAATGCTTTAAATGCAAACCACACAAACGTGCTCCCTACTTGTTAAATGACTTTAGTAGTTTGGTACTACGTAAGCTGAGAGAATAAGTTTAAAGGAATATTACTTTTAGGAACCAAACAAAAGCAAAGCTTGCTGCTTAATTCAATAATAATTTTTTTATTATAAATAAGAACATTCACATGAGCGTTATTTGTAAGGGCTTTTTAATAATACATTCAGTATGTGCCGAACAAAGAACTGTTTTACATATGTAGATCGAAGTTAAAAAAAGAAATGGCATCCAAACTGATGCCATTTATTTTCATTGGCTTATTTCTACAGAGAATTTTTTCTAGAGATTCTAAAGGTACTATCTCTGCTCTTTATTTTTTCCCCATCCCAGCTTAATTCTTCAGTTATACCCCATCAGGTAACTATACCAAGGGTCAGATACAGTATCCTTTGGAAACTGCCTACCTAGGCTGTGGTTAATGCAGACAGTGGGGCTCCTGGAAGATAACACAGGTATCTAGCAAGGCATTTTTCCTAATGGTAACTCAGTCCATTTCCCTCTTAAAATAGCCTGGATACCAACTCTCCTTGAACAGTATTTACTGTTGTTTCAAATAATCAGAGGTAAAAACACTGCAGTAAAAACATAAAGGAAGTCTAGTTCAAGCTACAAAAAGGGCTGTTCTTGACAACAGCCATATAACATCACTGTCACTAGAGAAGCCTCAGCCAACTTGATGTAGGTGATTTTTACTGTGATGCTGTTCTGCAACAGTAAGAGTTAGATGCTCTCAGAAAATGCTGTATTATTCCCAGATCTGAAAGTACAGATGGCAGATAAGAGGATTAACATCATTTCAAATAGTCTTTTCAAACAGAGGCTTGTTCTATATGTGGAAAACATTTTAAATTATTGCTTAGATATATTGTTTGAGGCATGTGGTAAGATTATCCACTGCTCTTTATGCTTTCTTCTAGACTTCAACAGGCTTTGCCAATAAATAAGAATGCAACTACATTTTCAACATCTCTAGATTTAAAATGGCTAATGCTGTTAACACCAGCATTTCCAGAATGGGTTATACATATTATTATATTTATAAGAGTATGAATAAGATACTAATGGTATCCGGTATCCAGTTTGTGTAAAGTATTTCCATTCTTATCAGGCAAGCATGATTTAACAATTTAAGAAGCTGTGTGTCAGTCTGTACTAGAGGAGTAAGTGAGCACTGGTTAGCGTATCCTCCCTGGACCACTGTACAGTACCACTGCGGTATGACTCACCGATCACCCAATTGACAAAAAATATTCTTAAACACAGCTCCAGTACATTATAGACCTGCAATAGCTCTTTGAAAATACTTTGGGAGAGGAAATAGTGTAAACTGGAACAGTAAGTTTAATTTGCCTATTTCCCAAATAATCTATTTAATGATTCACTGCGCTAGTATATAAAATACCAACAATCAGCTAGGTTCTTAATCAGTCTGCTTGATTGCACAGGGATTTTTATTTTTTTCTGAAAATGAAATTATTTTTTGCCTAATTTGCAGTAAATAACTGATATGACACTGGGATCTGTATTTACTGTGATTAGCCTTTAATCTGACAGCCCAAAAAATGCAACACAGAATTCTGAGGCGTTTTGCTATAAAACTGAAAAACTGATAAAATAACAGTAATTATAAAATTGCAGTTTAAAAGTTCAAGATTTTTTACTATGGGAATTGCTGCTGACCATTATCTGGTTCCTTTAAAAGTAATCTCCTTAATGAGGAAAATGGCCAAATAAAGCAGGTGAGAGACTGAAGAGGAAGGATACTGAGACAAGGAATGCTCCGTAGCATTTAAAGAAATACCACAGCTGACCAGCAATGAATTAGCTGAAGATGAAAGGATGGTGAGAAGACTGACCATTGCAAGCTTAAATCACTACGCATTAGAACAAAATAGAAAAAAAAAAAACAGAAAAAAAAAGAAACTTCATAACACATTCCACTGGTTTATACCTGATTTCCCAGGAAGAACTGATAAGAAATGAAAAATGGAAGAAAGACACGATTAGTTTACAGGAAATTCTTTATATGACTCTAGAACACATGCAAACTAACACATTAGACATTCTAAATAAAGAATCTACTTCAGAGACAAGCAGGTAACTAGACATCTGGAGACTGAATACTGGAAAATATTCAAGGCCTTAGTTTCCTTCCCATTGCTGTTTCTGCAGTCTTTCAAAATAATCTACACGTATTTAGCCAAATACTGCATATTTCATCTGAAATTGTTCCGGTTATTGAATCTAGGGGTAGTAGACCTTTCTCTACAACGTGCTATTTATTCTTCTGTGATCTAAAATCGTTCTGCAGATATCTAACACATTTCTTGTACTTCTTCAGAAGGAACAGTCTGCTCCAATAAAATGACGAGGGAGAATAAAAGTGATTGAATACACTTCGGTAAAAGATTTTTGAAGTACAACACAATACCACAGGGAAACATCACTGCTTTTATGAAACTAATAGAAAATCAGGTACAGTTTAAACACATCGGGTATCCAGGCAAAAAGATTAGCTTTTAAGGAACTGTTGTATGTACATATGCATGTGTGTATGTATGTATGCATGCAGTTAGCTTTTAAAAATTCCCATACACTGGAAAGTTTCAGTAGTTTCAGCGAAAATAAATACAAGCAGCAGCATTTTCCCAATTTTTAGCCTATGTTCTAATCAGAAAAAAAATGTAAAATTTAGACAAGCTTGAAGTAGGAAAACATATAATTGTCATACAAAATTCCTGTAAATTAATACTCCTTGCATAACCATATCATATGAAGAATCTTTAAGCTGGAAGAACTAAGAAGATCCTTAGAAGACTTACCCTGTACTTGTTATCCCCAATCTGTTCCACTTGAAACCGTTTTGCACATTTACATTTAGCTACCTGCCTTGTAACCTGCAAAAAACCACAACTGGAAGATTACTTGACTGCTAATATGATATTTCTAAGTATTTGTGTAACTAGTAAACTTCAAATTATATAGGAGTGAAAATAAAATGAATTATTAAAGAACATGAGCCCAGCAGAACAGAGTGCAATCTAAGAAAGCAGAGAATGTACCTCATCTTCAATTTTGTCGGCATCTGTGAGAGGCTTGTATGCATCCTTGTTTGGATGAAGAGCTGCTACAAATTCATAATAGTCAATATATCCATCACCATCTCTATCAAAAATGTCTGCAACAGCACTCATTTCAAGTCGGCTTGTTGGGAATTCTGTAAGACAAAGACAACAACAAAAGCTAAGTTTTTTGGCTTTTAAATACTGTAACAATGAAAGCCTTTATCATAAATATTAAAAGGTTTTTAGCTACTAGGTGACAGACAATGCTTATCCACAAAACAAGGACACTCGAAAGAGGGAAGGAATCTTTCTGAAAAAAACAATCTGGATCTCCAATGTTACCTAGATATTGGATTAAAATTAATATCATAGTGTGGCTTGAAGTGAGACACAGATTAAACTAAGATATATGTTTTTTTTTCTAACATTTTGACCTTCAAAGTACATAAAATACCACAGATTAACAAGATAAATTGTTAGCGAGGAAAGGTCAAGTGAGAATTTCTCTGCCAATTAAATTTGGAATGCAAGGCCTTCCCACTGTAGAAACATGCATGGTGTTTCGTGAAATCCTTCTTTAGATCAAGTTCTCAGGAGCAGGGTATTAACCCACACGGAGATTCTCTACACAACAGTCAAAGAAAATTTCAAGCTAGTGAACAGGGATTAAATAATGAGTATTTAGCAGTTTTAGCAGGTTGATACCAACTGAGTTAAATGAGTAAGCTGTTTAACCTCTTGGTGGTATCAACTTCCACCAATTCATGCAAAACAGCAATGTGCACATATAGTGACTATATTACTGCATTTGCTAAAGCAGGGAGAAAAAAAATATATGTACACTACAGTATTCTCCTACAGAATAACTTTAACATGAGATGCTAAAAGCAGCTCAATTCTGAATCTTCACTGCTCAAAGCAGAAGTCTCTATGATCTGAAGATAAAGGATTATTTTAAGTAATACACCCTTATCTGTTATGAATCTGTTGCTAAAGGGAAACGTGATTGCACACAGACGCGATGTGAACAGCTTATGTTACCAGGAATTGTGCATACCTAAGGAATGCCAATCCATCAGGAAAGCTAGGAAAAGGCCCTTCCTAGTCTGACTGATTGATGTTTTGATCCTTATTATACAGGTGTATGAACATGGACATGGTTCATGGAAACACTGGTTTCAGAAATTACAGGTTTCCTTCTACAACTGAAATTATTCCATGGAAGTTCTTTAATAAAAATCATATGAACTGATTTTGAAAATTATCTATGAGTTTTATAAAGTACATTTTACTATTCTGACTAATCAATGAAAAGTAATTGTTGAAGTGGCTAGTGTACTGTAGGAATGACAATCTGAGTCCAGCAAACCAATAACATAAATGTGACATTTGTTATCTGATTCCAAATGTAAAAGAACTAGAAAGCTTCTAGAATCTAGAAATATTTTCAAGTGAATGAATTATAGTTTAAATGAATCGTAATTAATGACTTCAAAAGGGAAATCTGTGACCTTCTAACACAATAAACCACATAGAGTACACTATACAGACAATAAGACTTCATAAGCTGTTTCTTCCAAGTTCAACATTAAGTTAGTTTTAAAACTTACTTGAAGAAAGAATTCCATCAATAAATTCCTGCCTTGTTATCTTTCCATCCTGATCTTTATCAATTCTCCTAAAGAAGTCCATCACACGAGACTTCTTATGGTTCATCCATCGCATGTATTTTTTCCTCCAAATATCAAAATCAAAGTTGGCAAATTCCCTCAGCTTAGTAAAAAAAGAGAAAGAACTTTTCTCAGTTGAAATCAATTAATCTAGAAAATTACTGATACACACCATCCGCGTTCTTTTGAATAATCGGTTGTTTGAGGATCTACATAAACATTTTAAACAACTCTTCTCACATTTAAAATGAGAGTAATGGTTTTTAAAGCATGTTAAACCACGGGTAACACAGTGTTTTCAGTACCATACAATACAATAAAACAAATATTTGTTTACACTATTTACAAGTATTGACAATTTAATCCCAGTTAAACATTATGCAAAAAGTATGTGTATTCTGTACAGTCCTTTTCTAACCTCTTCGAGTCTGTCCAAAGCATCATTAAGTTTTCTTCTTCTCTCCAAGGCCAGAAGCCAGACTTGCTGCCATTTACTGACTAAAAGATTTACCCGTGGATTCTTGGTTTCGATTTGCGCCTGGGCTGCTGACGGATATAAGCCTGGTGTGGGGGAACGCTTTCCTGTTAAAATATGATAAAATGTGTAAGTCTCACTCAGTTCAAGCAAAACAAACATTCACATGAAGGGTACTTGACCTTCCTAAAACTACTCCTTCCTTCCCAAATAATGAGCCCATACCCCAGTATGATTCCATCTTATGGGATTTATTTTTATTTTTTTTTCCATTGCTGGGGAAGTACCACATGGTGGTTAAAGTATCTTTGTCTAGCCAGCAGCAGCTAGTAGTGGCTGCAGTAGTGAGGCTGCAAAGATTAAACATCTCAGAGCTGCAAAGTAAACAACTTGATTTTAGATGCAGGTTCCATGTATGGGCAAGCATAAAATACAATGTGTAAGTATATCTAAAAAATACAAAAAGTGATTTCCTCACTTGATGATTCACTTTCCATTCAACTTCACTGAACACACTTTCTAATGGGATCCATATAATTTCATAAACACTAAGAGCAAAATTTTGTCTCTACATCTTTACGTAAAAGAAGTTGCTTGCACTTTCAGGTAACGGTGGATTTGCAAAGACTCAGCATGTGCATACTCTCGGAAGTTTAATAGCACATGAAAGGCTGCATGCTTTAAAAATACGTATTCAAGATTTATAGGACAAAATTTAAAAATACTTATCTGCTATGAGAAATTTCCTCACAATGAAAAATGTGAAAATTAGAAAAATCAGCCAAGAGAATTTCACCCTGTTTCACTAGAAGCTAATCAAACCTATTAGATTATTAGTAATCTTTTATCTTTACAGATAGAGCAACAGTGTGTGTGACCTGCCCCAAAATACTTCATTACTTACTTCCTGCTCTCCCTTTATCAAGGACAGGAATATGAGATTGTACTGGAGTGGGTTCAAGTGCCTTTCTTTTATAGGTCTTTGTAACTTTATCCACATCAGGTTGTTTTCTGGTCATTTCCTCCATGAATGTCTACAATCAGATAGAGGTGGTTTTAATTAACAATACACAAAAGTGACCACAGGAATGAAAAACATATACAATAGCAAAACACCAAAGTTACAAGAATGGCACAGAAAGACTCTTATAATGCCAGCCTCACAAAAAAGACACAGATAAAGGTTTTGTACGTAAGAAAAACAGCCTGGCTGCTAAAGGAAGGCAAAATCTAAAAAACAGTCTATCGATCTCCTTTATTAACTGTGTATGGTGAGGAGATGTACAACAGAATTTTGACTCTGAATACTCAGTGTTCCTTGCTGTCAAGACTGCAGTTCATAGAAGCTAGACAGCTCTGCTGTGTAAGGTGGGGTAAGCTTATGAGCACTCACTGCACCAGCAGCTCCCTCTGGCACTTCATAAATGTATTTTTGAAATCCAATCAGCAAAGCCACACTGCAACACTAGTTCTAAAGCAGCAGCACTATCATATATTTCATGTGGGTTTTTATTATTATTATCCCTGGTCCTACAGGGAGTTGTAGGTTTGCTTTTAGAACAATGTGGCATTGAATTTTTGTTTGGTTGTTTTTTTACTTCCGTGTTGAATACACTACGAGCACATCGTACACATACAAAACACACAACCGAGTATCTGAAAAGGGATTCGATTATTAGGAGAGAAAAATAGCTGAGGAGATTCATGCTCGATTATGAAACCTAGCACCATCTGTGGAATGAGCAGGACACATGTCACTTAACATGTCTTACCTGATGTTCGGCTATAAGTGCTTTCACTTCCTCAATCTCCTGGGGGATAACCTCTTTATCTTTTTCAGTAAGTGCAGTCTCTGCCCACTGCAACCAGGACAGCAAGGCTTCCAGCAATTCCTGGTTAGCAATAAGTCCAGCCAGAGCTCCTGCCAGTCTCTGTTGATGTTGTTTAGCCCATGCTAAGACCTTGATAAAAGAACCAATGCATGAGTATGTGTACATCTGAAATTCTTTAAAATGTATTTAAAATTGCTCTGCTATCTGCAAACCCAGAGCTTCCTCCCAGGCCTATTATCAAAGATGCTAGCTGATCACTGAAGGTGCTAGGTAACTAGAATTCCCAGTTCAACACTACATTTTTTTGCACAGATATTCAGGATTAGGTGCTGTTAAATGCAGTAAATAGCACATTCAGGCAACATACTAAGAACTTTATCACTCAATATGTGTAAGTTAGTGAATCACACAGGATTTAGTGTCTGTCTTCCTTCTGGGTATTCCTGAAGCCACACTTTGTTAACACCAGTATTTTGTTTTTCTTTAAACTTAATATACACAAAAAATACCTCCTTAGCAGCTGAGAGAGCTCTGAGACCTATTTGTAGCCACTTACATCATTTGGAAATCTACTAGATTAGGAATATGTTGGACTGAAATCCTCCCTAATGCAATTAGAAAGCACTTCAAGTTTGCCCTGTATTTTCTTTCCTTTTTAACTTTTGACTTTCTCCCTAGAAACTATTGGCTTTCTTCACATGGGAAGTGTCAGGCAGTATTTCCTTTAATACATACAAACAAAGAAGCTTGACCATCTGCTTTAGTTCTTAAAGCCCTATAAGTTTTAAAATAAAACCTAGGGAAGCATGGTATTCACATCCATCACTGCGGGTATTTTAAATGTTTAGTTCTCAACAGCTGGATCGTTTCCTCCCAGTGTAACTACCATATTAGCTGTCAGCTATGTTCCAATCAAAGATGGACTGTTGCAATGAAGATGGCTTGGCATATACTGACCTCTTCAAACCTAGCTCTGATGATTGTTATCCAGTGCTTAATAGTGGTGATGGAGTCCGGGTGGCAGATAGCTAGGATAGCTTCTCCCATACCTGTTGCTTTATTCAGTTCTGCCTTTTTCTCTTCCAGTTTCTTCATAAATTCCTAAACCAGAGGTAACAGTAACAATTTCAATTACACATTGACAAAATTTGCAAGAGAAATCTGAGTGCATAGTCTGGAAGGTCATGAGCCTCTTGATTGCTCAGATTCAACTTGCTAGAGGCAAGTTTAATTTGTCTGAGGAAAGTAAAAAATGTTTAAAGCGCCTACTCCACATAAAGCACTAAATGAAGCTCTAAAATCTGTACCCCAGCTTGCCACTCCTTAAAAGCCCATCATACTGTAAATACTTGAAAGACACATGCCCTTATTAAAAAAAGAACGAAAATCACAGCACTTTAGAAGTGCTGTAAATCAACTATATGATGGTTAGAATCATTATTGGCAACATTTCAGATGACTTGGTTTGTCTGTCAGTTACAGTAATTCTTCATAATAAACTATCAAGCTCCTTGCAAAGGCTGGAAATGTCGAACTATAATTACATGCTCAGGCAAGATGATAGAGGACTTCAGGAGCAGCTATACTAAACTAACACAAATGTGAAAACTCAGCAGCTGAGGGGGAGAGACACAGCAAGAACAGGGACAGAGACTGCTAATTAACCAGCTGTTTTCAGAGGCACTGCCATGTGGGAAAAATCTTGTAAAAGCAAAAGGATGTTTACAGCTTTAGACATCCAAACTCATAGCCATTGACATTCCTAGGGAGTCTGGCAGAGGAAAGAGTGGCAAAACTAGAATTGGGTGCAAGAGGGAAACAACAAAAAACCCTTTTCTATAGTGTTTTTTTTTTCCCCATCCTTTCTATAGTTTGCATTTCTTTTTTAAAAAATTATTACTACAACAATGGTTTTATTATTCTGCCTATTTTGTGATGTCTAAATGTTGGGTAAGTCTATGTGTCTTTGTGAGCACCCTTAACTGGAACTGCCAACATGTCTCAGTGCCTCGTGGCATTTTTTATTGTATTTTAACATGTTTAATTGGGCTACAAAATTGAACCATGTCTCTAAGTTTAACTCTTCCTCTCTCTATTCACAAAGGGCTATTTTGGATTCCTCAAATTAAAGATCAGCCAAGTCAGATCCTAGAAAATTCAAAATCACCTAAACACTGTAAAAAAAAATTCTACAACAACTCATAATGACATTATCCCATGCCATTACAAAATAAATATGAAGCTATCATGAAATAAAAGTGTAAAAGAAATAATCTCTTCTACCTTGTTCTAAAAGCCTGGAATAGGTAGGTTGAATATTTAAAGAGATTTTAACTGATTTTTACTTAAGCTTAAATTAATGTCAGAATTTAAGACTCAATCCCAATAGCAGTCCTTCTCTCATAAAACCGTATGAGTTCTTACAATATTTCAGTTCAGAATGGTTTTGGAAAAGTTGAGGTGGGTTGTAGTGAGAGATTTCCAAAGAAAGAGAGGGCCAGGTGGAAAACAGGCAACAGCAGCATTGTCTTCCCTGCACAACTGTACAACAATATCTCAAAATCTAAATCTATGACACACTACTGTCCTGGTTTCGCCTGGGATAGAGTTAATTCTAGTAGCTAGTATGGGGCAATGTTTTGGATTTGTGCTGAAAACAGTGTTGATAACACAGGGATGTTTTTGTTATTGCTGAGCAGTGCTTACACAGAGCCAAGGCCGTTTCTGCTTCTCACCCCACCCCACCAGTGAGGAGGCTGGGGGTGCACAGGGAGCTGGGAGGGGACACAGCCGGGACAGCTGACCCCAACCAACCAAAGGGACATTCCATACCATATGACATCAGGCTCAGCATATAAACCTGGGGGGAAGAAGGAGGAAGGGGTGACGTTCAGAGTGATGGCATTTGTCTTCCCAAGTAACCGTTACACGTGATGGAGCCCTGCTTTCCTGGAGATGGCTGAACACCTGCCTGCCCATGGGAAGTGGTGAATGAATTCCTTGCTTTGCTTTGCTTGCGTGCGGCTTTTGCTTTACCTCTTAAACTGTCTTTATCTCAACCCATGAGTCTTCTCACTTTTATTCTTTTGATTCTCTCCCCCGTGCTGCTGCGGGGTGAGGTAGGGGAGTGAGTAAGCGGCTGCGTGGTGCTCAGTTGTTGGCTGAAGTTAAACCACAACAACTACATATAGTGAATTAAGCTTTCCCTCAGTAAAGGATACTAATTGTATTGAACTCTGTAGCAGCCCAGTGATACAGACACATTCACAAAAGAGGAGATGGGATGCTTCTCATTAACTAATGCAGTGCATTAACCTACTACACCTCTCAGTCCCTAGAGAGGATGGCGAGTGACAGAAACCTCCCTGCCTGAGACAGACACATTCATTAAATCATATGCAATATTCAAGAAAAGAAAATCAGTAATGGGCATAAAGATGGACCAATTGGATAAAATATCGTCCCGAAGAAATCTTTCAATGTGTAGCTGGATACAAATGCATTAAAACTATTTTACAAGAATCACAGTGATAAAAGGAAGATACGTTTCATATTTATGTAAATGTCAGTCACACTTTTTAATATTAATATTGCAGCACTATAATACAGACACAGTGTTTAAAACTAGTATCATATATTACATTTTCCCCTATTTTTTTTCTTCTTGAAAGCTAATGTTACAAATTTAAGAGGAGAGACCATTCATTCAAGAAAGATTTTGCTACATGTGCTTATTAAGTGGTAAAGCAGCAGAGCCACCATCTTTCTTAGCTTGACAATTTCTGTATTTCTATTATTTGGCCTTTAAGAAGAAAATGCGGTTGGGAGAACATCATCTAAAGTCTCCTAAAAAAATTTAAGTACTGTATGGCCACACCTAACACTGAGGTTGGTTGTGTTCTGTTAGTGATTATTATCCCCAGCTGGACAGGTTTTCTCAGAGGCAAACTTTGCTTTGGTTTGAGGTTCCAAGTTACACTTCACCTTTGGCAGCACAATTTTGAACTTTTATACAGAAGTATTTTGTTAATCAATCTACACTGCAGAGGGAGAAATTTAAGATTTTTTTTTTTCCTAATGATTTCAGTGGACCCAAGATTTCATTCAGACAGTTCTTTCCTCTGTATTCAGAAGATCAAAAAATTAAATAAAAGGCAACTGATGAAGCACGTGTGGAGGAAAGGCAGCTAGAAGGCAAATTTCATTGCATTGGAGGCAGCAGGATGCTACTGCCAACATTAGTCAGCATACGCTGATGCATACATACATTTGCCAGCTAAAGAATAGCACCCAGTTTCCAGGGCCCTAAATTAAATCTGAAAACTTCTTCAAAACATTGCAGTCTGAATACCTTGAAAACTCCTTAGTTAAGAACCGCAGTCAGTCATACCCTGCACGCACTCCTCTGCGTAATAATATTCCCAAACTCAATTTAAACAGGATGCTTTTCCACTCCCCATTTCATAAGTTTCATTATAACTTTCTCCAGAGCAATGATGAACAAATCCATTACTCTTATAATTTGTTCTATAACATTGTGGGCACTACATTCTTGGTACTATTACTACTGCACTTACAAGAAGTTTTGCGAGGGCTTAAATGTGCATGTTTGTTGCCTCCTGTTCAGAGAGTGAAACTATGACCTTTATGCTCCTTACTTAGCCATTTTCCCATTTTGTTACTGCAAAGTTAGTTTGACGGCCTATAATCTAGTATCTGCAGTACCTATGGCACTGCAGTATTTCAGTACCTAATGCATGTGAAGTATGACAGCACGCTGTTTCACTGTGACAGAAGGTTAATGGATGAGAACATCATTCTGCTGACATTTAGAAATTACCTTGAAAGAAAAGTATATGCTGTTTTGCTCAACGGTGCTAAGAGGAGAGATATACTTTTGCTACTGTAGGGGTCTGTGTTATAAATGTTAGGCAGCATATATTCCACAGAGGGGTTTGGATCTGTCTCTAAATGTTTACAGCAACTTTCTAAAGGCCCAATATTTTCTTAGTAAGCCAAGATGACTCAAACAACAGCCCAGCACCAGTATGGGAACCAAACTATCAGCTCCATTAAATTTCTAACTTCTCTATAGAAACAGTTACAATAACAAACACTGGACGCTGGATATGACTATATGGGATAGACTTTGCCTCCTTTCCTTTATTCTACCCTCTAACAGACCTATTAGAACAAAGAGGACCCTCTACATTTTCTTGCTTACCCTGTGCTGGTCTATCAGTGTACGCAAGGCCTCTTCATCATCTGGAAGGACCCCATGGAAACGAAGAGCCTGCTCTGCCTCTGCCAGCCACTCCAAAAGGACATGGACAACAGAGTGGAATTCTTCTGCCTGTTAAAACACAAGAAGTCATGGTCACTCTGAGGGGATCTGACAGACACACTGCAGTTTACACAAGGAGACTGAGCCCACATTTGGAGTCATTAATCATGCAGCAGTACTGGCACATTAACTTTCCATTAAAAAGTCAATGATATACAGTACTACATTTTCATAACTGTAAAAATATCTCATGCTTCCCAAAAAAATTATAGGAAGCCTAAAAGCCTGTTCATGCTTTTAGCCATCTGATTTATAGTGTATTTGCAGCTCAGTTGAGAATATCATGCCTTTACGCTGACAAATTGCAAGGGAGGTGCTTTCATGGACCAGCTGGAGAGATTGAGAACTGTATTTTCTGCATACCCTAAATCACCAGTGAAGCAGAATTAATTGACAGCCCATTGGTGACTGACCCTTTTATGTATGGAGGAAAAAAAGAAAGTTCCACCTTTGGGCACAGCCATATTCAGACACAATTAGTGTTTGAGGTAGCTCAGGATTGTGCCTGTTGAGAGACTGGAGAGCTGGACAAACACAGTACCCTGGTGAAAGCAGGGCAGGAATTTTGTACACAGTGCATACATCACTGTTGCAGGAGCCCCATCCTAGCATCAACCCAAGCTACTATACCTTCACAGAGCTGTACATCCATATTATCTCAGGTTTGAAAACAATACAGAGGGACCCATTTGTCTGGGATCGGTACCAGCCAATAGACTGTTCTAGGTACTGAGTGCACTCAGCACAAATTTTTTCTGCAATGTAGTTCACCATGCACTGTAATTATGCCAATGTAAACATGTTTTCAGTACACAAATTTACTTCTTTCCAATAAGGCACAAAGGGCATAAATATGATTGCAATCTCCAGCTTCCTGTGAAGGGGGCATAGCTCTTAATCACCCTTCACGCTTGACTGTAACTGCAGTGATTTCCTTAGATGGTAAGGTCTTTGAAACATTTGCTTTGCATTTGTGGTATAGACTAATAATAACAGCAATAAGAAATGCTAAGAGGTATTATTTATGTGCTGTGGTAAAGAGATGGAGACAAGGTAAGCGATGCATGAGCAAGAAAATGAGCATTTTTGAATGTAATTAAATGAAATTAAATGAAATTGAATGACATGAAGTGAAAAAGAAATTAAATTTTTGGCAACTAGACTGTAAGATATTTTCTCTGCTTCTCGTAAAGTACACGTAGCATCATGAGTACTCATCTACCTGCCGAAGAGCCTGTTCCAGTCGTGTTTGCTTGGATACTGACAAGGCACAAACTGTCTCCCAGCGAGTACTTAGTTCCTGCATTTGGACTTTGACCCAGGAAGAGTCATCACGACTGCCTTCTATCAGCTCTCTGGCAGAGCGCTTCAGAGCCTGGACACTGCTCGTTCTTTTTCCCAGCTCCTTCTGGAAAACCTAGGCACCACCAAATACATTTGATTTGTTTAATTCATTAAGGCGTAATTATGTAAAAAGAAACAAAAAACTTACCGATTATAAGAAGAAATCAAAATACGGATTCAATTCAATCAAGAATAACTCCATCAAAGTGACTCAAAACACACAGATTCTGCTCATTAGATTCCATATAAAGATATTTACACTCTATCCTATCCTAATAAAACTGGAATATGGTAGGAAAATGGCAGGCAGATCCTGAGAACCCATCCTGATGCAATGCATGGCAAATCTAGCCTCCTTACCACGCTGGCTTTCCATTCTTTATCAAAGCAATTGATCTGACACAATTAATGTGCAAGACTGCCGCAGCAGGAAAGGATCAGATAAAATGCTAACAATCAAGGAGAAGGTTTAAAAGCATAAAAACAGAACTAAAATCCCATCTGGGGGTCTGACTATAAGGCTGTAGATCTCACCACATATTCATATTATTTACGTGAGAATATGATCACATTTGCAGACGGAACAAGCTCCAGTTACATAAAAGAAGCTCTTAAAAGAAGACAGGACAATTACAGTATATCATGCCACTGACTATGACTCAGTTGAGATATACTATGGAATTTTAGAAGCAATTCCAGCATATTTCAGGCTAGGTTTTATAGACAGCCCATGTTTCCAAATACTTTTTTTCACGAGGGAAAAAAATCTCCTCACTGAACAGTCTTCGGATACTGGAAGTCACTGGTAGATGAACAGAGGGACCTTCACCTCATATCCTCCCAGGCTCCAGAACTCTGACTGTGCAATACCAGTAACTTCAACAGCCATTTCTTCTGACATACTGAACTGCAAACCTGGGATTCAGAGGCACAGTCCTACATCTCCTACTTGTTCCCACCTCCAGGAACACTCAGTTACAAAATATTGCAGCTTGCCAATGTAGGCTTCCTGCACCATAGTCTAGTTGCATAATCCCATGCATAACTTCAGCATTGCAACTACTTTTCTCCATGAATACACAGCAGCCCTGGGGGTTTGAAAGGCTGCTGTAGTCATCATGAGGGTACTGGACATTTGGTTAGCAGATGTACTAAATAAAAAGCCCTATCTCCCCCGAAGACGAAATAATTTTTGTCACCTCTTGCCCACACACATATATTCATAAATGCACACTTGTGATTGTTGACATGATATTCATAAATACAAAGGATAGCAACATTAAACGGAGTATCTCAATGCTAACTGGTGTCAATGAGTCACTAACAGTTGTTTCCTTCCACGCATGTTTTATAGCATTTTCCATTGTTGATGACATGTTTGCATTATAAAACTATTCCATGTTTCTAAAAATTACAGATTAGCCAAATAAAAATAGCATTAAGATGCTACACTTATCAGCAGTCTAGTAATAAAAAAGAATAGTTTTGGAATTACCTTGTGATTGTCAATCAGGTTCATCACTAAATCAATGTCTCCATGTACTGGCTGATCTTCTGCTAGCTGAGGTTCAATTTTGTATAACCAGTCAATGAGAGCCTGCAGAGCATCAGTAAATTGTCCTGAAAATAACAGGGCTTCCTCCAGTTTATTTTGTCTGGGGGGAAAAAAAAAGAAAAAAAGAACACACACAAAATAATAATTCATACACTTTAAGAAAAAACATTCAGTGTAAAATAGCAACAACTAAGAGCTCTAAATGAGTGTTTTCAAAATAGTGGGATCCACCCCCCTTTCCATACCATCAGGAAAGTATGCATTTCTAGTATGTTACTGCTTTGGCACTCTTAATTATCAAACAAGCTAGCCACTCTGGTTTTACTTTTACACAACAATAGCCAACAGAGTTCTCTTAAGCCTTTTTCTTATCTGCTGAAAAATTAAAATTGTTTTTCATCTACCTTTCCACTGATTTTCCACAAATTGTATCCCACTTATCCCTTAGTTCACTCAGCATATCATCAAGTTTCAAGTTGTCATCAGCCAAGGTGGTTTTCTCTTTCAAGGAGCGTCCAGTCCTATTTGTGGTATCATACACAGAATGTTTGGCACCAAGAGATTTCTGAAATTCCTATATATATGGAAGAAAAAGAAAACACCCATATAGCATTAATTGCTTCCAGGCCACAGGTAATTAATCTTTGACATATTATTTGCAATGGAAATTGCAAATGTTGCTGCAAGAAAATTTTAAACTTACTGCAAAATTTCTAGCCTGTTAGTGCCACAGTGCACCTGAGATTGTATGGGGCTTGACACTAGCAGAGTCCCTGCCTTTTGTCCCTCTCTGGAAATGTAGCTCTATGCCTATTGGAACAACTTCTGGAAAATCCCTCCTTCAGTGAGAGCATGACTTGTGTCTTACTATAACACTCCTAAATTTCAGCAAGGGGCTGCCTGGTAGTCAGAAGAATGTGAAAGAACTGCTAGTTCGGGAGCCATGAACTGAGCAGTCTTCACACCACGTTTTCACATACTAAGATTTCAAGTCAGTCTAGCGTACCCCAAGGGCTACAGAGGTTACTCCAGTTTAGCTCAGCATGGTCAAGCTGGGAAACCTCCCACCACAAGCATTTAACCCTCCTAGGATTGAAGCATACTATAATTGGGAAGAATTGCATGCCAAAAGTATACAGATCCAGGCACAAGCAGCAGCCAGGTGACATCCCGATATCTCAATTTGGGCTGGAAGCCATGACCACAAACATGTTTCTGTGATCCAGGGACTTTGGAAGATGACAGTGACACAGCAGTTGCATCTGCCTCCCAGCTCTGACAGCTCCTTCTGCCCAGAGCCTCTGGAAGCTTTTCACAGGCACCGAGAAGCACACAGAAACACAACTCATCTGATACCACAGAGGAGTTAACCAACTGACAGAATATATAATTAAATAAAGGAACACCGCCAAAAGACAAAACCAGCGCTACACAGCAGCTTTTAAATGGTAGCAATGTTTAGAAGTGCTTTATTTCACACCTTCCTGAACTGCTAGCTTTAGTTTAAAAAGCTAACTTTTCAGTTTAAAAAAAAAAATAATAATGAGTTTGCTTTAGGAAACTTATATATGCAGAATCAAATAAGTATTTTTTTGTCACCAAAAACCACTAGGCCACAAGAGTGTTTGCTGAAAGAGATTTTCATCTGGTTCTCAGAGCAACATTCAGTATCATCACATCCAGCAAGGAAACGATTACCACCTACAACTTAGAGTAATTCCTCAGGGCATGTAAAGACTGCACGGATTTCTCATGGTCACTGCCGGCACACATGCGTGCCTGCTCACCTCCAGCTGGCAAGCTGCTCCCAGCTGGCCTGCACAAATCTATTCCACAGCAGCTTACAATTCTTCCACCAACCTCCCCAAGTGTCCACATAGTCATCTACTCTTTTTAGATATGACTGTTCATCAGGGAAAGCTCAGGTGGAAGGGAGGTGTCTTAAGTAGAACATAGGCATTGGGTTATATACACCATGTGGACAGTATGACAACTAGGGTGATTCAAGGTTCCTTTTTAAAAACTTTCTTGGTATTTTGCACTGTACTGCCCTTACTTTAGTGTTATTTCAGGATCTGAACTGAGAGGGAACTGACGATCAAAATGTATCAGGAAAACAAAAAAAGCAGCATTTGTTTTCTAATTCAGTACTTCCTTGCTGTCCTTTCATTTTGCTCATATAAAACAAGGAAACACACTTTAAGAAAGAATACAAACATCATTGTCAAGCTACAACTACAATAAAAATAGAAATAATTTTCAAAATGAAAATAACTCGTTTTTTTTAATAAAAGTTCCTTCAATACAAACAGTATGTCTGTGCTCCTTTTATTTGATGGGGTTTATTAACTACTTCACACTATGGGCATGGTGTTACTTGATTTGCATGTGGAAACACAATGAAATTGCTGCAGGAAAAAAGATCACACAAGAGAAACAGATTTAAAGGTGAATGAAAGGTTGCAGTCAATTCATTCTTTGAGACTAGACACACTACACTGTGTACTTTCATTTGATTTCACAGACGTGTAATTGAGAGTAGACTTTGGTTTAAGCTGTCAGGAGCAGACAGGTAAGATGAACAAAATTTCAGTAATTAACTATCTACCTTCCTTCTAAGGAAGATGAAAATATACAGATAAAATTAGCCAGGTTCATGTAAATGTAAGGAACATTCAGCAATAGCATAGGAATGGACTGGGTGACTTCGTAAGGGTTTTTCCATTCCTGACTTCTAAAAATGAGAAAAAAATGCTGATAAACAGACCATGAATAACCCCCAAAAGTCCCTGGCAACACACTAGATATCAGTGCGAGAGAAAACATATTATCTTGGCTTTTCTCTTTAAGGCTTTTTTTTTTTTTTTGGCAGTAACAATTGGCAAAGAGCAAGTCCAAATTATTGCTTACAGCACACAGAGAGCACACACTCAGTTCAGATAGCAAAATCATTAACTAAATGGAGCAAGGAAACCTTCAAGGCTGGACAGAAAAGACAAAGACAGACACAGGGGGTATATGTGGGAGTGGAAGGAAAAGACTCAAAATACAAGGAAGGACATTGCAGTGTTGGGAGGTTTGACAGCTCATTAAAAAACAATTGAGTTGATTTCTTGGGGGGTGGTTTGAAGTTTAAAGTCACAAAGTTCGCAGAACTCCCTCTCTCACACACATTCATCTTCTTCCTCCAAATTGCCAGTTTCAATCCTAATGTCCCCGTGCCACATTCCATCCCATTTCTTAATGAGAAATGAGATTCAAGAACTCAAGTAGCTATTCTCTGCAGGCATTTTATATGAAAAGAAGCTGGAGAAAAGATACTGTGAGAAGTGATGAGTCTGCCAATCCATGTGAGGAAGCTTGGGCTCATAAAACGAACTGCTGTAGGTATAGAGAACAAGTGGGATTATCATGTTTAGTATTTCAGAAGAGAAGAGGAGAATAAAGGTAGAGAGTCAAATCTCAGAACCTGAAAGGACCTCCAAGCAAAGTCACAATGTGTTGACTGTACTTGTGAGGAGTTCGAACTTCATATAAAGAAAAGAGAGGAATGGAAGGATTAAAAGATTGATAGAGTCAGAGAAGACAAGAAAGATTATCTTAACAGCAAGACTTTTTTCCCCCAAATTCCCATCACTGAGTTCAAACTCTGGCAAGAGCAGCAATCCCAGAACAAACTGAAATTGCAGAGTTAGCTTAACAGAATGTTAATGTAGGTTTTATCTAAAAGTTTTAACAGCAAACATAGGTAAAGCTATTTTTGCTTGACCAACAGCCAACTTTCTCATATTAGAAGAGAATATTTTCCTGGTTGATAAACAATACTTAAATCATCATGTAAATGGAGAGATGATAAAAACATAAAGGAGACTAGTGCAGCAACCAATCATTAATACACATGGGAAAACCTGTCAGAGGTAAAAGCAATCACCAGAAGCTACACTGAGAGGGAAAAATTAGATATGTAAACCCTTAGGGATATTGTGCAGAATGAAAAAATAGGAGTAAATGGAGAACAGTAAGACTGACATGAAAAGTAGAAGTAAATATATGCCAAAACGTAGAAAAATGAATGATCTTTCAATACTCTGTCTCTGATGAAACTGCTCCAAGAAAAATGTTGAGACACAGACTGATCTCTGAAGATTCTACTAGTAACCCACTTGATCCTCAGTAATACATTATTCTAGGCTCTTCAGAAAAATAAAAATTAAGTAAAGACTTCTTCCATCCATCCTTTTGCTCTGTGTCTGATGGAACTACAGAGCTTTTACATGATCACAATTTGTTTGAAAAGCCAGGTCAATCGGGGACATTTTCACATTTTCACCTACAGTAGCTGGATTTGTGGAAAGCTGGTCCTGGAATTTTGAATCTCATGAACAGAAATAATCTTTGCTACTAATGGTGTCACTGTACTTTCTAGAGGATTTAATTAATATTTCCACTTGACATAAAAAGCAACTGCCAATCAAAATAAAAGATGATTTTTCAGTTTTGAGGTGGTCCTGTACTATTAAAAGCAAAACCCCAACCCAAATAACTGGATGGTAAAACTGCGATTTAAAGATTGAAAAAAGTCTGTAATAAAACCTCTTCAGTGATTCCTATTCTCAGGTAGTATTACTTCATTGTTTAGAGTTTCCATGGTGCTGTATTATTACGTCTTTCCTCTTCATAACCATTCCCCCCACAGATCAGTTACTGTGAAAATTTTTCTTCACTCCCCACCTGTAACACACCACAATTTAACTTGATGCTAATAAGCACTCCACTGCAGTCAGGCCACGAATCTACTTCCTTTGCTGATTGAACAGTACAAGGAGGAGAGGCTTACCTGCAATTCACTGGGCACTTTGCATTTCATCACTTATGACTCACCTTATGCTGTGCAAGCTGCATCTTTATTTTGTCAGGGTCATTTGCAATTTCAAGATCTGAGTCCAAAGATTTCTCTGACTCTTCTAGCCATTCCATAAGTTTGTGCCAGGCTTCATGGAACTGCAGGAAAGTGAGATTTGCATAGATTTTAAAACTCACTGGTTCACAGAATAATTGGAAAACATTAAACCCCAACCAATTCTCTACAGGCCAAGCAAGTGCTCTGCCGCCTTCGGAAAGATTTGGTGTGCTTTTTCTCCCTGGTCTCTCAAACAGGGACTAGCCCAACCACGTCCCCACTGGACTTAACCTCCCTTCTCCCAGGTGAATTAGCAACCTTTCATGTACATGATCTGCACACATAGTAAGCATCTTTCAGAGACATATTGGCAACTTCTGTTGATGAGTGGGTCTTTTAGATTCCTACATTCTTAGTAATTAAATATATATTAAATACAGCAAGAATAGGGCTTAGCTATTGCCTATATGGGACAACAGCAGTAAATCACTGGGAAAAACTCTGGATGACTGCCCCGAGATTTTCCTTGGGACGCTCATAAATGCTCTCATTATATCAAATGCTATCTTGACGGGCAAGGAACAGATCCTTGATCTTCCTTCCTGTCTTAACAAAGAGAGTGCTTCAGGGAAGGAAGCAGGGAAAGACCAAAGATTCATCGAGCTTTCACAAAGCAGCATCCCTTTGGGATTCAATCTTTCTAAGCTGACTGTTTCTCTCTCTGCATCTCTCTTGAAAATTCTTCTTGCCTGGGCTGCCTACACATGAAAGCACAATGAACCAGTTCAGAAATGTCTCAGGGCTCCCGGACCCTGTTGTTCAAGGCTGTGGATCAGGCCTTGACACCAGTACCCTTCAGTACTCCTTCCCTGCTCTGCACAGATAGTTGCTGTCCTAAATTAATAACTTATTGTATTCAGCTCTGTAAAAGGATATAGAGATGAAATCTATCTCATTGCTGTGTGTGTGAATGCACAAGAGAAACTGCTGGAAAATAAATAACATTTGATTGGCTTACAGGCTAATTTATTGCTCAGAGAAGTTCTTACTCTGATCTAAGTGGCAGAAGCAGTGAACATGGGAATGTGGTTTGGCTGTGAACATGACCAAATTTTGAATGGTCATGTTCACTTGAATAAAAAGCAGCTAGAACTTCCTACTGACGTTTGAACAGATTACGTTCCTCTCACATTTTTTGTCTTATCATTTATGTTCCCCAGTGAGGGAAACATGAATCTAAGGAAGAAAACATGAATGCTCCCTGCTGAGGAAAACTGTGTAAAAAAACACTCCAGGTTTTTCAGGAAATAAAGAGAGATATCTTACCACACAGAAGATATTGGTCTACTAACTAGCATAAGAGATTGAGGAAGCGACGACTATTAATCAGGGCACAACGTAAACCCAAGAAGAAAATACTAAGGAATACTCCCACAGACTAGTGAAAGGGGTTCATCACATTCTTTAAATATAAGGGGTTGATTGTGAAACTTCTTTTTGAGGACAGATGGCACTAATATACATCTGGAAGCCATACTGTAACTTTCTTCTTTGCAGACAGAAGTCACTGCTCAGGTTGAAAATGACGCTTTCACCTCCCAAATGAAGTGCTCTATGATTGAATCACAGAAATTGCCCCACTAACTCAACAGTGTCTGTTACACTAAAGCCAGATTTACTTGAAAGTGCTTTAAAGCACCATATTCTTCAAGAGTCTGGATGTAATTACAGTTAAGTTCAAAGAGTTGTACAACAGCTGTTGTCCGATTACCTGTTTGGCTCTTTTCCTTGCATCATCCAACGCTCTTCCCCTTTCAACTAAGCGTTGAACTACTTTTTCCCATCGACTCTGTACACTAATCAGCAGATTCTTAATAAGGACAACATCCTGTTTCTGGCTGAAATATTTCAAATGGGTTCCAGTTTTGTCCAGCTCTATGATCTGATCTCGATGAGAATTCACTTCTGTGGCAAAAACCTTGGAAAAAAGGGAGAAAATTACTCTGAATACTATGTTGCTAAAGCACTGAGTAAACACTGAAAAAAACTCAGTCTGATAAAGAATGATGTAGCGAGAAAGACTATAAAACGCGATTTTAAAACAAATTAAATGTTTCTCTGAGTGCCAGTGTTACAGGGTTCATTTGGACATTGTTAAAGTATCTCCACAGAGTGGGAGAAAAACATTACACATCTGTTTCTTTACATACCTTGTGTTCATCAATTTGAAACAAGACAGTGTCCAAGATAAGACTTGGCCGAGAAGCTGCAGTTAGAGTTTGCTCAGCCTGAGTAAGCCAATTGATGAAATCTTGAAGTGAATTGTGGAACTCCATTGCTAAATTGAGGGCTTCTTCCAGTTTGGTCTGTAAAGATACGTCATACATTAATAGCAGTTGATATTGTGCAGGGGATTCAGCCAAGTAAACCATTTTAGTTCAGCATTTTGGAGTAAACCATTTTAGTTTAGCATTTAGAAACATTTTTCCAACTCAAAGTTTCTGAGTTTTAAAATAACAGCCTACATTTGAGCATATTAAAAAAGATGGATAGAAGAGTAACAGTATGATAGATGAGTAGAAAGTACAGCACCTAGTACTAGACAAAATTTTCCACATTAAAACATTGCATCTTAGAATACTTTGGGTTGGAAGGGACCTTAAGGATCACCTAGTTCCATCTGCTACTAGCAGTTCTACTTAATCCCAGCGGGACACATGGATATTTCCATTTAAATACAAAACTAGTAGAATCTCAGAAATCTAAAGTGGCAGTGCATTTGGAAGAGCCTCAAAGAGGTCATCTAATTTATTGTCTTGCACTAAACAAAGCACAAGTTCTCCTGGATCACTTCTTTTTAATAAAGCCCAATTGCCATTTTGGTTGCCTGAACTGAGACTAATTTTGGATACAGAAGTTTTGCTCATCATGAGACAGAAGTCAGAGATTTTCCAACTATCGCACTGCTCGCCTAACTGAGCACTCCAACCTTACAGCCTTCTGCAAGAAGGTGCGCATGTTGGGTATTAGTTTGACTGATTACACTATACAGTTAACTTAAGAGGCACCAGCATTCTTTCTTTAAAATATAACTAAGTTGTGAGTTAAATATTTGTGCTTTATACATATCAGAGAGTTTCTCTGCTTATAATTATTGATATTCTTCATTGTTCAATTGAGGTAGAACAAATGGACTATACTTCGTGAAGGAATGAAAGCAAAATGAAATTAATAATAAGAAAACGTATGTTGCATATCAGTGAAATCATATGTTAGAACAGAAGGTAGTCACTTGAAGTAAGTGGCAGAAGGCCAAGCATTTGGGAATTTTAAGAAAAAAATGGATAAAAGCTAGGAAAATTAATGCAGTGATTCTGTACTGAGAAGGAGATAAAAATTATTTGATCATTCAAGTTACTCACTCTCTCATGTCTACAATTACTGTAATAAAAACCAGAAGAGCCCTCATCCTACCAAATGAGCATTATCAGTATAAGTTAATGTATTTCTATGGAACAGACTTGTGCCATTCTCACTCATCCTCCCCCTGATTATGGATAAACAACTACTTGAATCCCATTTTTTTAAGTACTTTCTAAACATACCAATGACTTCTGCATAACTGTCTCTACAATTGATTTTAAATCTAAAAGATCAAGTATGCATGCATAAAACACTGAACATTAACATCCTTAAATGCAAGATTTACACTTCTATTTTTTTGTAAAAATACATACTTTTCTTTCACTGAGCTTTGTTTGTACTGATTCCCATTTTTCTTTTAAGTTATTTATGTCCTGCTCAACGTTTGTTTCAGCAGACTCTGGGCATCTTGCAAGCATCTGCTGGCCTTTCTGCATTAGACACTTATATGTCTCTTCTTTGGCTTCAAAGGCAGCACAAAGTTCCTAAATAAAGAAAGCACCAAAAAATAAGTCAGGTAGAAATTCAATGCTCTTTACAAATGCTAGTATAATATTTATTCCTTGCCCAACATTTAGCAGGTATGATTAAGACTAATAAAGGAAACACATGTAATTAATAAAAAGCCAAATGAGCAAAGAAAGGGCCCAATTCTTCAGGAAACGAGAACTTGCATTGCCTGTCAGATGTCTTCTCTGAGATCCAAAGCTTGGCAAAGAAAGTACTTATTGCACAAGAGTTGCTACAACTCGGTTAGTTTGAAGTCTATCTGTAGCCGAAACACAAAAAGTGTCAGCATTATACAGCGTGCTGAAAGCCCAGACCTATCCAATACACCTTCAAAAGTCGATGGGACAACTTGGGAGGGCTGCTTTATTGTACATCGTCTCTTCTGTTTTGTCTGTATCTTCCTTCACTCGCTAGGCAAGAGCACTGGAGACATTTTACACATACAAAGAAAGCTGAAAGAATAATGGTAACAACTGTTGTACCTGCTAACTATTCTACTAACTATTCTTTTTTAACCATGTTAAATATGAGGTTGCTAGAGACTGGGAGCTCCCATGCATCCCTCTGACTCAAAAGGGCGCGTTCAGTATTTGTAACGGACCATCCAAAAATGTACCAACAAAGTTGCTGCGGACTCCCAAACGAGGAACATCTTCCAGGAGATGAGCAGGAAGTGGCTTGCAAATAGGAGGAAAAGAACTTTTTCCTTTGATTCTCAGGACAACAGCCCAAACACAACATTTTCTTTGGGTTAAGAGATACTGTACACAGGGTTGTACCTGCTCAGAGAAGAGGGCAAAGCAGGTTCAATGACGAGCTAAGATTTTAACATGACAGAAGGCTTCCTTGCTTTCTTTCTGAGGACTATGAAAACTGGTGTCACCTAGTCTGCTTCCTCCCATGCTCCCAACCTCCCTACAATATTTCTGGTTTCCATAACTCCCCAGAGCACCTTATTTTACTGCAGCACAAGAACCCCTCAGAAGTAAACACAGGAAGCGCAGCGCAGGTGAGATGCGGCACGGCAGGAACGGCCCCAAGCACTGGGGCTGGGCTCAGTCTGAGACAGGGGCTCATCACACTGGTTACTTCTGCAGTACAGTCACACTCATAAGAGGGTAGGAGCAATTAAAATTATTTTAAATGAGGAACTGAGAAAAATGATTGTTTTAAGAAAAGGAGAGGGATGTTCTGAGCAGCACCGGGACAGCCAAAAAGGCCTCTTTTAAGACCCTTTCCTGCTGATGTCCTGTAATGTCTCTTCCTATCTTTTGTTTTCCTGGAGCTGCCTTAGCCGGAAACACTGCCCAATCTCAACTCCATTTATGAGCTGATTATGGTTGAGGGCTCTTTTATTCATATCTGTAGAAAGAGACCTTATACTAAAGAAGATGGTTTACAACATTATATCCAATGAGAAACAAATCAAAATACAGTGCAAAACTTTCTTCTTCAGTTAGATGTCACACATTAACATGGTTTGTATCACTTAGGGGCAAGTGAATTTGGAACTTATAATAAATATTACTCAACACGACAAGTGGCCTCAACATTTCAGCTGCCAAGAAACCCCCTAAAAATCCAAACAAAACCCCAGAGAACCTACACATATCTGCACAGATGCACTGACGTTTAACTAAACTGAAATCAAGACCTACTTTTTAAGGGTTATATACATTAAAGGATAACAAGTCAATGCCTGCAGTTATATGATGGCCCACAACATAGTAACTGTTAAAACGTACCTGTAGAGTTAGGAAGTGATTGTACATATAGAGTACGTATTACTGGGGACATATTCACACTTGTTCCAACTATATTACTACATTCAGGTTAAAGATTTTTTAATTGATCAGGCTGTAAGTGCAATAAATATAGAAAATTTGCATAATAAAAGAATGTACCAAAGAAAACTCTGAAATTTTCCAGGGAAACTTTTTTGATCTTGATCTGACTTCAGGTCCAGGATGAAAAATGGAAAGAGCTCCACTGACTCTCATGGAATTACAATTATGATCCACCCTCACAGGAAAAAAAACAACCAACAGTGGGTTTTTTGCCTTTTCTTTTTTTTAATTTAAGACAAAAAAGAGAAGGATTTGGAGGTTCAAAACCACAAGGTTATTTCTGTGTTTTGTCCTAGTTTCCTGTCATAACTGATTTTAAAACTGTAAATTATTTTCCTTCTAAAAACCAGTTACTGGTGAATTTCGGAGGGAAAAAAGAAGAAAAAATAAGTGCCCCCCATTGGTGGACAATGACCTTTATCATCATTCCAAAACAAAATCTGATTTTTAAAGCTACGACAATGCAGTGTTCTACTGGAAACTGTGTCGGGCATATTCGAGTTCAAGGACAGTTCAGTAAATATCTGAGCCAGGAGGTCAGGAGTTTAATTCACTGGGTTTGGTTTTATATCCTGGCCTAACAGCACAGCGTGATTTTACATAAATGGAGCATTATGAACCACCTTCCTTTGAGGTAAGAGATCAAGTTTACGTGTCTTTTTTTTACGCTCTGTGGTTCTATAGGGGTGGAGAAATCCGTATGTTTCTTAAAGAGAAAGGAAGGGAAGGAAGGGAATAATTGAGGCATCCTGATCAGCTTGCCATTTCTAACTAAAGCAGTCTCTCTATATGAGCCAGTAGTCCTTATTACATCTGTGCTAATGATGACTTTAATGTCAGGTTTAGATAGACACAGAGTAAAGGATTGAGTCTCTTAATTCAAGGTCCGATGAAAGTGGATCACTTTTTGACTCATCTTTGTATCTTAGAAAAAGCATAATTGCAGTTATGGGGACAGAAGGGAAAAGAAGAATAGGAATCACTGAAAAATCTGCAAACACTTTCTGGTTTTCTTTCTGGGAACAAGGATGCAAAAGTTCTTTTATTTCTGTCTCAACACTATTAATGGTTCAGCTTTGGGCATCTCCCAAGTGACTACTTTTCCTACACTGAAAATAACAGTGTTGTTTTGAAAGCTATTAAATTTTTTAAGATACTGTACAGACATTGTGATATATAGAACATGGTCTGTATTCACCATAAACACTCTTGAAAGATAGTTAGTCCTGAAATGCAATTTGCAAAGCATTCTAATACTGATACTTACCATATGGGTATTAAGCTGCTCTCTTGCTGTTTCTGGTAAGCCTCCAACAGGTTTTGATGCCAACAGCTGACGTTCAGTGTCTGTCAGCCATTGCTGCATATCTTCAACTTCACCATGGAAACCCTGGGCCTAAATTATACCATATCATTTTAGAGCTTACTTAAATGTTCTCCATTCTAATATAAGCTCAGATGCAGAAGTATACTGGCAAGAGATTTAATCAGATATTTGCAATAATCAAAGGAAATGAAAGGAAAAAACAAAGGAAAAAACAAACTAAACTTTAAACTAGCTCAATCCAATCTAAATGATAAAAACAAAACCCATGGAAATCTTGAAAGCAGGCTAAATGAGCAACTGTGAGATCAATATTTTCCCTGAATAATACACTCATACATACATTTCACCATTTTAAAATATGTAGGCCAAAAGCTGAAGTCTTGATTCAGCACTATAAAAAACAGTGGCCAGCTGTGGAAGATAGAGCTGGGCTCAAACCTTCTCCAAATTCAGGAGTGTCTGCATTATGGTTTTGATTTAGGCTAACTTCTAATACATGTATCTATGTATTTCATGTAAAAAGACACTTTTTCTGAGTTATCTCTTTATTTGATCATTTCCTGTTCACCTGGATCAAGGCACTGTCCAGCTGCTGTTTCCTTTGTTCTGTTTTTTTCAACACGTTTTGCCAACGCTGATTCAGAAGTTCCAACTTGCTCCGTAAATTACTTGCTTCTTCAACAGCGCTTGATTCAATCAGGTCATTTCCTGCTTTCTTAACTGCTTCCACCGTAGACTGATGAGCTAAAACATCATTCTGTAGCACCTACAATTGTAATACAGTATGTATGACTGGCCGTGTTGAGAAGTTATTGAATGAAGGCAATTACAGTGACTGAGCTAGTTCTAATCCAGTGACAAGGCAATAGTTTAACATCAGCACAGGTATTAGAAATTAAAGCTAATAACTAAGGTCTCTTCAATCAAAAGCAGTAACAGACCATTCTGCCAAAATGCTACATTTTATTTTTATGTCTTGGAAAAAAGACTGTATTCCTTCTGAATACATACATTTCTTCCTGAAATGATGAAAAGTTTCTGGTACTGATAGTGAAGATTTATTTCTTCACTTTCCTTAATTTACTACGTACTTTTCTTCAATAGGATTTTTCTTTGGTTTTGAGGGTAAGTTGTAAAAACAGTGGTATATATATAGTAGTGCCAATTGCTTGTAGAGCAGTAGTCTAAGAAGAAAGGAGGGATCAGAATAAGAATACTACGTGCCTGCTGTGCCATGCAACAACCTGACTGCTGCAACATCTTTTCACGCATTTCAGATCTACAACTCATTTCACGTTATGTCGGGCTGCCAGGACACTTCAGCTGTGCTAGAAGCTAGGGAATAATTGTGATACTAACACCACAAGACCTCCTCCATCTGGTTGAAAACCTGTTATCACCAACCACAGTAAAGCCACAAAATGTGAAAAGTACATTTGGGAAAAGGATGCTGTTTTCAGAAAGATTGAAAAGAAAATAAAGATTAGAAAAAGAGACTATGCAGAATGTTTGGGAAGGGAATGGTAAACCCCATCTAAGAAATTCAAGTTGTTTATGACTGCTGTGTTCCATGGGGTCTGGATCAAACTCACCTCCCTCAAAATGCTAGTATATGGAAAAAATATAAAGCTAAATACAAAGGAGCTTTTAAATAAACTATACAAGGCACTTGATGAAACAGCAAATCACAAGTAGCCCTTGTATACAAAACGTGCATCACGTTTGCTTTCATTCTTATAAGCTAACCACTGGAAGATATTAGTTATTTTATTTTCCTAACAGGGCGAAAAAAAGGAGTATTCACAGAAGCAGATGCATCTTATCCCTTCCTTCCTGCTGAGGCTCACTAAGAACAAGGTCTATTCTTTCCAAAGTTATTCAAGAGATGGATGTTTTTCCAGGCTACCACAGGATGCACTACTGTGTGAACTTTCTAACCTAGAAACTCTGGTTTATGAAAAGGAAGTAGATTCGTTCATGTGTTTGCTGAACTCCTTCAGCACTGAAGGTAGCTAAAGTCATAAACGATGTCTGGATGCTTCTTCAGTAGTAAAACACTTCTGTTCGATAAGAATTTAAAAGGTTCATGGAGCGGAAGCTGAATTTGTAGTTGTTTTTTCTTTAAAGGGCCTGTTCCTAAAAGTAGCCACACAGGGCATGCAGATGTTTTACTCTGCTCAAGCTCCAACTGACCACACAAAAAGCTTCAGAAGCTGCATTACCACAAGCAATGAAAATGTCTTAATTATCTCTGTACTGTCAATGTCAATCAATTCTCTCTAAATCCAAAATGGACTCTGAATACTTTTCACATCATATGCAGGCCAAAAATTAAATGGCAGATTTAAAGGAAAGGAGAAGATTTAGGAAATTGGTTTGAAATCTTCAGGACTAGATAGAACACATCATTGTGAACAGCACCACGTCACACAAAGAGGTAGAGAAGATCTCTTGCTCCTAGGAGATACTCTTCAAAATAAAGGCACAATGGAAGCATTCTTCCATGGGCTCTGAGGTCACAATAATCAGTAAAAATACTAAAAAAAAAAAAATAAAAATTTAATCCTACATTGTATGTAACAAAAAGATGGGGGCATGGATACCCCTAAAGTTTGCTGTGACTTTGAGAGGAGCACTCTTTGCGTTAGTTGGACCCAGCTGAGATACAATTCTGCAGAATTCAAAACAAGAAATCACTATTTTCTGAGAAGGAAGGAAGAAGAATGACAGATGTGTAATGGTTATGTGCATTTTGTGAGACCTGGCCTAAACAGCAGTAATGAAGGAGATGATTGCTTCAGGGAGAGTAGCAGGTTCAGTAATTTTTGAGTTCCCTGAGTCAAATTAAGGTGAATAAAGGTGAGGACTAGGGTGAGCTGCTCTCTTTGGCCAAAACCTATGCCACTTGCATGGCATATGCAAGGAAGGAAGGAATATGAAGGAGTAAGAGGAAAGATACTAGTTATTCAAAGCCTGCATTTCAGCTATAATCTGCATCTTGAAAATCTCTATAGAGAATTATTTATCAAGTGTTAAGTTTTACTACAAGACTCATGACTAAGATAAACATCAAAAGAACATTTCAGTTAATATTCATTATAATTACATACATGATGTTTGGCAAGTTCAATTTCAATAGCCTTGGGGTCTCCACCCACAGGTTTCTGTTCATTCAGCAAGTCTTCTGTATGCGTCAGCCACGTCAGTAACTCATCCAGGGCGTGCTGGAACTGCCCCAAGGCTAACAAGGCACCTTCCAGCTTGTGCTATAGTAAAAATAAAATTAACAATAAAATGGTTTCACAATCCTATTGAATTGGCTTATATTACCATTAGTCACAATAATCCAGAGCAGAGTCCATGTATAGGACAGCATAAAAAACAGGGAGAAACAGTTATCCAACACAAGCAACTGCTTTATAGTTAAGAGCCGAGTTAGCAATTCCCCTATAAAGCCTTACATTCCAGGCTTAAAGTCCTGACCTTTGAAGACCCCATGTTACTATGGCAGAGTTAAGTTTGAAAGTTCTCTCATCAGAGATATGACAATAGTTTTTCATCGCTTAAAACATAATTTCAATATAAATGCAATCTGGTGCATCATCTTTTTAAAACCTTTCCTTTGTCGCGAAATTATTTTTTTTAAAATAGCAGCTAATACTACTTTTGTACATATAAACATGTATTCACCTGCTACTTAAGATGTTATCAAACAACCAAAATGAAATAATAATGATTTGACATGGTGCTGCTGACAGAGGATATGACAAAAAATACTGCAAAGGGTTTGAAAAACATAAAATCAACTCAATAAATTGTAAAAATCAAATTCTATTACATATAGTTTTGTAATTTCCAAACCAAAAGGCATAAATGTGTAAATTGATACAAACTTTATACATAATAAAAAGCTTCTCTCAAAAATCTACGTCATGAATAAAGCCCCCACCTTCACGTTGATTTACCTGTCTATTTATGATTTTTTCTTCTAGGCTGTCCCACAATAGTTTGAGCTCCGAGAGAGGGTCTTGAACAGTGTGCTTGTCGCTCTCCTCTGTTACCTTCTTCAGCAACAGTTCTGCCTGATGGTTCAGTCTTTCCATTTCTATCTGCTGCTGGTAAGCTTCTGTCTTAAATTGCTATAGTAAATAGAAAAAGAATACAAATAAACATATCACAAGTAATGATCTTCTTGAATATAGCATATCTGCAATACTAAAGCATCACTGTCAACTTTCATAAATTTGGGGGTTTCTTTTGCAGGGTCAAAATGCTTGTAAGACACTGATAATCCAGACAGTCCCAGCTAACTGAAAATATACATCTTACTATCCTGGCAGATATTGCTAACTGTGACCCGAGGATGATAAAGATGCCCAATAGGAAGGTATTCTCCAGTGATCTCCCTGGCCTGTAAAAACGGCAGAACCTATTTTGAGTAACTTCTAGCTCCTGTGGTTGTGATTATAATACTTCAAACTTCAAACACAATTAATCTTCAAAAGTGCTGAAAGCAAAATTTCTTTAGAACCATCCTCTCTTGTACACGCAACTTGGGCAGCAGTCTGAATACAACTTGCATATGTGGGTTCTTCTGAACTAGGCAAGATTAGGGTTTATTTGAAGTTACATCATAAAATAGATGAACAACCTGCCCACAGACAAAAAAATGTACAAGTGAGCAACAAAACCAAGGACATTCTCAGATCATTATACATCCCTGTTTTTCATATATATAGCCTAACAGTCTACCAACTTGGGAGCATACTCAGTCACAGATCCATACAGACAGGTTTCTAAGTTACCCTGAAACTTTGATTTTCAACTTACTCATGTATTGGGAATGTCGTGATCTGTGTGAGCATTTAAGATAAAGCCTATAATGGCAGAAGTGAAGCTTTGGAGGCATTCTCTCAGAGCCTCAAGGAAGCTGTTCATGGTAGAAACCAGAAACGTAAAAGTCATAGCAAAAGAACCCTGTACATAATAACCTTAGCCTTTGAAAGAGAAGGAATCTTGTAACAAGTATCTCTGGACTATCAGAACATATTCGCAAAATAAAATGTAGTCTCTCCAAAATTTGGAATACATTTTAAAATTAAAAGTTTGCAATTAAATGTTATCTCAAATTTTCATATTCTTTTTTTACTAGAAATAGAAAATGAAAATTGCTTTTGACTCTTGAAAAACACAGAAAATACTAAACAACACAGAAAAATGCAGACAGATGAAAAAAATAAATGAAATAAATTGTTAGTTCATACCTTAAGTTCCTCGGTTTGCTGTTTCACTGTTTCCAGATCTGTTCCAACTGGGGACATAGATGCTAACTTGCTACCAGCAATGTCTACCCAGTCAAATATTGCCTGAAAATCACAGCATGAAATTGAAGCGTGAGCAGAGAAATAGCATCATAACTGAAAGTTGTATTAAGTAAAATATCAGAATTCCTTTTTGTTCTCTTCAGAGAACAATATTGCTGTGTTCTTTGAAAGAAAATAACTTTCTTCAGTGAAACCTAGGTTTCTTTGCAATACAAGGGATCGAATATTAACTAAAGCATTCCATCTCACAAGAATGTACATGCTGCAAGACTGAACTTATTAGCAGTAATATTCTGCCAGTACTATTCATGCTGAATAGTACTCTACTTCTTGAGTAAAATCAGCAATTTTTATGAATACCCTAAAAGGTAAATACAAGACAAACTCTGTTCTACAGTCCTTTGGAGCAAAGGTGAAGACTGTAGCTGAATGAGAACATGCTTTAAACGATGATTACAAACTTCCTTTGAAGGATAATGTTACCTGTGTAAGGAACATGACCCATTCAGCACATATTAGACAGTGAAGGGCTGTAACCAAGCTTGACTGAATCTCCGTAGGATAATTCAGTTATCACTTTAAAAAACAGAAGTCGTCTCCCCAGTTCTGAGGCTTTGTGGGTACTTTTGCTCCTGATACAATGCAGAACAACCTGAAGAATACTCCACTTACAGATTAAGAACAGCTATATCAAGCTGGGTAATTGCATAGGGGGAAAAAATCACCTCTGCTTGGCCCTTTTCCTCCTGCCTATTATGTGTGATTCATTACGGAGAAAGGCTTAGGATGGGGCTTGTCAGAGCTGCACACTGCTTCACAGCTCCTTGAGAAAAGGAGACCTACCCACAAGAAGCTCAACAGGATGAGGCAGCTGCAGCTAACAATCTGCTCACAATAACTTTTCATATTGTCTATCGAAATGAGCATGAGGCGGCATTTAAATACAGTTCCTTCACAAACTACCAAACGTGCAGAATGTCCAATGTGCAGCCACAGGAAACACAAAGCACTTAAACCAATGGTAATGTTCCTAACGTAACCAAATAAGTCAACCTCTGCACAGTATGAACATAAGAGAATTTGGAGAAAAATACATAGAGAGGGTGCACTGGAAAACAAGCATGCTGCATTATTAGGGAGCGTTCTGCTGCTTGATCTGCACTGAACACATAAGCAACTACCCTTAGTGTCATGAACCAAGACAGAAAATAATTCCACTGAGCAAAAAAATAATTTTGCAAAATCTGACCATGTTTGGAATCTTTTCAAGTGTTTCAGTCTTCTAGCCATTCACTGACAAAAGATGAGGCATGCTGCTAAGCCAAAATGTGCACAGAATATGCAAAAAAAACCCCCATAAAACCTACCCTCAAAAAAACCCCAGCACATATAGAGAAAAGATATCTTTAAAAAAATGCTGGAAAATTTACCTACAGATTTTAAAAGTGAATCATCTTTTAAAATATTGTGATTGGATTGGAAACAATATGTTAACGATATTTTTACATTAATAATATTTTTTGCTTAAAATATTCAAACTGAAATATTTGACTCATAGAAAAGGTGGAATAAAACTGAAGTTCTTTCACTGTCCTCAACTCAAAGAAAACAGCAGCAAGTGAATACACGGACCTGTATTCTGCTCCTTTCAAATCACGTAAATGTGTCACAACTCCAACTCGCCTACCATGAAATACTGACCATTACAAGAAAAGCTGAGCTGGATTACTGTGAGTTTATGTGGTATCAAAAACCTCTGCTCTTATCAATAAACAAGGGGACGTTAATTTCAAATCTAAGCATAGTGCAATATATGAAGAACTACATGAAGAAAACAACCCAAAGAGATTTATTCAGTAATGCAAAAAACCCCCAAACTCTAAACCCAACGAACCCTGAGAAAAAAAATATCTGAAGAAAATAGTCGCTATAATCAGAACAATACAATCACACCATGTTTTTTACTATAACTCCATTAAATCCTATTGACTCAAGATTAGATTAGCTATATCACACCTTCTTACCTGCAGTCCGTCTTGGTATTGAACAGCTGCCTGCATAGCTTCAACAAGCTTATCCACTCGTTCTTTCCATGTTTTGTTTAAGGCATCCCAGGCAGAATTCAGCTGCAAGTAAGTGTAATTTACTCCAGAGAATTTTACTGCTGTATAATGTGCATTCACTAGTTATTCACCAATCAATAACATCAATAAACTAAGCATGAATAGTTCATATTCATTCCATATTAACACTCTCATTCTCCCTATCACTGCATAGTTAGTTTCCTTCAGAATACACTAGGTTCTGGATTACAAAAGCTGTAACCTTCAAAACTGATTATTGAATGTTTTTGTTTTATTAACATAGGGATTATAGTTAGTACAGGAAATACTATTAGGAAATCATTTGGAGTGGCATCATTATAAAAAGATAGCTTAAAAGAAATGTACATTGCTGAACATTAGAGAAATTGTAAGCACTCTGTAGTCATCCAAACGGGATTGTCTCAGTTAAGATGTCTCACTTGGCATAAACCAGATATATCTGAAATTTGTTCTAGCATAACTTTTGCAAAAAGTAGCTGTCTGTTGTATTAATCAGTGAGTATTTTTACAAAAAACCCTTTCTGTCTTTTACAGAAATTTTAAGCCATAAACCAAGAAAATAAAATTGGCTGTACATTCTAATCTAATCTGAGTCAAGATTCATTTCATTGAAAAGCAAATCTTACTTTAACACAAAGGCTTCAGGGATATTTCACTTTTGTCACAGAATTTTTATTTTCAAAATTTGCTGGAGGTGGAGGAGATATACCAATTTCAGCTGAACAAGCATCTAACGCAACAGATTTAAGCATCTGCATTTCCCATACCTCATCTATACTTTTGTTGACAATAGGTTTGTCAGGCTCTCCACAAGCAGCTCTAAGTTCAGAGCCAAGGCTCACAACTGTTTCTAGTTCTTCTTGTAGTCCATCAATTTCTTCTTTAGCAGCCTATAAAGAGAAAAAAAAATCCAACACTGCTAATACTAAATTTAATAATCTATGTACAACTTGTTTTCAAGACAGAACACGGCAGGATTTGACCTTTGTTTTCTTTAAAGTCACTTGGACTTACAATTGGATGCTTAAAATATAAGCATCCCTTTGCACTGAAATCAACTGACATCAGTCTAAATTGTAACAATGGCATATGATGTCATTTTGTATGAGATGGAAAAAATAAACAGGAAGTTTTAAATTAGATTTCTTTAATCAGAGTGTTTTCTTTTTCAGAGGTTATCATTGAACCTTCAAATCTTTAACTATCAGCATAAATAATTACAGGCTTAGAGCATAACAGATACAGCATAATACATCTGTACACCTTTCATTTCGATGTTACATATTACTCAGAGAATCTAAAGTATGTATAACTTAAAAGTCTCAGTGACATGCTTATTAGATACATGTTTATAAATAGATATGTAAATATAATGACAGGCACATGTTGCATGCTCATTGCAATTAAGCACTGATACATGTTATTTACCATAGACTCTTGAGATCTCATTATAGTAAAATTCTATATAATTATCACTCTTACTCTCTAAAAAAAATATTCTCCTCTGGTATTTCATAGTAAATCTCTCTTTTCTCTACATACTGTAAATAAAATACTTTATGTCAACAAAATACGTTCTACTGACCTCAGCAGCTTCTTGCTGTTGCTTGACTACGGATGGGTCAACTCCAGGTCCCTCCAGTTCTCGAATGAAGTCCTGAGTATCTTTAATAGTAGCTACAAGAGCCATATGATCGCACCAAAACTTTTCAGCTAGTTCCATTACATCCAATAATTTGGCCTCCCTTTCCTCAGTCAAGGTCTGGATGTCTTCCCAAACGAGGACCATTTGGTCTAGTTTATCTTGAACAGCTAAACAACAAAGGAACTAGATTACTACCTTGGCAAACAATTCTTGGCCATAAATCTCTCTACAGTTCTACAGCAGAAACATATGTGTACATTTTAAAATTTAGACTCTAAAATTGTTTCTTTACAGGACTCCTTATAATATTAAGTGGAAACAACCAACGTGGCCTTTAAAAATAATACAAAGGTCATATCCACAATGAATTATTTTAAATGAATGCTTTGCTTTTATAAGCAGCTTCTCCAGGAGAACAATCTTCAGATTAGTGGTCATCAGAAATGAAGATTTTTATATGCTGCAGCTTGCTGCGTTTCCACTACATGAAGCGTTTCTCAGTCTACTACCTTTAGCAGATATATCCTTATCAGCTCCTTCTGAGCGAGCAATCATTTCCTCCCCTCTCTGTTTAAGTGTCTCATACACCGGCTGAAGTTTTTCCAGTTCCACTGACACATTCTTATTTTCACTGATTTGCTCTTTAATCTTCTCAACCTCTGCTGAGATCGAAGGTGGCTGTCTCAGACGTTCAACTATGCGTTTCAGACTCTCAAGAGTTGGATCTATTTTGTCATGGAACTGGGAGGGTGGTAAAGGACAGAAAGTTGCAGAGAAATTAGAAAAAAAACAACTGAAAAATGGCATCTCAAATTCTCCTGGTAAAAGGTACTTTAAAATTAATATACTTAACATCTCCATCCAACATATGTATGTGCAACTTGCAATACCCTCCTTCATGGTTCTCCCCCTCTTTTAACATCTAAATTACAAAAACGACCTTGCAAAATCGTGCTTCTCAGATTTAAGAATTTTACTATGAAGTCTGGGTTCAGTCCTGAGACACTCCATCTGAAGATATTACACATAGAGCAGAATCTACTTAAATTTAGTCCTGCATAATTCATACAGTGGTTTGTACCTTATTTTGGAGAGCCATGGCTTTCCGATTTCCTAATTCTAGAAAGGTATTTACCTTAATATTAAATACATACATTTTCATATCATACTGGCATATAACCACTGATGAGGATTTGATATGTAAGGTCATTCAAAAAGACATTTGTTAGTGCCTAGGTGATGTTTGTTAGTGCAGTAAAGGTACATTACTTTCTGCAAATAAAAGCACACAACAGTGAGTATTATGTTCACTCACGTTTGACTGAGCCCGGTAGGTGCCCAGAAACTCAATTACAGCTATGCTAACATGGTTCATCCTTTGATACAGGTGCAAAGTTAGCCTTAACTATATGCTTTTGAATCCATAGAGATTCCTAAAAATTTCTCACCAATATGCCTCTTCCAAATTATAGAAATTAATAAATTGTGGGTGCATTTAATGATCCTCCAGGATCTACAAAAAGCTCTCTTGACTACACTTGGAAAAGGTGCTAGAAAGAACACAGCAAAACAAGATTACCTTGTGCGAACAAATAGCTACATCCTTTCTATTCAAAGGAATATGGGCAATACAAGTGTAATTACTTTTCCCCACCATACAACCCACTTAAAATCAGACTCTGTGACTAATGTTATGGACTCAGTGTTTTTGTTAGAAGTGTGAATATCACACAAGCCAGCAAAATGTGTTCAGAAAGATAAGTAGCAAGATTGTGGCAACAAATTCTTACAAAAGTGATTAAAATCTGAAATTAAATTGGCAATATTCATGTCTAATTTTAGAACATATATATTATATTTTAAAATTGTCAGTGCATTCAGTGGGCCTCCTTGTACTCGTATTTCAATGACTGAGACAAGGTGTTTTAGAACTTAAAAGGAAGAAAATGCAAGTCATTACAACCTCTCATTCTGACTCCATAGATTATGTCCTGCCTTTGATACATAATGCTAGTTATTATAATTTAGAAGCTGCAGAGTTAAATAATTATTCTTCCAGGACTGTCTAGACAAACATTGACATAGTCATCATAGTACAGAGCCCTGATAATATATATTTACGTAACTTAATAAAAAAAGGAGATTATATAAAATTACATTCTGGGCGTTACAATGTTTTGCTTTGCCATCTGCATATACATTTACGTATATAAAATGAACCTTAAAGTATTACATAAATAATTAACTATTTTCTCAACATCTGATTATATTCTAGCTGTCACCAAAGAATGCATTTTTATTCTTGCTTTCTGTACTTAGCCAGTACAACACGTTAATGTCTATCACATACAAAGCAGGGACTCGAATGCTAAGTAAACATCTTGATTTCCAAATGAGCAGCTCCAAACAGGGGGAGGACTCAGCATTTATGATTAAAAAAAAAAACACTGGATCTAGGTCATCTTTCAGAGATGTGAATAAGGAAGGTGTTTAGAATGACTTAAAGTACAATATAACGTCTATAACTAGCTCAAAAGCAGGATCATGTCTGATATCACTTTTTTGCTTAGCTTCTTAAACTCAGTCTGCAGGGGCTGGAAATACGACATTAAGTACAATGGCCTATATCAAAATTTATTTAGAATGTAGACCTAATGAGAGCTTTAAGGTGTATTTCTTTATTTAACATTTTAGACCTGAGCAGAATATAGCACTTAATTCCCAGCAACCAGAGAAAAAGGGGAATTTCCTATACAAATACCAGGATAGAACAAAGTCTTTTTATTCAGGTTTTTGTATGGGTTCATGTACACAGTTTTAATGAGTTCTTTTCTGAATCTGGGGTTGAGTAAAAGACTTTTAGCTTGGGTTTAATGACAATTAACCCGATATTTAAAAGTCTCTAGAACATGATACCTAACAATACTCTATTGAGGTTCACTGCATAGGCTGATGAACCTAAGATACGCAGCTTTTACGGACTTGATCTGAACTTTATGCTTATGATGACAACTTGTGAGGTCTAACTGTGCTTGCTAAGTTCTTGTGGGTCTGCAACAAAGACCAAATGCTATTACCACTGCCAAACTACCCTCTAGTTGCATTGGTAGCGCACTGTAACTAAAGCTGCCAAGTTCAAGATATAACTATACTCAAGTTAACCGATCAGCAGTGACATCCACATACAAAGCAAGCATCAGCTAGTAACAGACCAGCAAAAGAAATCAGAATGAAGTGAAAATAAAATCCCACATTTTTAGACCAAATGTTCCTTTTTTTAACTTCAAAATTAAGAAGCAGTAACATTTTTCAACTGCAGCAGTCATAATACTGACTAATATGTGACATTATAACCCCTTGATAAAAAGAAAAATCAATGCCATAAGCAGCGATGTGAACATTCACAGGCCATTAGATTGAAAAATACAGCTAAAACAGCAGTTTAGTCTTGATATATACATTTAAAATGACAATGTCTGTGTATCTTTCCATTTGAATGAATCCAATTATACTTTAAACTTAAACTGATACCTGGGTACACTGAGAAATGGCTTCATCCAGTGCCAGCGCTCGCTTTTTGACATCTTCCTTAATTTTACTATAAAGGGTGTCAGCTGCCACATATTTCTCTTGGATAGAAAAACCTTCTCCTGGGCTCAGCTCCAGCAACTGAGGCCCAGTTTTGTTCATCTTATCTATATGAGGCTTGTGCTCAGCGATCAGCTCACGCAGTTGCTATAACAAATGAAACAACTTATCAGTTTCTTAGGCTTGCACCACCACATTACAGCTGTCTACACTTTTAACACATCCAGCTGGCAAGAAATTCCAAACAAATACCCTTCGTCCTAATGTAAAGCACAAATAACATCAAAGTTAGCGACTGCTCTGCCAGTGATGGCTCCCATTCCAACACAGAGCTATCCAGGCATCAAACATCACAATTAGAGATGCACTGGAAAGGTCCGTGCAATACTCTTGTAGGACATATGATTACAGGTAAAATATAAGATGCTAACAATGCCTATTATGCTGGCAACAGACACTCCCCATCATATTTAGTACCTATAATGACAGAAATGGCAACCATACTCCAGACATGCACGTAACACCACCACGTATATACTTTTCATGTTGGTATTTGTCACTTGGAGCAAAGCCTTCCATTGAAGAACATCACAGAAAGAGGTACTGGCATTGCAAGAACATAAATTCAAATTATCCTTGATTTAAGAGGAGGAAACTAGCACAGGAAAAGGTCAAGGAAATCAGTGAAAACACAAAAGGACAAGGAAGACTATCAGCAGAGATCTATCAACCTAGTTTAGCAACCTTCCCCTCTGGCCACAAGACCCCTCTGTCTTCACACAGTGCTATTACTTAACTGACACAAAGTTTAACAAGTAATTAATAAGTAAATTTAATTTGATCTCAGCTGTCTACTCCCTCTCATCATCCACCTCCAAAGTTAGTCAAAACTGTGCAGAAGACTGTGCAGAGGCTTGTGGAAAGGAAAGGTCACAAGATGTCCTCCAACTTGCCTAAGGATTTTGGTTTTGTTTCCTAGCACCCATAGATCTGACAAAAGAGAAAGGTTTTTTGTGGGAGTAGCCTGATCCTTCCGTCAGGTTTTATTTATTTTCTCAGCTCATTCCTCCCTTTTCAGAAAAATCCCCCTGTCTTGTCAGGCACTGTCCCCCCTTGATGCTGTGAACTCCACGTGTTTCTATCCTGTAGCCCCTGTGCAGGAACATGAAAGGCAGATGCTCTCTTCCTCCCAGCTCAGAGTTTGTTTAAATTAATGAAGACACAGAAAAGGGCCTATATCAGTCTTAGTGTAAATAAATCCTCTTCTATTCAACTAAGGGCCTTCCCTTAAAAAGAAATCCTGATACTGGCTTGCTTACTTGTTCTTCCCCAGAAGAGGAGGGGTTGAAAAGATTGAAAAGACAGCGACCATGATTCTCCACAGTCCCCTGATGACAAAACAGCAATAAAAATACAAACCCCCCTGATTCTAGCTACTTACCAAGAATGTAACTCTATTTGTACACCTTGCAACAAGAAAAATGATGTTGATTAGCAGGAAAGAGGAAAAGGTAAAACTAAGAACAGTCTGAAAGTTTTTACAAAGTAATTTTGTGTGTTTTATTTTTGTGCACAAATATTTTGACACAAGGCCACAAGAGTGCACATTTCTGGGTCAAAACCTTATGCTAATGCTCTGCCCACAGCTCAGTTCAAACCAAATTGATTGCATGTTATCCACACAGAATCATGAATTCCATGACTTGGAACAAACACAGTCATCAGTAAATACATCAGAATAGAAATGTAAGTGAATATAGAAAACTTTTCAATTCACATTCAGAACTTTTTTTTTTAATAGAACAATAAATGATCTGGTCTTCTCCATGATCTACTATTGGGTAAACAAACAATTCCAGTAAACAATTATTTCAGATCAGATTACGTGTTAAAATTGCCTGACATTAATCTTCTACTTAACAAACCAATCTCAGCTAGTGGCATAGCCCAGGGAAAATGCAAAAATAGAAGCTCATCTGCAGGGCCTCTCATGCAAGCAGAATGATTAAAGTAGATGAGGAACAATCCTGTAAGTAAAGCACGCATGATTTGGTTCATGGTGACTAATCAAAATAGTTTGTAAAGCTCATGTTATACAGCTAGTCTTAATAGAGCATGTTTGTTCATTGTGGGCACAATAGGATGACAAATGAGTGAACCCAGTGTTTACCAGTACATAAGAGTGGCACATCTTCATTAACTGGTCTCAGAGTAAACAAGACTTTGAAGTCAGGGTTCATCCTGTTTAAGTCGAGTCACTTCACTGAGGCAGTTAAAACAAAAAAACCTAGTTACTCTATGCTCAGACAGGTATCTCCAGTAGCCAAGCGGGCTTTGCATGCACCAAAACATGCAGGTTTTTAACCTCGGTAGGACACATCTGATTCCATGTGATACTAGTAGGCATATATGAAATGTACTAATTTTTACCCCAGATGATTACTCCTCCATGTAAGAAAGCCCATATGGTGGCCAGCCTACAAAACTGCTGCCTCTATTTTGTAATGTTATGGTAAACAATTATTTATTTTAATTATTACATAATAAACATACTTGACATGAGAAATGATTATGGGATTGGCTGAACCCAAGCAATCAATTCTTACCCTCTAACTGTCCATCCTCCTGGCTCAGCTAAGTTTAGTTCCAACAATATCAACAAAACAAAAGCCAATTTTTTTACATGTACATAAGATCAACATATGTGCGTACTTGTATACAGACTGTACACAAAGGCAGCACTTCACTTTCAGCATGCTGACAGCAGGTACTCCAGTTCTTCAGATAGTCATGTTTTACCTTCTTTTGTTTCTTGTTATAACATCCCACATCTGTTCTGTTTAGAGGTTTGGTTCTTTCTAATACTGACTAACTTTCGTGTGCTCAGTTCTCTCACAACAATGGCATTTTTTCCCCTTTAGCCCTCTCTTATACATTGTTTGTTGCCTTCCCCAGAGAATATTGTTTGCACACGCACTTTGGGAAACAGTAGAAGCATGACTGAAAATGTATTTCTTTTGTATTATTATTTTAAATAATTCTTCTTTCAAAAGAAGTATAATAGTCTGGGTTTTCAGCATTTAGCAGAGTACTTCACAGTTCTAACCAGAATACTACTTGGCTTTTGACACTTTGTTTTTCAAAACTGGCAAAACGCTTACCCTATGCTCTTCTTGTTGCTGCTTTAAAGTTTCATATTCAAGGGCTGGCGCAGGAAGCTGAGAGATGATTGTTTCTGTTTCAGTTAACCATGGCCAAAGCTCTTCATAAGTCTCCCAGAACTGGTTAACCAGTGACTGAGCCCGTTCCAGCTGGAGATTTCTCTCAGAGTTCATTTGACAGACAGCATCATATTTTTGTAAGAGGCTTTCAATTTTTTTCTGTAAAATAATATTAACAAAAAATATCAATGTATGTTTTTCCACATCTATTACCTTCATTTCTAAACAGTCTTTGATAATTACAGCGCCAAACCACAGTAAACCAAATTTTAGTTTTGATAATGTTTCTACAGTATTACTGTTTAAGGTGGACAGAATCAATACTGCGGGAGATTGAAAGTACTCTGCCAAATCCCAAAGTAATTAGAACATATTTAATGATATTGATATTTACAAATAACACTTTATTCATAGGGCTTCTAGTCAAGTTGCAAATTATTTGATTGCAGATCTTAGCCCCACTTCCTTACTGAAGATGCTTATCTTCAGTGACACTTGGCAGAAGCTTAAGTTTTCCACAGCATTTCTGAATCAAAGCATCGTGAACAATACACAAAAATCCGTGGGTTTTTTCTTTACATCTGGCAAGAGTAGGGTATACTGTTGTGCTTGTAGCTTACAAACTTGCAACACAAACCACAAAACATTATTTTCCAGGTTAGTGTACATTAATTAATGTGGATGTGTTACCATTAATAATATGATAGAACTACAAGGTTTAAACACTACATATCTACTGTATTTGAGCATGTGATAAAAAAAGTATCAACTAGCTATACATTTTTCCTGCCGAAGACTGCCCATGTTATCATTTTTATGAAATATTATATGTGACTGTGCACATAAATGCTAGCCTTGGAAAAACTAGACATATAAGCAAGCCATTGAACATGAAGTAAAGAATCTTTTTTGGCAGAACAAGCTATCCTTTCATTTGTTATGTCTTGCATGTAAATTAAGTATAGAGATGCTATCCAAAGGACAAAACATAGCCTAACCCACAGATATACAGTATTTTTGACAAATATTTAACAGAGACTCACATAAAACTGCTCTCCCTTATGACTACAGTTTCATAGACAGAACATCTCATCTATTTTAAATTCACTCAAGAGCAAATCAAATTTATTCAGCTATCCCGTAGCAGGGCACAATTAGCAAAGTATTGCTGTTCAAGGAGGGTGGTCATTGGAAGGACTAAATTTATGCAACACATCCAGCCTCACCGTAATTTAGCAAAAATCTCAACCCTGCAACTAACACAGTCTTAAATGCCAACACAAAAAAATCTATCTGCGCATATATACAGCCTCAACATCAGGCTCTGTGTGCATGTAACAAAGGCATAAGAATGCTTTCATGGGCTGTGTCAGTCAACAGGATGGAATAATCTTAGCAAGTAAGGCCTACACTGAAGTCAGCTGAAATGAAAGTAAAGATTCACGCTGAGGTGCACGGCCACTGAATCTGGCACAGAAATACGCATGCCCAGAGCGTCACTGACCCCAGAAAACTGGGGAAGATAAACAGCCAGATTCCACACGCACCACCCTAGATGACTAATACCTATCCACTCAATCGTCCATTGGCTAAAATACTATTTACCACGGATGAAGATGATAAATGGGACTCCAAATTAGTGTCAGGCAACGAAGCAAGTACACAGTGTTTGCTCTTTGAACATCCTGAAGGAAGTAGAGTTATATACAACAGCATTTCTTCTAGCATTACAATCCTCAGACTAGAAGTGGCTGTAATTAATGCTTTTTCATAGTATTTAAGAAAAGACACTATAGGAATCCTTCTACTTATACATTGACTGCATATCTACTGCTGTAGCTGCAATTTAAGGAACTTTACCTTCATGGTCTGTTTCTCTTCTTCGGTGCACGTGTTCATAATCTTATCCCCAGATTTAACAAGTTCATCTATATTATCTTTGTGTCTCAAAATCTCCATGGTAAAAGCCTTGAAACACAATAAAAATTGGTCAGCAAAAGAAAAAATAAAGACATAGAGTACATGGAACAAAAAGTATTTTTGAAGTGCATTATGATGGACTGAAAATTAAATTATGCCAGTACATTTTCTAGATGGAGAGTGTGCAGGCCGATAATTAACATGACAGTTGGAAATGCATTTCTTTTACCTTTTGAACTTGTAGCTGAGCCGTGGTCTGGTCTTGCTCAAGCCTAATATCACCCAAAGACATCAGTTTCTTTTCTGTTTCTGCAATCCAGGCAAATTCAGCATCAGCTGCTTGATCAAACTAAATGAGGGAGACATGAATTAGTTCAGTGGTTCTATAGACACGAAATCAGAATGACTGTTTCAAAAATTTTAAAGATTATCAAAAAGCATACTTCTGAATTCTTAGAAAGATAGCAACTCTCTTTCTGTATAACATTTTTATATAAATTAAATCCAAACTCCAAAATTATTCTGAGGGATTATAATACAAGTGTCTTGATTCATAAGTATGACAAAGCGACAGAAGCAAATACATTTTTCCAAAGCCTACAGCTCTCTAACAGAAACAAGCAAATAAAAAGGGTTATAATTTCAGAATTTTAACTAGACTGTTTATTTTCATTTTATTCTACATTCACATGTCTTTTCCATCTCTATGTTTATTATTACTGCTAGTGTTGCAATTATCCTAAGAAATAGTTGTTTGATGTTATACTTCTAATCTTAAGAGCTGCTTTGATATAAAATGATACAGGCAAAACAATCACAATTCTACTAAGTCAGTGGAAAAACCTCACTGAATTCAGAAAAGATAGGATTTCATCCAAAACTAGACCTAGGATTAAGTATGAAAATTCTTTGGGGCATTTGGGTGCAGCCAGTCGTTTTCCTAAATGATTAACTTTTGACTACCATTAGTCAACATTTGAAAGGTTCAGAAATTACCTCAAAGCATTAAAGTAATGAGAGGATTTAAGAATCTGTTTCTTACTAATTTGTGAAGGAGAGCATGAGATCCTGAAAAGAAGTATATGGGGGATCTAATTCTTCTGAAAAGTGAGACCAAATATTAAAAAAATCATACATTCTCTCTTCAAGTTTAGAGGCATGTATCTTAGCACACACACATTGCAGCACGCAACAGGGGCGGCTTTGAGATTAAGCCATAGAGAAATATTACATGGGATGATCAGATGCACAAAACACTCATCACTGAAACTACTAAGAACTAATTTATGCATTTACTTATTTTAAACTGACCCCCACAGCAATTAGCTGAACATTAATATGATTCTGAGTTACTGTGAAAGTTACTTTGTCATATACCTGCTACTTGCATTGTTGATACCCACACTTTCCTCAGAAGTCACTTCCTGACCACACGTCTTTTAAATCCGCTGGTCTGTGCCTTTGTGGCTGTCGACCATGACACCCCTGCTCCTGTAACCTAGCTGGAGTTCGCTTTAGCCACTAAATCAGTCTTGTCTTAGTGGTTAATCATGAGTCACACAAAAACAAAAGCAGCAGTTCTGAGATTTCATTCTTTATGAGTCAATCTTTTTCAGCCTTTATAATCCATTTGTTACATGAAAGAGAGCAAACATTCTTTTTCACCGTATGTCATTTCTCGTTTAAAGTAACACAAAGTAAGTTTTGTCCTAAATATCGTGACTTCCTAATAGAAAGGTACGTTCTGAAACAATTAGTACTGTCAACATTAGCACGAAGCACATGCAGCAGCAGTAAAATCCTGGCTTTAGAAACTGCAGTTCACAACCAAGCTCTTCAGAAACCCATCTATCTATGATCAAAATGAAGAAGTTGATTTCAAATGTGTTAGATGTACAAATTAACTGCAATGTGACTTCCTGATACCAAATATCCACAAGTAATACTGAACAAGTATTTAATGGAAAATAAACAAATAAACAAAATCAAGGCATGGCAGTGAAACTCCTAGGTTATATGGCATCGAGGAAGGACAGGGCTCTAAACTCCATTTGCTGAGGTCACAGACTTTCCGATTTGTGATGTCCAAATATAACATTAGAGAATAAAAACACAAAATTGGTACTCTCTGCATCCAAAATTTGAAGTGTTTTCTTCCCATTATGCATGACAGTTATTTATGAGTCCTGAACTTCACTTGAGTCACTATAAAATCATCTATTTCATCTCCACCCAGTTTAACCAAGCATAATTCATTGCGGTACTTTTTCTTCTAACCAGGAATGACTGACTTCTGAATACAACGGCATTGTGATTTGCTCTGTGAATGCTTTCTAAAGCACTCTCTATGGCTGCTTTAGAGTGAAGAACAAGTAACCCAAAAGTAGAATATGACCTTCTGTTTCCATGTAGCACTCCTTCACTAGGGTAAAACACTGACCAATGCTTTCAGTATTGAGAAATGAAGATTAAAACACATAGCTAAATTTATCTCTGAGGGCATTTTGCCCAGGTAGTTAAAAAACAGGACATTGCATTAGTGTATTAAGCCTTCCAGCTTCCGTTCACAACATAAAACAATATGCTTAGCTGTTCATATAGCTTACTGCATTTTTCACCTTGGTCCAGTAACATCTAGCATGAACCCCAGACTACTCCAACTGAACCCTCATCTTCTTGGTGGCTTTGTCCTCCACCCAAAACTTTTTAATAGTACAGGAACTTGAACAAGTTGCCATAGGGTAAGCCTACAGAGCACTAACTTCTCCAAAGATTTTTTTATTTTGCATGGTCTTTATCTGAGCTAAATGGAAAGTAGCTTCACTGGAAGCGTGTTAAGCCACTTGATATTTATCATAGGATATAGTGTATAGGAGTATATTGTGGTGACGTGATTTGGACTGAAGCGGAGGTTAAGGGTATGCAGGATGCGCAATGTGCCCTCACAACATTAGTTAGTGCAGCAGCAGCTCTGGACCTTTTATGCCTGGACCTGAATCTGCTGAACTTGCGTTCAACATGCTCACAGAATTCAGAAAAGTCGAAGGAGAGCCAACACATGCTCTCCTATCTCACCTTATCACTCACTACAAAAATCACCCTTAATTTGGTTAATGAGACAAGATAATATTCATAGCAAACCCCTTAAAAGAAACATTAAGTTATTTTTAACCTCAGTTACAAGGGGATTCAAGTTATTGCCAGTCTCTTTTAGTCAGCTTTCAGCAAACTGAAAATATCACACGTGCTTTCTCTTACAACTGTTTATGGGAACTATTAGCACAAACAGAAATCTTCACCAGTATTTTTATGCAGACACTGTAAAATTGTGTTTCTATGATGCATTTATATGCAAGCTTAAATATGGAACTATTTAGTGATGAAATTAGAGTCCCAGTTCTCAAAGCGTACCCATATAAATACCTCTGTGCCTGTACAGAAACCTCCACATACTAAATAACTCAATTTTTAAGCCCCAAGAAAAGCATTGTGGATACAAATAAAAGCAACTGCTATTTAAATCCTCCACTACAGCTTGAACGAGACGATCCAGCTTTTAATTGTGGAAAGTACAGAGGAGCTAGACAGTCAGCTGATGCTAAAAGGTGTGGCAACCCTAGTGATTTCAGTGTTGCATCTAGTAAAATTGGCTGGGGATCTGGACCATATTTTGCTTAACACAATCTACAGAAGACATGGGCTGTTCAGTTCTTACTTAAGCAAACTCCCACTAAAGGAGCCACAGGATAGTTACAGCAACTTTAACTACAAGACTGATGTTTGTGTCAAAAAGAAGGCAGACAACTACAACAGTGTACAGATTAGCTGAGTTCTGGTACTCATATCTTAACAGTGGAGTCCCATTTCATTCAAACAGGCCTTTTGCTGCTCAAGCACAATAAACTTTTGGCAACATTATTAAAGGACACCTTTTGTTCAGGTACACATGGACAGAGACTATTATTGCCCAAAGAACAGTTTTCAGTACCTGCTGGGATCTCAGCATGGCAGCATCAATCTCATCCACCTTCTGAGAGATCGTGTCACTCACTAATCTGTAACGTTCGTTGTCCTCTGTTATCATCTTGTCGAGCCCCTCTCTGGCTCTCCACGGCACCAGCTCCAGGAAGGCACTGCCAACTTCATTCAGAGTGTCCAGTAAGCCTTTGTTGTTCTTTGCTTCTTTTTTCAACTCCTGAAAAAGGCCATTTAAAGTAAACATGCCAGCATACGAGCTGAACGCATAGAGCTTGCACATGGTTTTTTATTCTTTCAACTACTCCATGAGTCTGGAACTGAAATGTCTTCCCAGCAAACCAAAGGGATAAATTAGCACGCTTATTTTCAGCTCAGTTGTATTAACTTTTTGATACTGTAAGCCGTTTGACAGAAAAATGGGTGATTCTTGAAGAGAATTTTCTACAGAATAAATCTTAAATATATTTCTGCAGTCAGTATGATAGCCTTGAAGTCTGTAATTTTGTAAGAGTTGTTACTACTTAATAAAGCAATGAAAGAAATTAAAACTAACAGATATTCTTCACAACCTGCAACTGCATAAGGAACTAAATCACCAGCAAGTGAAATCAGGCATGCAATAAAGCAAACTACAATGAATTCAAGTGATTTCTTAAATGAGCAATGACTGGATTGAATTCCAATCAAATCATCACACGATGCTTCAGGAATGAGTTTTCACCTGTACAGAAACCCCCAATGCTGTTTCAATTCTTTTTATACCTATAAGAAATTTAATGGAAAAAAATTTTTTAAGCTTCCTCCAACATGGTCCGCACCATCCAGTTTATACTACAATTTTTCTTTTGAAATAAATATTGTTAAACAAGATTAGCAATATATATCTTAAATGCTAACTCTTCTTATACTTCATAGGATTTTATCCAGGTCACAACTAAAGAACCAAGATAACTTTGTTTGACAACTTAAGACTTTTCCCAGGATTAGGTAGCTGCTTGACTAAAAAGGAAATATTGTGCTTCTCTTGTGCTAAAAATAAACCTCAGCCCAATTTTCTAAGTGATTATAACAGATGACTCTGGAAAGTGAATTTGATTCTTAACTACTGTTACATTTAGTCAAATGATCTGAGGCCAGAATTAGTTATTCACAAAACAACTTCATGCCAAACGTAAGTTAACACAAAACCTATCTGAATCATATAGCGATAAATAATTCACAGGTTCTAAAACCTACTTTTTGTCTTTCTTGTACTTGGCTTAATTCTTCACCCTTTGGTATTTGAGTTTCATATGAGAGTAACTCCACCTCCACGTCATCAAGCCATTTGCAGAGTTCCTCGTGAGTTGAGTGCAGTTGACCTGCAAGCTGCAGAGCCTGCTCTAAGGTCTTGGATACATCAGAACTCAGTTTTGTAATGTCTTTGTATCTCGCTTTAATGCCTTCCAGTTTATCTTGAATTATTACAACTTCATCACCTAAAATATCAGAGGGATATTATTTCCTGTGATCACAAATATTTAAAAGTAAACCCCCCCCCCCCCCCAAATCCCAAACCCCACCTATTGCAGAAATCTCAGTATTTAATTTATCAAATAACCCAAACAAGATGACAAGGTCAATCCTCAACTGTTGTAAATTACCCTACCGTCACTAAAGTCCAAAGAGCTACAAAGTTTACCTCAGCTCATGATCTGTCCTTCTGTCTTTTTTCTGTTTTACTAAACTATTAGAAAGGACTTAGTTCCAATATTTAACACAAATGTTCTTTAAAAAAAATCCACCCTTAAATTCACAATACTTCTTGTAAAGGTAAAAAAAAAAAAAAAAGATTATAAAAGGGTTATTGAAAATGTGAAGGAAAAAATCAACAAAATACTAAATAGATTTTCAGTTACGGTAATACTTGACATCACTGTATACCCTCATTACTATCCACTTGAAACACAATTCAAAAGGCTAAAACAAAAACAACCTACTGAAATTTATCAGTGTATATTCAGATTGCATTATAGACTATGCATAATGCCTAAGTTTGGAACAGAAAAGGATACCCACCCACCCCCAACCATATGTGCGTCTTAAAGAGTTCAAAAACTTTAGAAGTACTGGAAAATCCGGACAGATGTTGATTTACAGAACAGACACGTTGTGTACAACTGGAATGCAATGTTTCCCACAGTACTAGCTCCAATGGACAAAGCCTTCCTCTTGCAGTAAAAGGTAGTCTAATATCTCGTTCATCTGTGGATGCCTGCAGGGAATTGACTGCGTCCACTGCCAAACAGCCCTCCATTATGAGTAATGTCCATAACTTGCTATTAGGAATGGAATGTAGGTTCACTAAAGTAATTTTCCACTAAAAATAATAAAGGATTCAAGGGCCAAATTCTCTACAGGCAAAAAAGGACTTTTGCTCATTTACATTAATAGTAAATTTGGCCCAAAAACATAACCTACCGTGACCTCAAACCTTTATTAAAATAAACAATTATGACTGCTTTAACCAGCAAATATGGACTAATATTTACAAGTTCCACTTTAATTTTGTTATAAGCACTTATATAAAACCATGATTCATCAGGGTTTTTTTGTTGTAAGCTCTCACCT